>NC_025999.2:39794607-39976171 GCF_000442705.2 Elaeis guineensis
CATGGCCCGAGGTTGCATCCACTAGTTGATCAATTCTGGGTAGAGGGTAGCTATCCTTTGGGCAGGCTTTATTCAACTTTTTGAAGTCTATACACATCCTCCACTTGTCGTTTGCCTTTTTGATGAGGACCACGTTGGAAATCCAATCAGGATAGTTGACTTCTCTAATGAATCCGGCCTTCAGGAGTTTATCCACTTCCTCGGCTATCGCCTTTTGCCTTTCTGGTGCATGACCTCAGATTTTTTCTTTCGTCGATCGATGCTTTGGATCAACGGCCAGACGATGTTCCATGACCTCTGCGTCGATCCCCGGGATGTCCGCCAAAACCCAAGTGAAAACATCTGTATTCTTTTATAGAAAATCAATGAGCTGCGCCCGCACCTCTTCCCCCAGGTTGGAGCCGATCTTCACCACATGCTCTTTATTTCCATCATTCAAAGGAATCGAAACAAGATCTTCAATTGGCCCACCCCTTTTCTCAGTGAGGTCATCGCGGGCGTCCAATCCATCAACCGGACAGAGGTCAGATCGGTCACTTCTTTGTAAGGCTATGTTGTAGCAGTGTCTCGTCAAGGCTTGATCTCCCCTGACCTTTCCAATCCCCTGACCCGTAGAAAATTTTAACTTTAAATGGTAGGTCGACACCACAGCTCGGAGGGCGTTAAGGCCGGGCCGACCGAGTATTGCGTTATAGGCAGACGGCGCCTTTACCATCAGGAAGTCCACTCGCGCCCTGGATTATTTCGAAAATTGACCTGCAACCACAGTCAGGGTTATCATTCCTTCCACGGGCATGGCATCACCCGTGAACCCTACCAGTGGGGAGTTCACCGGCCCTAAATGATCATCCGAAATGGATATTTTTGAGAATGCATCGTAGAAAAAATGTCAGCCGAACTTTCATTGTCGACAAGAATGCGGCGCACATCGTAATTAGCTATATTTAAAGAAACTACAACTACATCGTTATGAGAAAATTGAACTCCCCGAGCATCTTCCTCAGTAAAGGTTATGGATTCCTCAATCTTTTGTCGCTTGGGTGGTCCGGCCAATACACCGGTTGTTCCCCGTCGGGATTCCCCTGAGATGGTGTTGGTGAAACTGATCGTAGGTCGATTATCGGGCTGCTCCATGCTGACTGCCGTCACCGAAGGAAGAGGAGCCTGAGAATCCGGAGATGAGGCCGGGGCTTGTGGAGCTCGCTGAGATTTGGCCACGGAGGCCGTTGACTGCCTGGCGGATGCCCTTCGGGGAGGCATCAGGTGGAGATCAGGCAGGCAACCAGAGGAGGAGATGTCGGAGAAGATAACCGAAGGTGGTCCCGTTGAGCGCTCCTTTAAGAACAAGGGTACTGCAAAGACATAGTCCCCTTCCTCTAGCGCCAATCCTGTTGGTGCAAAAATCTGTCGGTGTCGGAGAAGCTGGAGTCGAGGGAGTCGCGGTCACCGCTGGGACCTGCAAAGAAAGTCTAAATCAGAGTTGGGGGTACTCCGGCAAGACCCTCCGACGCTCAAGTCAGTTCTCTGCCTCAACAAGAATGGAGTGCTCGAACAAAAATTTTAGCAGAGTTTTTAGATAGAGATTAGAGCTTAGAGAATAACATATCTGGGGGTCCCCTTTTTATAGACGGAGGGTGAACAGATTGACAGCGACGTCTGTAACCGCCTGGTAGTGGGCCGTTCGGGGCCATGAGGAGTTTGTTACGGAGAGTAGTGGAGTGGAGTTGTGGCCATCACCGCGGCCTGCCACGTGGAGCCTATTGTGAAAAGTGGAGTGATGTCCATTGTCGTGACTTGCCAGAGCATGATGGAGCTGCGTGGGATCCGTTATAGGAAGTGGAGCAGAGTCACGGCCATTACTGTGGCCCACCAGGGAGTCCAGGCCTGTCGACTGAAGCTCGGTTGGGGTGTCTGGTGGAGAGGGGTAGCTCTCCGTCTGAGAGGAGCTCGGATGTTGCTAGCGAGCTTTCTACCATTGGGTGCCTTGGGTGCTAGTACTGCAGACGAAGGTCATCTACTGTAGAAGCTCGATCAGGGACTTTTTGTGGACAAAGTTTAGTTTCATGCAGAATCCGACAGAAGGTCGACCGGCAGTGGATGTCGGATGGTGCTAGAGAGGTTCACCCGCTGGAGGGGTTCGGCTGCTGAAGCTCGTGCGTCATAGGAGTTCGTCCGGAATCTGTCCGCTACAGAAGTTCGATCGTAGTCTAGTTCCCGTAGAAGTCAGGATGGAGATCATTCATTGAGGAAGCTCGATCGAAGCCTGCCTGCAATAGAAGTCTGAAAGGAATTCGTTCATAAGGGAAGCTCGGGTGGAGGCTTACAGTAGAAATCCGATGCGGACCGCTCGGAGTAAAAATTTGAAGTAGACCACTTGTAGTAGTAGCTCGGAGTAAATCACTTGTAGCAGAAGCTCGGAGTAGATCGCTTGTAGCAGTAGCTCGGAGTAGATCGCTTATAGCAGTAGCTCGGAGTAGATCGCTTGTAGCAGAAGCTTGGAGTAGATCGCTTGTAGCAGAAGCTCGGTGTAGATCGCTTGTGGTGGGGGCTCGGAGTCCGATCCTTGTAAGAATTCGGATGAGGTCTACCTGCAATGAGAGCTCAGGGCTGAAGTCCGGCTCCCGTAGGAGCTCGGACGAAGTCTACCTGCAGTAGGAGTTCGGGGAAGAAGTCCGGCTCCCGTAGGAGCCCGGATGAAACCCAAAAGGCGGTCGACCTCCGTAGAAATTTGGATGGAGCCCGTCCATCGTGGAGATCTGCTGTTGGGAAAGTTCGGCCACTGGCGAACTGACGTAGTTCTAGAAGAAATTCGGATTGGAGTCGATCGAATCCTGTTGAAAAAGTTCTGGAAGGGGTCCGAAGAACGGTTGACCCTTGTAGGGATCGACCGATGGTAGAATCCAGAGAGCACTTGGAGCAGCCTGATGGACAACCGAAGAAGCTTATCGCTGGAGAAGCCCGGGAGATGCGGTAGGAGTTCGTCCGTCGGAGGAACCCGGTCGACACTTGTGGAAGAAGCTATGAAAGTTTATCCATCGGCAGAACTTGGGAATATTGCAGAAGCTCGACCATCAAAGAGGTTCAGAAAGATGTCGCCCAAGGTTGGACATCGACAGAGTCCTGGGAGGGTCACTCCTGGTACGAACTTTGGCTGGAGAGGTATTTTATACCCAATACATGCTTATGGGAAGAGTTTTCTATGAGTATGCGGTGGTTGCCATGACCCTCGATTCACAATCTCGGGTCGGGGGTGTGACAATTAATATGGTATCAGAGCATAAGTGGATGAATTATGAAATATAGAATCAGATATAGAATGGGTATAAGTAGATAGACACTAGGGACATTATAGTGTAGATCTTTGATGATTGTAGTGGGAGAAATATTTAAAAATTTTGATTAAACATTGAGATTATATACAAAAGGATCGCAAGAGATTATGACATATGGAGTTTGAAATATGATGGATAATTTATAGATCATGATATGATTAGTTAGATCTTGATCGAAAGTAATCACAAAAAGATTAACATAAAATTTTATTGTGCAATATGGTTATTAATTTGATCATAGGTTATTCAAGTGAATCGTAAGTTTAAATTCGATGTGAGAATAATACTATAATATTACTTTTAGTTGAGAAGTTGACTATTATTGACAAGATAAAGATTTGATGATAAAATATTGTTCCAGGATGGACTAAGAAAAATCTTTCATGATGCTTGATTGGAATATTTATCGAAATTGAATTTGGTATGTGGATTATATATAAAGTGGCATATTAGGATGAATGCATATTTAAAGATATTGCAAAGAAACCTATTTTTTATTGATGAAATCGATTATGAGGTTGTAGAATATTCATCATACTGAAATCTTTAATCATCATCCTTAGATCTAGATAATAGATCTTATTATGTCTCTTGGAGAATACATGATGTGTATGAAATTTTAATTTAAAGATTTCGTATCTAAGTTGATCAAGAGATTTTTTGATATTATTGTTGAGGTTGTTAATGAAAAATTGATATCTTTAGATTAAGATAAAAGATCTGATTTATATTTATTTCAGATTAAGGGATCCATGTGAATTTATAATTTAAAAATTTTGGATTTAAGAATTGATATGGAGTTCTTTTACTTTTGTTAACGAGGTCCCTAATTGAATCTATTATTAAATGAAGATTTGATTTTTTTTGAAGCTTGTATGATTGTTATGAAAAGATATTTGATAGATATTGAAGATTCTGATGATAAAATTTTAGAAAAAAAAAATAATGATTTGAAATTCTTATATATTTTGATTATGTCTAAATTTGGTGGAGCATCGAAGGATTTTTTCTTCATTAAATTGACTTATAAGAATTTTTGGTTTGAAAATTATCGAATTGAATTGATATGAGAATTAAAATTTGATTCATATTGATTATAGTAAATCTATATGATGTTTAAATATGATATTGGACTTAAGGGTTAATCAAGATTATTGTACACCAGTAAAAGTATGAATGAGAATCGAAAATTAATCTTTGACTTCAATTGAAATTTAAAATTTTAGATCTTTTCTATTGATAAGATAAAGAAATAATTTGATCAAAAAAAAAATTTTTTTTTGATGAACCTAAGAAATCTTGATTGTTAGATCAGAGTGCGCAGCGGAAGCATGATAATCTGGATTACTTTGAGTAAGTCAGGAATGTTGATCCTTTGAGTTAAAAAATTATGATAGATGATATGGTTTGATATAAAAAATTTATTGATATTAGAAAGAATAATATTTTAAAATTTTAAATTATTTTAGATATCCTAATGTGATTTTTTTAAAAGTAGTGCTTCCACCTACTATGCTACAAAAATAATTAGCATCCTAATTCTAAGATGAGTGGACCTTTGATTTTTGATTTTAGATTTAGAATATTTAGAGATAAATTTTTTCTATCCTAAAATTAAATTTTATAATTTTCTATTTATTAGGAAGAATTTGAGATCGTTTATCGAATGATGATTTTGATCTTAAATTATTATACTCAAATATTTAGCTCCAGAATATAATAAAATTTGAAGTTTGAACTCTTTTGATTATTATTATTTCTCTGACTAAATGAAAAAGATTGAGGTTATCTATTGATATTGACGATTGTTCTACAAAAGATGGATTGGAGTTATTTATAAAAATGAATTGATTAATTAAGAGTTGTTAATGTTTAGATAAAGAAAATTGATATACTTACTTAGAATAGAGATATTGATTTTGATTATAAGAAAAATATAGTTTTGATTTAGATCAATTTTTGAGTTATTGATTTTTATTATGGAATGACTTAATGATAAAATTTGCTTCAAGAATTAGAATATTTAAGAGTTTGAGGGTTTGAATAAGAAAATTTTGATGACTAGAAATAGTGATATTGATTCAATCAACAATGGTGATATTGATCTTTATGAAATGACTTAATGATGAAGTTGTATCGAGAATTAAAATATCAAAAGTTCGAGAATGAGATTGAAATGATAAATCTTCAACCTTTGAAAGTACGAATAAGAGAAAATATTTTTTTTGAATTTTGATTGATTAGGATATCATCATATGATTCACATAAGTATGTTTTTCCTATCTTATGATGGGTTAAAATTAAGAGTGGATAATATTTAAAAATAAATAAATAAATGAATGATGATGATAAAATTCTTATGCAAGAATAGAGACATTGACCTTCTTCTATTCACAAGAAATAGATTTGATTTTAATTTGAGTCATGAGATATTGAACATTAATTTTTACAGAAAATGAGATTATAATTTTAAAATCTTGAAATATTAAAATCTTTGAGATGTTGATCTTGATAAATAAGAAAATAGATGGTTCCGTTTTAGATCAATATTTGATGTATTTATTTTTTCCTTATGAAATGATTTAAGAATGAATTTATATCAAGAATTAGAATATTGAAATATTTATGGATGAGATTCAAGTAAGGAAATACGAAGACTCAAGCAAGAAAAATTTTGAGGATGAAATTTTTTTTAGAGGAGAAGAATGTCATGACCTGGCCCGGCCCATGTAACAATCCTAGCCCAGAATCAGCCAAAGCCCAAACGAAAAAAAAAAATAGAGGAGAAGAACTCCCGAAGGGAGTCTTCTTCCTCCTCTCGCCGGCTCCCAATCGGAGTCAGAAAGAGCCCCCTCCGGCTCTATTTAAGGAGGAGAACCCTCCTCTCTCCCTCTTATCGAGAAATTCTGAAGCAAAATGGCAGAGATCGTCGGAAAATCCTCACGGAGATCCATCCCTGTGCTCATCCAATTGTTCGTCGGAAAAGCCTCACCGGTGTCGGAGGTAAGCCTCCTCCCCTTCCTCTCTTCTCCCCTTTCCTTCCCATGCCTGTGTGCATGCTCGCCGGCGACCAGAGTCGTCGGATTTTGTTGCGGAAGAAACTTTTATTTTTGTCATTTTTCTTTGATTTCCAATGCCGGTGGTCACCGCCGACCACCGGTTTGGCCCTCCTCTCGTCGTTGGGTCACCCCCCTCCTGCCGACGGTCGCCCCATGCCGGTTGCACCGTCGGTTGGCCAGCCAACAGGGGATTGTGAGATCCCCTGTTTCGGCCCAAAGGAACCCACGGGAAGAAGGAAGGAAAAGAAAAAGAAAAAGAAAAGAAGAAGAAGGAAAAGAAAAGAAAAAGAAAAGAAAAAGAAGAAAAAGAAAAGAAAAAGAAAAAGGAAAAAGAAAAAAAAGAAAAAGAAGAAGAAAATAATATAATAATAATATAATAATAATATAATAATAATAAATAGGATTTTCTTCTCTCTCTTTCGTGAAGAAAAAAAAAGAAGAAAGAAAAGAAAAAATAAAATTAATTAATAAATAATTATATAAATAATAAAATATGAGAAAGAGAGTTTCTCTCTCTTCCCTCTCTTTCTTCAGCTGAACTAGTATTTTCTCTCTAGAATTGAACTTTCTCTCTCTACTTTCTCTCTCTAGAATCCTCCCTCTAGATTATTTCTCTCTCCTAAGATTTTTTTAAATTTTGAGAAGAATGATGATGAATTTAAATAATCCTCGTGATGGATTTTTTGATTTATGATCGTCGGACGGTACACCGACATCCACTTTGATCAGATCAGATATTTTTAGATTTTATTTCTTATGATTTTATTGAATTATCCACATGATAATCTTAGCATGATTTGATCTGATCGATCTAATTTGTTGAATCATATTGTCTGAAGAATTCAAGATGAGTTTTCTCTCTCTAAAATTTTCTTTCTCTAGAATTTTCTCTCTCTAAAATATTCTCTCTCTTGATTGATTCTCTCTTTAAAAAGGTTAATGAATGAAGAAATTTTTTTTAATAGTCCTGATCTAATTCTAATGAAGAATCCTGATCCATGATTGTCAAACAGCGTACTGGCACCCACCTTAATCAGACAATGAATCTTTAGATTTGATCATCCATGATCCTGATCTAGTCATGACTTGATTTGATTATGTTGATTTCACCACTCGAGATATTGGATCAATCATAATGTTGGATTGTATCACCTAATCAATTCGAATTGTACCTCATGAATTCTCTCTCCTCTGATTTTCTCTCTCTACTTGATTTTATAAAATCGATGAAGAAATCTCGATCCTATCACTTCGAATCCGATTTGATCTGATAGTCAAACTTTGGATCGTTTAGGTCCAAATTAGATTTTGATTAGATGAAATTAGATGATCGGACCCAATCTAAATCGTTGAAATATGGTATTCGTATTCTTTCTAATTATTGAAATTGATTCTGTATAGGATTGTGGATGTTTGATCATGGGATATCGCAATATGATCTACGAATAGAATTTTTGAAAGAAAATTTATAGAATTATGTGGATTTATTGGAATGCGTTCGAGGTAAGTAATATTTTATTTTTTCTAGATTTATCGGTAAATTATAATATATTTTTCTGACATGATTTGTGAAACGATGCATGAATTAGATGAATGGTATTTTGTTATGAAAATATCTTATTTAAAATGTTATGATGAAATATGATTGAACATATTGATTCCATGATGCATTATATTGATTGATTTCATACTACATGATTATATGTTTTATTATCGAAATTAGAATATGAAATATGATTTATGAAGAATTATGATATAAGAAACATTATGAATTGACAATCTTACTATGTAAAGGACCCTACCAATGGGAGCATATACGTTGGCAATTGATTTGTCCTGAGGGTTTACGTCGCCAGAGAGATCAGCGACAAACCGCCAGAGAGACCAGCGATTCCGAAGGACTTTGCTGTCAGATGATTCGCAGCTCACCGCAAGAAGATACGCGGTGTTACGATCCTGCCACAGGAAAAATATGGTCATAGCTCATCGTTGACAAAAAGAATTTAAGAACGAAAGAAATTGAAATCTGAAAAGAAACTTGAATTTTCGAAAAAGAAATGAATTTGGCATGAATTATGTTGCATAATTGAAATTGATTTCGAATTAATGAACTCTATATGCTTATTTTCTATAAATAATTATTTACTTAAATGCCTGATGAAATCTTGTGAGAAGTGATCATTGCTTATTGGGCTGTTTAGCTCATTACCTCCTATTTTACTATTTTTACAGATGTTGAGAAATTAAGATGATACAAGATATGAATGGAAGAGTGATCAGAAGCAGAATCTTCATCCTTTTTGTCGGTGCAAAAATCTACTTACGCCGGAGAAGCTGGAGTCGAGGGAGTCGCGGTCGCCGTCGGGACCTGCAAAAGAAGTCTTAAACCGGAGGTGGGGTTGTTCTGGCAAGACCCTCCGATGCTTAAGTCAGTTCTCTGCCTCAACAAGAATGGAGTGCTCGAACGAAAATTTTAGCAGAGTTTCTAGGTAAAACGAGAGCTTATAGAATAACATATCTGGGGTTCCCCTTTTATAGGCGGAGGGGGCAACAAATTGATAGTGACACCTGAAACCGTCTGGTCGTGGGCCGCCCAGGGCCAGGAAGAATTTATTGCGGAGGGTAGTGGAGCGGGATCGTGGCTATCACCATGGCTCGCCACGTGAAATCAGTTACGTGGAGTGGAGCGGCATTCGCTGTCGTGACTCGTCAGGGAGTGGTGGAATCGCACAGAATCCGCCGCAGGGAGTGGAGCAGAGTCGTGGCCGTTAATATGGCCTGTCAGGGAGCAATGGAGCTATGAAGGGTCCGCCGCAGGGAGTGGAGCAGAATCGTGGCCGTTAATACGGCCTGTCAGGGAGTCCGGACTCGTCGGCCGAAGTTCGGTTGGAGTCGGTGGCGAGGTCCGGTACCCATAGGAGTTTGGGCGAGGTCTTCCCACAGTCAGAATAGAAGACGGAGTCTGACTCTTGTAGAAGTCCAGACGGAGTCTACCTGCAGTTGGGGTCGTAGGCGGAGTCCGGCTCTCGTAGGAGCCCGGGCGGAGTCTTCCTGCAATTGAAATCAAAGACGAAGTCCGGCTCCTGTAGGAGTCCGGACAAGGCTTACTAGCAGTTGAAGTTGGTGACGGAGCCCGGCTCTCACAGGAGTCCAGGCGGAGCCTTCCAGCAGTTGAAGTTGGTGACGGAGCCCGGCTCCCGTAGGAGTCCGGGCAGAGTCCTCCTCGCAGTAGAAGTTGCGGATGGAGCCCGGCTCCTGTAGGAGTCCGGGCGGAGTCTTCCTTGCAGTAGTAGTTGTGGACGGAGCCCGGCTCCCGTAGGAGTCCAGACGGAGTCTTCCTCGCAGTAGCAGTTGCGGACAGAGCCCAGCTCCCGTAGGAGTCCGGACGGAGTCTTCCTTGTAGTAGAAGTTGCGGACGGAGTCTGGCTCCCGTAGGAGTCCGGGCGGAGTCTTCCTTGCAGTAGTAGTTGTGGACGGAGCCTGGCTCCCGTAGGAGTCTGGGCGGAGTCTTCCTCGCAGTAGCAGTTGCGGACGGAGCCCGGCTCCCGTAGGAGTCCGGGCGGAGTCTTCCTTGCAGTAGTAGTTGCGGACGGAGCCTGGCTCCCGTAGGAGTCCGGGCGGAGTCTTCCTTGCAGTAGTAGTTGTGGATGGAGCCCGGCTCCCGTAGGAGTCCGGGCGGAGTCTTCCTCGCAGTAGCAGTTGCGGACGGAGCCCGACTCCCATAGGAGTCCGGACGGAGTCTTCCTTGCAGTAGAAGTTGCGGATGGAGCCCGGCTCCTGTAGGAGTCCGGGCGGAGTCTTCCTTGCAGTAGTAGTTGTGGACGGAGCCCGGCTCCCGTAGGAGTCCGGGCGGAGTCTTCCTCGCAGTAGCAATTGCGGATGGAGCCCGGCTCCCGTAGGAGTCCGGGTGGAGTCTTCCTTGCAGTAGTAGTTGCGGACGGAGCCCGGCTCCCGTAGGAGTCCAGGCGGAGTCTTCCTTGCAGTAGAAGTTGCGGACGGAGCCCGGCTCCCGTAGGAGTCCGGGCGGAGTCTTCCTTGCAGTAGTAGTTGTGGACGGAGCCCGGCTCCCGTAGGAGTCCGGACGGAGTCTTCCTCGCAGTAGCAGTTGCGGACAGAGCCCAGCTCCCGTAGGAGTCCGGACGGAGTCTTCCTTGTAGTAGAAGTTGCGGACGGAGTCCGGCTCCCGTAGGAGTCCGGGCGGAGTCTTCCTTGCAGTAGTAGTTGTGGACGGAGCCTGGCTCCCGTAGGAGTCTGGGCGGAGTCTTCCTCGCAGTAGCAGTTGCGGACGGAGCCCGGCTCCCGTAGGAGTCCGGGCGGAGTCTTCCTTGCAGTAGTAGTTGCGGACGGAGCCCGACTCCCGTAGGAGTCCGGGCGGAGTCTTCCTTGCAGTAGTAGTTGTGGATGGAGCCCGGCTCCCGTAGGAGTCCGGGCGGAGTCTTCCTCGCAGTAGCAGTTGCGGACGGAGCCCGGCTCCCATAGGAGTCCGGACGGAGTCTTCCTTGCAGTAGAAGTTGCGGACGGAGCCCGGCTCCTGTAGGAGTCCGGGCGGAGTCTTCCTTGCAGTAGTAGTTGTGGACGGAGCCCGGCTCCCGTAGGAGTCCGGGCGGAGTCTTCCTCGCAGTAGCAATTGCGGACGGAGCCCGGCTCCCGTAGGAGTCCGGGTGGAGTCTTCCTTGCAGTAGTAGTTGCGGACGGAGCCCGGCTCCCGTAGGAGTCCAGGCGGAGTCTTCCTTGCAGTAGAAGTTGCGGACGGAGCCCGGCTCCCGTAGGAGTCCGGGCGGAGTCTTCCTTGCAGTAGTAGTTGTGGACGAAGCCCGGCTCCCGTAGGAGTCCGGGCAGAGTCTTCCTTGCAGTAGTAGTTGTGGACGGAGCCCGGCTCCCGTAGGAGTCCGGGCGGAGTCTTCCTCGCAGTAGCAGTTGTGGACGGAGCCCGGCTCCCGTAGGAGTCCGGGCGGAGTTCACCAACAGTAGTCGAAAGTACAGAGGGTCGATCCCGCCAAGAACTTCGACCGAGGGAATTTTATACCCAACACCAGTCCCCCCACTTCCGAGTTGGAATTTCGAACGAAGGAAGTACGGAGAGGTTGTCGCAGCCGAAGTTCTCCCCCTGACGTCCGCGCGCAACCATCCTTGGATATGTCGGTATTTAATGCGCGCATGTCGGAGCCCTTTTTTCGATTAGGGTGACCCGAAGAGTCTTTTCGGAACCCCCACTAGGACGTGATCCCAAGCGTCGCGCCCTGAAAGTTTGCGAACAGTCAACCCTCGGTAGCGGCGAGTGGGACATGCGGGACACGTGGTGAGCACCGGTTGGTCTAGGGACACTCGCCACCATAATTGCGCTGATATCCACTGCCTATTTAAACCCCCCACCCTTCCTTCGTCTGAGAGCTTAGCTACTCAGCCACTCCATCGGTGCATCGGTGCCCCTGCCAACTCCGAGCATCCTCCACGCCGATCTTTGCCATCTCTCTGCCGTCTCCAGCCCCCTGATTCTTTTCTAAGGGGTTCCCCCGCCAGGGCCTCCGCCTCGGAGGCCATCCTCAAGAGGATGCCATGGGTTTGGAGGAGGGCAAGGAGGAAAACAGCAGTCTGTGAGTTCTTCGGCCATCGAGCGGCCGCTGAAGATTTCCACCGCTTCAAAGGGGGCTCGAGGGAGAATTCCTTCAACAACAGGGGTTTAATAACGGGGACAGCAGGTGAAGGCGTTCTGCCTAAGAATTTCAGAGTAGCAAGAGGGGTGACACCGGTCAAGAGGGCAGAGCTGTCGTCTCAAGCTGTGGTGAGATCGTTGATGTCGTCGGGGCCGAGGGACCAAAAGCGGTCGGCGTCAACGGTGGGGCAGTAAAACTTGTTGCGGTGATGGTGGAAGTAGCGCATGCCGACCTTGCCGGAACACTTAGGATGGTGGTTGTCATGGAGCATTCGGTGATGGCGCATATCTCTGGCGCCATTGTTGCCTCCGGGGTAACTCCGGTTCTTCTTGAAACAGGTCTTCATCGCCGCTGCCATGGCCCTTACTGCCCCTTGGAATCTATCCCATCCTTTTCTCCCTAGGGTTGGGATTTCGGAGGTGGAGCGGAACAAGGCGGGGGCGAGAGTCGATAGGCTTGTCACACGCACTGAGAAACGCGGCTGGGAAGGACAGAAACGGGAAGAGAAGTTTGCAGCTTGAAGTGGCCTTTGGTGTATCCCTTCCAAGCTGTGTACTTGAGCCTTGTAATAATGTATTCTTTTTCGGCCCTCCGGGTCTTATAACGTACATCTTGTTAGTCAAAAAATGAAGAGGTGATTTTGTTATCTTGTCCGTACTTTGCGTCGAATCGTTGTCTGTCGAACTTTTCCTTTGTCGTTGTTATTGTTGTATTCCCTTCTCCTCTCTTTTTTTTTTCACTTGAAATTTTTCCTCCGCTTTTGGGGAGGCTACGGGAGTTCGGCTCCCGTAGGCGAAGTCGGGGCGTAGTTTGGCTCCCCTGGGAGTCCGGGCGATGTCTTCCTGCAATTAAAGTCAGGTGCGAAGTTCGGCTCCCGTAGGAGTCCGGACGGAGCTTTTCAGCAGTTGAAGTTGGCGACGGAGCCCGGCTCCCGTAGGAGTCCGGCTCCCGTAGGAGTCCGGGGGGAGCTTACCAGCAGTTGAAGTTGGCGACGGAGCCCGGCTCCCGTAGGAGTCCGGGCGGAGCTTACCAACTATTGAAGTTGGCGATGGAGCCAGGCTCCCGTAAGAGTCCGGGCGGAGCTTACCAACTATTGAAGTTGGCGACGGAGCCCGGCTCCCGTAGGAGTCCGGGCGGAGCTTACCAACAGTTGAAGTTGGTGATGGAGCCCGGCTCCCGTAGGAGTCCGGGCGGAGTCTTCCTTGCAAGGGGGCCGTTGGGGAAAGTCCCCCCCCTTTTTCTCTTCTGGCCTTCGAACGATCGGACTTTAGATTGACGTCGGGATGAGGTTCTTCTCCCATTCCTGTCGTAGCAGGTTTCAGCTCTGGTTAGGACGGGGTCCTCCTTTTGTCTCTAGCAGGGCTGTGGGGTCGCGTATGGGCGTTGTAGGGCTTCTCCCCTCATCCGATCTAAAGGGAACCGGGCCTTCGACTTTGCTCAAGTTAGGGCGAGGTTCTCCTCCTGTCCCTAACAGGGCTGCGGGGGTGCGTACGGACATCGTAAGGCCTCTCCCCCCATCTGGTCTAAAGGGAACCGGGCCTTCAACTTTGCTCAAGTTAGGGCGAGGTTCTCCTCCTGTCCCTAACAGGGCTGTGGGGGCGCGTACGGGCATTGTAGGGCCTCTCCCCCCATCCGATCTAAAGGGAACCGGGCCTTCGACTTTGCTCAAGTTAGGGCGAGGTTCTCCTCCTATCCCTAACAGGGCTGTGGGGGCGCATACGGGCATTGTAGGGCCTCTCCCCCCATCCGGTCTAAAGGGAACCGGGCCTTCGACTTTGCTCAAGTTAGGGCGAGGTTCTCCTCCTGTCCCTAACAGGGCTGTGGGGGTGCGTACGGGCGTTGTAGGGCCTCTCCCCCCATCCGGTCTAAAGGGAACCGGACCTTCGACTTTGTCGAGACGAGGTTTTCCTCTCGCTTCTGAGATAATTTGTTTGGATTGTCCTGTGGATGTAGGATAGTTCCAAAGACATGTAGATGTACAATTTTTAGTTAAAATAAAATTATTGGTAGTATATTCGTAAGTTCTCCGAGCTCCATAGTCGCGGGAGGTCGGCTCCTCCGAGCTCCTTAAGATAATAAGTTTCGGGCCGAACTACTTCTTTGACCTCATATGGGCCTTCCTAGTTAAGGGCGAGCTTCCCTCGATCCTGAGGCTGCGGACAGCGGCTCGTCGAAGCACTAGATCTCCTGCTCTGAAGACTTTGTTCTTGACCCGAGCGTTGTAGTATCGAGCGACTTTCTGTCTGTAGGCTGCCATTCGAACCTGAGCTATCTTCCGTCTTTCTTCCAGCAGGTAGAGGTTGGCTTTAAGACTTTGCGAATTTTGATGTTCGTCGAATGCTACGACTCGCGCCGACGGGAGTTTAAGCTCAATTGGGATGACGGCCTCCGTACCGAAGGCCAAAGCAAAGGGGGTTTCCCCTGTGGGCAGCCTTTGGGTAGTTCGATACGCCCACAGCACATGATAAAGTTCATCCGCCCAGGTTCCTTTCGCCTTTTCGAGCCTTGTCTTAATCTCCTGCAAAAGGGTTCTGTTAGTTACCTCAGCTTCGCCGTTCGCCTGAGGATGGGCTACCGATGTGAAGTTGTGGGAGATGTTTAGATCTTCGCAGAATTCGATAAATTTTGCTCCCACGAATTGCCGTCCATTATCAATGATTAAGGTTCTAGGCAGACCGAACCTACATACGATCGACTTCCAAACGAAGTCTTGTACTTTTACTTCTGTGATTTTTGCCAGTGGTTCGGCTTCAACCCATTTGGTGAAGTAGTCCATCGCTACAAGGAGGAACTTCCTCTGCCCAGACGCCATAGGAAAGGGGCCAAGGATGTCCATCCCCCACTGTGCAAAAGGCCATGGGGCACTCAAGGGTGTGAGCTCAGTGGCGGGCTGTCTCTGGCGTTAGCATATCTCTAGCATCGATCGCACTTTCTGACATATTCGATTGAATCATGATGCATTGTCGGCCAGTAATACCCTTGGTGGAGTAACTTGTGGGATAAAAATCTAGCCCCCAAATGGTTTCCGCAGATTCCTTCATGCACTTCCCACAAGGCGTAGTCAGCTTCCGAAGGCTGGAGGTATTTTAAGAGGGGCAAGGAGTATGATCTCTTGTACAATTTGCCCTCATAAAGGATGTACCGGGAGGCTTGGTTTCGGAGCTTCCGAGCTTCTTTCGCATCCTGGGGGAGAACTCCATCTCTGAGATAGGTTACCAGGGGGTCGACCCAGCTGGGCTCGTGGTCAATTTCCAACACGGACCGTGACTCTTCTATACTCGGGCGCTTTAGAACTTCAAAGAGAACTCCCTTGGGTAGTTCGGCCGGAGCTAGCATCGCCAGCTTGGAGAGAAGGTCAGCCCTGGTATTTTTCGACCTTGGGATCTGTTTGATGTTGAAGCTGCTAAAGGCGGAGACGAGTTCCTTTACCCTTTCAAGGTATTTGGCCATACTGTCCTCCCGCGCTTCGTAACTTTCGCTGACTTGCCCCACTACTAGTTGAGAGTCACTATGGACCCGGAGCTGGTTTATTCCCAGCTCTTTGGCGACCCTCAGTCCCGCAATCAGAGCTTCATATTCCACCCCATTGTTTGTTGCGGAGAACTCAAAACGCAGAGCGTACTCCACAACGATTCCCTCCAGACCGACCAAGATTAGGCCTGCACCCGCGCTTGACATGTTGGAAGACCCGTCCACATAGAGGGCCCAAAAGCGATCAGAGGGATCCGCTTCTTCTTTGGGGGAGTTCGGTCGAGACTTCAGGTCGTCAATTTCACTTTGTTCAGGTTCAGCCTCCTCTGGGATAATGCACTCCACTATGAAATCTGCCAACACTTGGGCCTTCACTGCTGGCCTGGGTCAATAGTTGATGTCGAATTCTATGAGCTCGATCGCCCACTTCGCCATCCTCCCAGAGGCGTCCGCCCGATGCAAAATCACTTTGATCGGTTGATCAGTGAGCAGCGTCACGGTGTGCCCTTGAAAGTAGGGCCGGAGCCTCCGGGCTGCAATCAACAAGGCGTAAGTCAGTTTTTCTAATTTGGTGTACCTGGTCTCGGCGTCTCTCAAAGTACGGCTGACGTAGTAGATTGGCCGTTGGACTTTCGCTTCTTCTTTGACAAGGACGGCCGCGAGAGCCATGGGAGAGACCGTCAAGTATAAAAATAGTTCCTCTCCAGGCTCCGGCTTCGCCAACAGCGGGGGAGAGCCGAGGTAGCTCCTTAGTTCTTCGAATGCCTGTTGGCACTCAGGGGTCCAACAGATGTTCTTGGGCTGCTTGAGGGTTTGAAAGAAGGGTAAGCACCGTTCGGCCGACCTTGCGACGAAGCGATTCAGGGCCGCTATCCTCCCCGTAAGGCGCTGAACCTCTTTTATCGACTTTGGGGCAGCCATCTCCTGGATGGCACAAATTTTTTCTGGATTGGCCTCGATCCCGCGCCCCGACACCATGAAGCCCAGGAACTTTCTCGAGGTTACCCCGAAAGCACATTTAGTTGGGTTCAGCTTCATTCTATATTTTCAGAGAGCATCGAAGGTCTCCTCGAGGTCAGTGACGTGATCTCTGAAAGATTTGCTCTTTATGAGCATATCGTCCACGTAGACCTCCATGTTACGGCCGATCTGCTCCTTGAAGACTTTGTTCACCAACCGTTGGTAGGTTGCGCCCGCATTTTTGAGGCCGAAAGGCATGACCCTGTAACAGTAAAGGCCACGATTAGTGATGAAAGCGGTCTTTTCTTCGTCTTCCGGCGCCATTCTGATTTGATTATAGCTGGAGAACACATCCATGAAGGTGAGGAGCTCATGGCCCGAGGTCGCGTCCACCAGTTGATCGATTCTGGGAAGGGGGTAGCTGTCTTTTGGATATGTCTTATTCAACTTTTTGAAGTCTATGCACATCCTCCACTTGCCGTTTGCTTTTTTGACTAGGACAACGTTGGAAATCCAATCAGGATAATTGACTTCCTTAATAAATCCGGCTTTAAGAAGCTTGTCCACTTCCTCGGCTATCGCCTTCTGCCTTTCCGGTGCATGACCTCGAATTTTTTCTTTCATCGGTCGATGCTTTGGATCGACGGCCAGGCAGTGCTCCATGACTTTCGTGTCAATCCCTGGCATGTCTGCTGGGACCCAAGTGAAAGCGTCCGCATTCCTTCGTAGAAAATCAATGAGTCGCGTTCACACCTCCTCCTCCAGATTGGAGCCGATCATCACTACATGCTCCGCGTTCCCGTCATTCAAAGGGATTGGTACCAGATCTTCAATTGGGGTGCCCCTCTCTTCGATGAGGTCATCGCGAGCATCCAATCCATCAACGGGACAGGGGTCAGATTGGTCGCTTCCTTGCAGGGCTATGCTGTAGCAGTGCCTGGCCAGGGCTTGGTCTCCTCGGACCTCTCCGATCCCCTGGCTAGTGGAGAATTTCAACTTCAAATGGAAGGTTGACATGACGACTCGAAGAGCATTGAGGCCAGGTCGGCCGAGGATAGCATTGTAGGCTGACGGCATCTTCACCACCAAGAAATTTATCAGAGCCCTGGATTGCCTTGGATATCGACCTGCGATCACAATCAAAGTTATCATTCCTTCTGTCGGAACAGCATCGCCGGTAAACCCTACCAGAGGGGTGCTAATTGGTCTCAAATGGCCGTCAAGGATGGACATTCTTGAAAAGGCATCGTAGAACAAGATGTCGGCCGAGCTTCCATTATCGACGAGAATGCGACGGACGTCGTAGTTTGCGATATTCATGGAAACTACGATCGCGTCGTTATGAGGGAATTGGACTCCCTGGGCATCTTCTTCAGTAAAGGTTATGGGCTCTTCAGTCTTTTGCCGCTTGGGGGGTACGGCTGGTACGTTGGTTGCTTCCTACCGGGATCCTCCCGAGACGGTGCTAGTGAAATCCGTAGGAGGCCGATTGTCCGACCGCTCCATGCCGGTGACCATTGCCGGAGGATGCAGGGCCCGGGAAACCATAGGCAGGATCGGGGCCCGAGGCACGGCTGCAGAGACCGTGGGTAGGCGAGGACCCAGTGGGGGAAAGGAGGAGCGGGTGCCGGAGAAGATGATCAGAGATGGCCCCGTTGAGCGCTCCTTTAAGAACAAGGATACTGCGAAGACACAGACCCTTCCTCTAGCGCCAATCCTGTTGGTGCAAAAATCTGCTTGCGCCGGAGAAGCTGGAGTCGAGGGAGTCGCGGTCGCCGCCGGGACCTGCAAAAAAAGTCTTAAACCGGAGGTGGGGTTGCTCCAGCAAGACCCTCCGATGCTCAAGTCAGTTCTCTGCCTCAACAAGAATGAAGTGCTCGAATGAAAATTTTAGCAGAGTTTCTAGGTAAAATGAGAGCTTATAGAATAACGTATCTGGGGTTCCCCTTTTATAAGCGGAGGGGGCAACAAATTGATAGTGACACCTGAAACCGTCTGGTCGTGGGCCGCCTAGGGCCAGGAAGAATTTATTGCGGAGGGTAGTGGAGCGGGATCGTGGCTATCGCCGTGGCTCGCCACGTGGAATCAATTACGGGGAGTGGAGCGGCGTCCGCTGTCGTGACTCGTCAGGGAGTGGTGGAATCGCACAGAATCCGCCGCAGGGAGTGGAGCAGAGTCGTGGCCGTTAATACGGCCTGTCAGGGAGTAATGGAGCTACACAGGATCCGCCGCAGGGAGTGGAGCAGAATCGTGGCCGTTAATACGGCCTGTCAGGGAGTCCGAACTCGTCGGCCAAAGTTCGGTTGGAGTCAGTGGCGAGGTCCGGTACCCGTAGGAGTTTGGGCGAGGTCTTCCCGCAGTCAGAATAGAAGATGGAGTCTGACTCTTGTAGAAGTCCGGACGCAGTCTACTTGCAGTTGGGGTCGTAGGCGGAGTCCGACTCCCGTAGGAGCCCGGGCGGAGTCTTCCTGCAATTGAAATCAAAGGCGAAGTCTGGCTCCTGTAGGAGTCCGGACAAGGCTTACCAGCAGTTGAAGTTGGTGATGGAGCCTGGCTCTCGTAGGAGTCCGGGCGGAGCCTTCCAGCAGTTGAAGTTGGTGACGGAGCCCGGCTCCTGTAGGAGTCCGGGCGGAGTCCTCCTCGCAGTAGAAGTTGCGGACGGAGCCCGGCTCCTATAGGAGTCCGGGCGAAGTCTTCCTTGCAGTAGTAGTTGTAGACAGAGCCCGGCTCCCGTAGGAGTCCGGGCGGAGTCTTCCTCGCAGTAGCAGTTGCGGACGGAGCCCGACTCCCGTAGGAGTCCGGGCGGAGTCTTCCTTACAGTAGAAGTTGCGGACGGAGTCCGACTCCCGTAGGAGTCCGGGCGGAGTCTTCCTTACAGTAGAAGTTGCGGACGGAGCCCAGCTCCCGTAGGAGTCCGGGCGGAGTCTTCCTTGCAGTAGTAGTTGTGGACGGAGCCCGACTCCCGTAGGAGTCCGGGCGGAGTCTTCCTCGCAGTAGCAGTTGCGGACGGAGCCCGGCTCCCGTAGGAGTCCGGGCGGAGTCTTCCTTGCAGTAGTAGTTGCGGACGGAGCCCGGCTCCCGTAGGAGTCCGGGCGGAGTCTTCCTTGCAGTAGTAGTTGTGGATGGAGCCCGGCTCCCGTAGGAGTCCGGGCGGAGTCTTCCTCGCAGTAGCAGTTGCGGACGGAGCCCGGCTCCCGTAGGAGTCCGGACGGAGTCTTCCTTGCAGTAGAAGTTGCGGACGGAGCCCGGCTCCCGTAGGAGTCCGGGCGGAGTCTTCCTCACAGTAGCAGTTGCGGACGGAGCCCGGCTCCCGTAGGAGTCCGGGCGGAGTCTTCTTTGCAGTAGTAGTTGCGGACGGAGCCCGGCTCCCGTAGGAGTCCGGGCGGAGTCTTCCTTGCAGTAGAAGTTGCGGACGGAGCCCGGCTCCCGTAGGAGTCCGGGCGGAGTCTTCCTTGCAGTAGTAGTTGTGGACGAAGCCCGGCTCCCATAGGAGTCCGGGCGGAGTCTTCCTTGTAGTAGTAGTTGTGGACGGAGCCCGGCTCCCGTAGGAGTCCGGACGGAGTCTTCCTCGCAGTTGCAGTTGCGGACGGAGCCCGGCTCCCGTAGGAGTCCGGGCGGAGTTCACCAACAGTAGTCGAAAGTACAGAGGGTCGATCCCGCCAAGAACTTCGGCCGAGGAAATTTTATACCCAACACTTTTATTTTAGGTTGAAAGACTTATTGAATTTGATGTAAAGCCTTTGAATCATTGTTGAATTTGTTGAGACATTAAAGAAAAAATTTAGATCATTATATTTTGAATTTAAATTATTGACTAATTATTCCACTGTTGTTTTAGGATAGTATGATAAGATACCTTGCATGCTTATGGGAAGAGTTTTCTATGAGTATGCAGCGGTTGCCATGACTCTCGATTCACAATCTCGAGTCGGGGCGTGACAAAGTTTATATGCAAAACCCATTCTTTATAAAAAAAGGTATACTATGCAATAAATTCCACAGGCCACAGCTGATCATACATTGCAATATGCAACAGGCAAGTCAACTCATAGAGCAACTGCAGACATAACACCCAAGAAAATGGCAGCAGAATCTCTTAAGCACCATCTGCAGCCTCTCTGAAACAACCTAGGCTGTTATAACAGGAAAATGGCAATAGAATACACACCATCCCCAAGTTCCTGCTCAAACAGGAGGTTAAACAATCTAAGCTGATAATACCACGTAAGCTACCATGTTATGAATCAACCACTAGGTCTTCAACTACCAACGTAAGGATGCCAATCAGGTTGTAGCCCAAGTGGAACGGGACTTTGTTTGCATGCGATAGATCCAGATATGAAACACACGCGCGTTGATTAAATGAGGGAGCGGATGCCCTATATCTTGGTTGGTCACATGGAAACACTATCTGATCCACTTGATAGCCCGTTTGGCACCGAGATGATGTACTCACACGAGAAAGAGAAATCCTCTCAACCCGAGTGGGGAGAACCAGCCATTTTGAGTACCTTGTGGTG
This sequence comes from Elaeis guineensis, assembly GCF_000442705.2. Taxonomy (NCBI): domain Eukaryota; kingdom Viridiplantae; phylum Streptophyta; class Magnoliopsida; order Arecales; family Arecaceae; genus Elaeis; species Elaeis guineensis. The sequence goes on from NC_025999.2 coordinate 39,815,604, forward strand.
GGATCTTGTGATTCAGATGAATCGGCCATAGAGCGAAAGCCATTCGAATCGAACATTCCTTGATGGAAGAAAATCCTTATGGTTATGCTCAAATGAGATTGCTACACTGATCGCGCCGGCCCCCCCTTATTTTGTAATAACAAAAAAAAAAAACTACCAACGTAAAGACAATATCACCTTCCCAAGGACATCAAACAACCTCTTACCCGTTCAAAAGAACCCTATCAAGGAATTATTAGATGAACCAGATCAACTGTGGATCTAAGATGAAATTACTCCATTTTCCCTCTTTTTATTGTTTGTGTAATAGCAACACAACCTAAGATGATGGTGAACCTGGTCCACCAAATAATTTCTCTAGAGCTGCCCTACCTGACACAATGCAAAGCAGATTCAAGCAAAAGTGGCAAGTTCAAGCTATCAACCATATAATAGATGACTGGAAGCAATTTCAGACAATAATCACATGATTCTAAAATTCTAAAATAAAAAATAAGTAACTTAATCTCCATCAAATTGATGAAGTTTAATTTGATTAGATAAATCCTGAGGTTGCGTTTAGTGCATTGCCTGATAATCTTAGAAAGTAATGTGTATTACCTTCAAGATAGATTGCCACCATTAAATTATCATTAATGTATTGGTACATGTAGGTAATATTGCTGATAAAATTATTAAAAATGTTAATTGACATATTTGATATGACAATCAAATTATCAGTAATATGAAATCAAAATTTTAAATTATCTTAATAAAATTTTATGAAATTTTAAATTACTAAGAAAGAATTTGATTTTACTTTTCAAATTTAAATCAAACTTTACAAAATATACTTAACCAGGGAAGGGGATGATGACTGGATCGTCAGAGGAGCCAACGATGATGAAGGCAAAGGAGGAGAGGTCGATGCCGGCGTAAAAGTAGGGGCTGTGACTAAAAATGACAAGAGCACAAGCAAAGGAGAGGCGGTCGAGAGCGGCGAGGGCATGAAGATATTCAGAGAAGAAAGGAAGGGTGAGAGCCGAGAAGAGAGCAGAGGGATGGGTTTGTGTATTTTTTTAAAAAAATATAATTTTATTCAAAAAAAATTTACAATATTATCAAATAAATAATAATCCGAATAGCCACATTTTTTTAAGGCAATTTGAATTGCCTCCAAGGGCAATATAGATTGCCAAAGAAACCTAGCCACCCAATAAGCATACCAAACACAGCCACCCAATAAGCATACCAAACACAACAATCTGGAAGATCCACTTTAAATTGCCGGCAATATAAATTGCCAGCTACCAAATGCAACCCGAATGAAATGTGAAACAATTCATAAGCGATAATGTAATGTCTCATACTAAATTGAACCAAAACCAGCCAGAAAAAGCTTGGAACATTGCAACCCGAATGAAATGTGAAACAATTCATAAGCAATCAAGAATGTAATGTCTCATACTAAATTGAACCAAAACCAGCCAGAAAAAGCTTGGAACATAGCAGAGCAGTAAATACTGCATAACAAAACCAACATATACGTCTGGAGATTTGTTGAGAGCTCCCTCCCTCAAAAAGTCCCTTCCAAGTTGAAAGTCAACGAACCATGGCAGCTCAGAAGCTTCACATTGATCTCATCTGGCACAATCCTGTTTTCTCCCTTAAACTTCAAGCAGTCCATCCTGCCGAACTTGGTGTAGCCCCACTTCGTACTTGCAAATGATCGGCCTGGCAGGGAATTTTAAGTTTGCACTTCTTAGAGACTGCTGGGTATGAGCAACCGCACAAACAAGAAGACCTGCCCAGTGTTCACCCACCGCAAGCCCCTTGAGGCTTTGCAAAAGCACCTCTCGTTGCAGTTTGGAGAGCCTATCATCTCCAGCGCATGAGAGCATCTTCTTGATGCAGGACTTGAAAAAGGTGACCCCTCGTTCAAAGGTGGAAGGCAGCCTTTCCAGCATATTTTGCCATGTATTTGTCACAGGCAATTCAAGAAGCCTCAAGAGCCTCACTGGACACATTCTCCACCTAGCTGACAAGGTGTACATAGAGGGGAAATTCATCTGCACCCTTCTTCATATCCACATCACATATTAGGATCTTGAGGCAGGAACACCATAGCAGTGCCTTGACTTTGGATAACACTTGTTTTTGATCTGCCGGTAGCAACAGGGAGGTCTTCAACCCATTATGGAACCCTAAAAGATAAGCCAAAATATGCAAATAGCAAGGAAGTATGCCAATCTATTTCATATTTCATGCATTAAAACAGCTAACTGAGCCGAATAGAGGGAAACGATTCACGTAGCAGATCCCAACTAGCTTGGAATTAAGACTTAGTTGAGTTTAGTTGTGGGGCAGGTAACTGGCTCCCTCAGAACAAATTTGAGATTTCAACATTGATATATTGTTCAGACAAGGCTGAAACTGATGTTATGTTCAACACTGGGAGCTCGGACTTGGAATGATCCACAATATTGAACTAGTTCAATAGAGTAATGCGCAGGATATCGAAGAGCATGCATATACAAAACGTTGCATTCTGGCAAATCTAGAACATGCTACAAGCATAAGATATCAAAAGCTATGCAACATAAAAGCATGGTAACATAAATGCTCCTTGACAATTTATTAAATAAAAAAAATCGAAGCCATCTTATTAACTCAAGAAATACCTAAAAATTCACTTGAATAACAAAATGAAAAACAAAGAAATCAATATCATCACAAAAATAGTCTAAATGCATGTTGAGAGATATAATTTTGATCTTTCACAAGTGAAAAAACCATAGCCAATTAGCAGCAGCAAAAAGAACGACCCTAATCACAAGGATGATATTAATATGACATCAAATTTGCATTGATGGGTCCTGAATTTGACTTTAAACTCATTCAAAATTGAACAAGGAGCCTTTGAGGCATGACACCACCACCCATTGAAAATAATGTTGATTGAATTTGTGAAGGTCATATGCTTTCATAAATACTACAAGGATTTGGATTTTAGAATTTTATAACAAGTCACATAAACTGATATTTTTGATAAAAACTTCAAAAACAGGTCCATCCTAGGGCAAACATACTCCACCAATGGAAAATTTGACGACAATCAGGAACTACAGACGAAAGTAATCAATAAATGGTAAATTCTTTAACCTGAACATGATCGATAAGAGACTCCCTCATCTGGAAAGGCCACCAATTTTAAGCATAGATTTTTCTAAAGTAATTGAATAAGACAAAAAAAATCAATACTAAAAAGTAGTATGGTAGAACAACGAGAACGGCAGAAATTGATAAAATGTCAAAGAAATAAATTAAATTAGTGAAAGAAAATGCGAGCTAATAATTTAAAATAGTGGAAAATCAAATTCCATAGCAATGAAGACAAAAGAGCAAACACCAGATCGGAACAGAACACCATAAAATCATAACAACTAGGCAAGTTTTAACCAGGGTACTTTAGAAAAGATAAGCTTTCGTAAGCAACCCCAAAAAAAATCTTGAAAGAGAGAAGGGAACAATGTTCTCCCATAATAACAAATGATACCTCGAACACAAGTGCGAACAAATCCCTCAGAAACAGATTATTCCATTCATCAAAAGGATGTCAGACCACTACTTTAATCTCACAAACTAATCTTCGCAGGGATTCAAAGAGCATGGTAATGGCATAAACACAAAGCATATCCAAAGAAACAAACCTAAAACAAGTTTCCTCAGTTCAGGTCTCCATGAAGCTTCCGCATTGTATAACAAACACCTCGGAAGAACGAAAGTTTTTTTTCTGATCATCATTGGAAACTATATTTAAACAAAAAAGAAAGATCAAGTATTCGAGAAAAATGAGAAAAGAAATAGTATGACTTGATGGGTCTCCTCAGTTCAGGTCTCCATAAACTTTTCCGCACGGATGGCGATCATCACCACCACTCTCGGAAGAACGAAAGTTATTCTTTTGATCATCATCGGAGACACCCCCCAGCTTTCAATACAGTATAACACGAAAGATTTTTCCGTCATTAGATTGGATCTCAAGCAGGAGAGAGGAGAAGGGAACAGCTTTCGTCTCGCGGCCACCGGAGAAAGAGCAAGCCAAAGCGTACCGAGAGGTGGAATTTATAGAAGGGGAGACCCACGGATGGCCTGTCCTTAGAACCCTAACCCTAGCACCAGGGTTTGGTATGCATACGGCTGGCGTCCAGGGGCCTGGCTGGCTTCGGACCGGGGACAGGGCCAAGCTTTCTATAGTTTGGCTGTTTGGGTTGGGCTGCGCCTGGAACTTACAGCCTTTGTACTTGAGGTCTCATTCAACTTGCGCCTTCTCCGGGCCTAGCACATTCCATGATCCTCGATCTTTAAAAATTTTTAATTCCATGATTATATAAAAGTAGCTTAATTTTTTAATTTTTAATTTTAAAAATAAATTTATTAGATTATTATATTAAAAATTAACTTATAACCTCATATGATACATGGGATATGAAGATTCATGATCTTGGTTCCGTGAAGCTTCTTTATAAACTCATCATTTCTTCTTATTTTTATCTTTAACTATTTTTAAATCTTTTCATCTCTCCTTTTCCTTCTCCTTCGATCATCTCTTTGCACACCCTTCAACTCTCTTAATAGCAGAGCTGAAAATGTTACCCGTTAACCACCACTGTCACCAATGGCAGTAGTATCTTCGAGCTCAGGACAAAAGAAAAATATACCAATGTAGTAAGTTCTTTAGAATCTTTTTTATGTTTTAAAGAAAACTTAGGCATAACTAGAGTTCTTCCTTTTATTTTTTTATTTTATTTTTTAAAAAAATAAAAATAATAATTTTTTTAAATATTTATATAATCTTAAATTCAAATAATTAAAACTTATTCAAATTTGATATTTATTTCTCGCATGTCATAACTCTTTAGATGATATTTCCATATCATAATGGAGATATCTAAGATTTAAAAAAAGAAACTTGGACATAACTATAGTTTTTCTTTTTATGTTTTCTAAAGAAAACTCAGGCATAACCACAATTCCTCTTTTTATTCTATTTTATTTTTTAAAAAATAAAAAATAATTTTTAAAAAAATATTTATATAGTCTTAAATCCAAATAATTAAAATTTATTGAAATTTGACATTTATCTCTTGCATATCCACTGTTCGAGCCTGCATTGGCCGCTTCAAGGCTCATGCGATTGAGATTCTAAAGAACAAAAAAAAGAAAAAAAATATCCAACACAAAAGTCCAGCCATCATCTAAGCTTTTCTGTTTGGCTGCTCCAAGCCTCCCACCTGATTAGACTCTAGGGATAAGAAAATAGAAGAAAAATAAGAAAATATAGAAAAAAAATTAATAAAAACAAAGGAAAGATGGAAAATTTTATTATCTTTTTCAGAGATCTATAGAAAAAGAGAGTAGTTGAGAGACATTAGAGAGGTTTCTTAGATTCTGATTGGTTTTTTCCTCAAGCATATGGGATTTTGTGCGAGTTGTGATGGTGTGAGTTGGTCCCTTGAGGTTTTGAGAGCTTACTTGGCTCCGTGGGATCGCAGTAGAAGCTATCGAAGCCTTGGGAAGGTAGCAAGCGATCGATGCATGTGAGCGAGAAAGAAAGAGGGGTGCTAAATAATCCCCTTGGCTTTGCTTTTAGTATTGGATTTGCGAGGAAGTACAAAGCCGCCCCAACACATCCAGCTATTAGAAAAACAGATATGGTGCATATATAGATTTCAAAAATCTTTACAAATACAGTGGAAAATGGTCGGGTTAAACCCTTTAATCCCACATGCATTAGATCATATCTAATCCTATCCAAGCCCAGAAGTAATGACATGTATATAATCTAAAAAAAAAATTAAAGATAAGATCAAATCTTAGTACCTTTGTGCAGGTAGAAATTCACTACAATCGATGATCTCAGATTCGAAGTTTCTTGAGCCACACATGTGTCCGACCTCTATATGTATCCATCGGGATCAATCTTAAATCTTTCTTCTCATTGTAGATCCTTCTTTTCTAAGTAGGATCTCAGTCCTTTAAAATCTTGATCAACTCTTTGATTTAGACTGCAAACTCAACTCTTGAACTACAGCCTTCTTCTCCTCGTTCCTCACTGTAGAAGAAGATCTCCTCAACCTTAGCGTGTAGAAGGATGGACACCCAACCTTTGGGTGTGGAAAGGGAAGAGGGAGAGAGGGTGTGGCGTGGAGAAGGAGAGAGAAATTTTTGTTTCACAAAATTTTATAATTAACTAAACCCTAAGAGATTGACTCCTTAAATAGATCCTTCCTTGATGCAAATGAGGAACCAATTAACTTAAAATGGTACATCCTTATCTCATAAAAAATTTTATTTTTTTAATTTAATTTTTTCATTAAAATCAAACTTATTTGATAGGTTATCAGTCCTTTTTGGTAAGCATATGGGTGCCCCAGTCAGATAAGGCAATCTGAGTGGGCGCCCATGGAATATAGGGCAAGTAGGTGGAGCGCCAAAGGGTTTCTTTGCTTAAGAGAGGGGGTGTGGCCCCTCTCTCTCTCTCCTTCCATGCCCATCCACAAGAGGGGGCGGGCTCCTCTTACATTATCTAGGGTTGGCACCTCTTGGTCCTGCCATAAATGGAGGAAGGCGCCACACATATTTCCAAAACTTCCACACAATACAAAGAGATAATGAGGAGATAATTTAACCAACTCATTGACTAAATCCAATCTTCCTGAGCTCATAGTTAGGCACCCAATTAAACCCAAATAGATTTAAGTAAGGTTCAAGGCTATGGATTTGATCCAATCGAAGTCTTGAAAAGAATTAGGTTTAACCATGTGCTAGTATGGTTCTCTTAAACCTAATAGGATTTTAATAAATTCTAATTCAATTAGAACTTTATAAGTCCAATTGATAAATTCAAGATTAAATATTTTAATGTGTGACTCCATAGATTCCATTCTATCTGGTAGTGAGATATATTGTGATCTCCATCATAATATCATCGAAATTTTTTTTAATGAATTGGAATATTTTCAATTCTATCTTTCGAGAGTCATCGATTATCAAGATGACGCCTGATGAGTCTCACAATCTATCAATGACACCTAGCAGTATGTAGTGACAATCCAGTAGAATAAAAGTATGAATCCTTACGTATAGTTATCATATGATTTAGTTCTTCTATCATGAGTCCCGACTCGACGGAGATCATAGAGAACTTGTCAGACCCCATTGTCAGTTATATACTAGATTGGCTCGACTCGAGGTCATTTATGAATTTTATAAAAAAAAATTTTAGTATTTACACTTGCTTTGGTCAAAGACTTTCTGAACTCAGTCTCACAAATCGTATAAGACTTCTTTTTTCTACCAAAGTCGATAGATTCCATCTAGGTGCATCCTACTCCAAACAGCGAACCTAAACCTACTGAAGTCAACATATATAGTAAGGATCTGAATGGCCAGGGACCAAGAGAACATGCAGTTAAACTCCTCACTGCGAATAGCCAACGACACTGCAGGTCAAAAGATCACTCACACCACTGCAGCATCAAGAAGACCACTGACGAGTGAGTAGACATCCATGTGATTTCTCATGTTGGTCACGCTTAGTGCAAATTATTCTCTAACAATCATCTATACCCTCACCTTAGTGTTCCTACACTATAGATCTGAGACTCATCTGCCTATAAGAGAGGTGAACTGTGCATCGATCTCGAATGAATTAATCATTATCCTCCGTCACGATCCTTTGATCGGGAGTATTTAGAAATTAATCACTAATTAATATATGTCTCAAATTTTCAACACTTTAAGAATATTCAAAAATCATCTTTGTTAATTTTTAGAATAAATCATAGACACATAAATATGATTGAAATAAAAAAAAATTTTATTGATAATAAAAATATTATAACTACAAAATTAAGTCTTAGAATTACATAATGTGTCAGCTAATAATTAACTTCTAGGGTACAAATATAACAAACTCCTACTTGACCTAAAACCAATTGGCCATATACCTAAAACTCATCTTCTTAAGGTGAGCTTTGATCTTCTACTGACTGAGAGGCTTGGTCAGCAGGTCTGCCATGTTTAGTGCAGAGTCGACTCTCTGTACCTCGACAAATTTTTTCTCAAGGTATTTGCATATGATGTGAAACCATCACTATTGCTCCAAGAATTAATTTTGATGATCACAAACTATTTGAGGGGATTACTAATAAGTTTTCTATATTTGGAGATTATTTTTATGATATTTTAGATAGTCTAAGAGATTAGATTTGAAAAGCTTCATCAAATATGCCAAAAATTGAAAGTAAATTGATAAAGTTTTGAATGCTTTTGAGAGTGTCCAAATTGATTTGAATTTATTTGAGAGTATTTGGATGAGTTTTGATGAGTTTCGAATATTAAATGTATGAAAAATTAGGTTAGAACATGATGGGACGATCCACCTAGATCATCTCCTTCTGTTAGGCAGCCGACATGCAGCATTTTGGGTCATGACATGCTATGGGATGATCCACCTAGAACATCCCATATAATTGGGATGCCCTCCTGAGATCCTGAGATCAAAATAAAAAGCAGAACTTTCTATCTGGCCAATTGGGATGCCCCATTTCTATGAGCACGCATAACAACTAGTTTTCAGTCTATTTTTGATGCATTTAATGTATATTAAATACACTCCAATGGTTCTAAACCAACTCTAAGATATTCTCAAGGGTAAATGGTAACTATAAATATTCTCTTGAAGTAAAAAATTATAAGATTTTGCAAGCTCAAAGATTAAATCCGAAAAAAGCTATTTTCAGCCCTAAGAGAGAGATTGAAGTATTTAAGCACCTCACCAACCACTCTCAAGCAGCAATCAAGTATGGAATTCATTGAGAGTGTACAGCAAAGGCTTTCACCCCTTAAGTATTGTATTTCTATTACTTTTATTGTGTGTATTTAAGTAGTTGGTGTGCTAAAATTTGTATACTCTATTTTTCTCAAATAGTTTTTGGGTGTTTGAGTTTTGGGGGGTTTCAAAATTCATTTGGATTGATCCAAACCCTGAATTGGAGTGTTGAGGGTTGGCTTGTACTCAAGAAATAAGTATTCTTGCTTGAAAGGCAAGGGTTGGAGATGTCCGACATGATGTAATCCATTGTTATCGATTTAGTGGATTGAATTTTCAAATAGGGACTTGGGGAGTGGATGTAGGTATAAAGTTGGTACCGAACCATTATAAATCTTTTGTATTTATTGTGCTTGCCTCTCTTATCTTGTTCTTTGTGCTCATTACTTGCTTACTTCTTATTTGTGTTTGATTTTATTTCTATTACAAATTGATACACTTCACTCTTCATCTTGACACATTGCTTAAGTAGTTCAATCTTTAAAATTTTAAAAAGACCCAATTTACCCCTCCTCTTGGGCTCCATATCTGGGCAACAAGTGGTATCAGAGTCCGATGCTCTAGTTCTTACTTGATTTAACCATCAAGAGCTAAAGATCCATGACAGCCCAATTTGGCACATCCCTATCTGAGGGGTAATCCACAAACCAACCTCCACTTTTTAATGGGTCAAACTATACCTATTGAAAAGCTTGAATGAGAATTTTTATTCAAGCACTTGACTATGACATATGGGGTGTCATAATAAATGGACCACACATACCCATAAAATTGATTGATGGCATGTCTATTCCTAAGCTGGAAGGTGAATAGATTGATTTTGATAAAATAATGGCTCAGCTCAATGCTAAAGTCATGAATATTTTATATTATACTTTGGATGCTAATGAATTTAATCATATTTCCACATGCATATCTGCTAAATTAATTTGGGATAGGCTAGAAGTCACACACGAAGGCACAAACCAAGTAAAAGAATCTAAAATCAATATGCTTGTATAAAACTATAAACTATTTAAAATGAAACCTGAAGAATCAATAGCTCAAATGTTCACTCATTTCACTGACATCATAAATGACTTAAAAAGTCTTGACAAATGTTACTATAACAGTGATCTTGTGAGAAAAGTGCTCAGATTATTATCAAGATCATGGGAAGCAAAAGTCACTACAATCCAAGAGGCCAAGAACTTGAATGTTCTACCATTGGAGGAACTGCTTGGATCCCTCATGACCTATGAACTGATCATGAAGCGGCACACTGAGGAGGAAACTAAAAGAAAGAGGACCATAGCCCTCAAGTCAACAGCTCAAGAAGAAGATGACTCAGAAAAATCAGACAACAATGAAGAAGATGAGGACTTGGCCCTGATCACTAAAAAATTTAGATGGTTCATGAGAATGAAAAGACAAGGGACCAAGAGAAGGCCACCAGCTAAAGGGGAGCCAAGTAAAGAGAAAGAAAAGGAGCAGCCCATAATTTACTATGAGTGCAAAAAGCCTAGCTACTTCAGATCAGAATGCTCTCAGCTCAAGAAAGGCCAAAAGAAGTTCAAGAAGAAGAAGATCATGATGGCTACATGGAGTGACAATGACGACTCCACCACTGATGAAGAAACCTAGGAAGAAGCCAATCTGTGCCTTATGGCACACGAAAATGAGGTATCATCTGAAATTTAACCTGAATTTACTTATGATGAATTATTAGAAGTTTTTCATGAAATCTTAAATGATCTAAAAGAATTAAGAATTAAAAATAAAAATCTAAAATCAAGAAACCATGAATTAAATAAGGAAATAGAAGAAATTGATAAAAAAAATAAAGAATTAGATCTAAAGAATCAATCACTAATAAAAGAAAAAGATGAACTCTCTAGTCAAAATGAAACTCTTATAAAAGAAAAGCAAAAACTAAAAGAAGAGATATCAATGTTAAAACCTATAGTTGATAAATTTACTTTAAATTCAAATAAACTTTAGATAATTATTGACAGTCAAAAGACTGTATATGATAAAGCAGGACTTGGCTATAACCTCTAAGAAATTTGTCAAATATTATTTGTTTTAGATGTGGTATGGTCGGGCATAAAGCATATACATGTTTATCAAATAAATTTAATGATAGAAAGGTTAAGAAAATATTAGTTCCAAAAGGAACCATTGTGACTAACTCCAAAGGATCCAAGTTAGCTTGGATACCTAAGGTTAAAATTTGATCTCATATGTACAGATGTGTCTTGCATCCCAAGTAATAAAAAAGAAGTGATATCTTGATAGTGGATGCTCAAGACACATGATAGGTGATAAATCAAAATTCATCACATTGGAAGCCAAGAATGGAGGGATGGTCACCTTTGAAGATAATGGCAAAAAAAAAATCATTGATATTGATAATATTGGTATCACTCCCTCCACTTGCATTGAAAATATTTTACTTGTAGATGGTCTTAAACATAACCTATTAAGTATTAGTCAATTATATGATAAAGATTATAAAGTAATTTTTGAATCATCTATGTACATTGTAACTAGTCTCACTGATGCTAGCACTAGATTCATTAGACATAGGCATGGCAATATTTACATGATTGATTTGGATAATCTCTCTTTACAAAGCATGCAATATCTTATGGTCATGAATGCTAAAAATTAATGAGACTAGTTAGCTTTGGTACCGTAGGCTTGCACATATTAGTATGCACATACTTTCTAAAATCATTAAAAAAAAATTAATTTTTGATTTGCTAAAAATTAGTTTTGATAAAGATAAAATATATGATGCATGTCAATTAGGTAAACAAACAAGAGTTTTCTTTAAATCTAAAAATATTGTTTCAACTTCTAAACTTTTAGAACTCTTGCATATGATTTATTTGTCCTACAAGGATAACTAGTCTAGGAGGAAAAAGATATAATTTTGTAATCATTGATGATTTTTTATGTTTTACTTAGATTTTATTTTTAGCTTCTAAGGATGAAATATTTTCTGCATTCTCTAAGTTTTACCAAAAAGTTTCAAATGAAAAAGGTTTACCAATTATTTCTATTCGAAGTTATCATGGAACTAAATTTGAAAATAAAAATTTTAAAAAATTTTATGATGAAAATGACATAGATCATAATTTTTCAGCACCTAGAACACTATAACAAAATGAAGTAGTTGAAAAAAAAAATAGAACACTAGAAGAAATGGTATGTACCATGCTATGTGAAAGCAAGCCCTCAAAGTACTTTTGGATAGAAGCAATTAACATAGCATATTACATTCTAAACCGTGCCAATAATAAGATCAATTTTTAAAAAAATATCTTATGAATTATGAAATGGTAGAAAGCCTAATATAGGTTATTTTCATGTTTTTTGTTGCTGGTGTTTTGTTTTGAATAAAGACAAAGATAGCTTAGGTAAATTTGATGCTAAATCTGATGAAGCAATCTTTTTTGACTACTCCACTTCTAATAAAGCTTTTAGAGTATTTAATAAAATATCACTAGTAGTGGAAGAGTCAATTCATATTATTTTTGATGAAACTAATGATCTTCTATCAAGGAAGAGAGAGGGTGCTGATGATGCAGGTATCATAGAAGATGGAATGAAGGAGCTCACCTTAAATGACTCAGATCAACAAAATAAGGTTAAGATGGATGAAAAATATGAGGATGAAAATATCAATAATCAGAACATTCAAGAGCAGTCTCAAGACACAAGTAATCTTTCAAGAAAATGAAAGTATGTCCACAATCACCTTAAAAAATTGATAATTGGTGATCTGATATAAGGTGTAAGAACTAGATCTTTACTTAGAGATGTTTGTAATTATGTAGCTTTTATTTCTTACTTAGAACCTAAAATAATAGATGAAGCTGAAAAAGATAATAACTAGATAATTGCCATGCAAAAAGAATTAAATTAATTTGAAAGAAATAATGTATGGACACTAGGTGCAAGATCTAAAAATCATCCAATAATAGGAACTAAATGGGTATATAGAAATAAATTAGATGAAGATAAAAATATTATAAAAAATAAAGCAAGATTAGTTGCTAAAGGATATAATCAATAAGAAGAAATGGATTTTGATAAAATATTTGCTCCTGTTGCTAGACTAGAAGCTATAAGAATGCTACTTACTTTTGCTTGCTTTATAAATTTTAATTTATTTCAAATAGATGTTAAGAGTATTTTTCTAAATGGTTATATTACTGAAGAGATTTATGTTGAACAACTCCCTAATTTTGAAAATCATAAATTTTCAGATCATGTATTTAAATTAAATAAAGTATTATATGGATTAAAATAAGCTCCTAAAGTTTGGTATGAAAGATTAAGTAAGTTTTTATTAGCAAATAATTTTTCAAAAAAAATTTGACACTACTCTTTTTATAAAAAAAAAGATAAAAATTTTTTAATTATATAAATATATGTTGATGATATTATATTTGGGTCTACTAATGAAAGTTTATGCCAAGAATTTGCCAAGCTTATATAGGAGGAGTTCGAAATGAGCATGATGGAAGAACTCACATTCTTCTTCAGATTCCAGATCAAACAAATAAAGAAAAGGATCTCCATCACTTAAAGTAAGTACACAAGAGAGCTTTTAAAGAAATTTGAAATGGAGAGCTTAAAAATTATAAGTACCCCTATGACTCCATCCTGTAAATTAGAAAAAGATGAGTATGGTACAAGTATTGATACAAAATTTTATTGAGGCATGATAGGATCTTTATTATATCTGACTATAAGTAGACCTAATATAATATTCAGTGTATATATATATTATGACCCAAGCCCAATTGAGAAGATCCAAACCCAAAACCCAAGCCCAATTGAAAAAAAAAAAAACAACAGAGGATATCAGGAGGAAAAAGACTCCTGTTGAGAGTCTTGTTTCCACCATGGAAAGGAGAGGGGAATCCAAGTAACAAATAGATTTTCCTCTATAAAACCTAAGCCCCTCGCCTCCACCTTCGTTAATCATCAAAAATTTTTCTTTTATCTTCTTTTTCTCCCAATTTTTTGCTATTTATTTGCCCTCGGATTGAAGGCTTTTACCGATAAATTCGTGGCCTAAAAACCTTCACAAAGAGCAAGGTATCCTCTCCTCGATCTTCTCTTGATTATAAACTAAAATTTTTGCTATTTATTTTATTTTTTTTGAGAAATTTCAGAATCAAGAACCCCCTATTTTGAGTTCTTATTTTGGGTTTTTTCCGACGTCGTTCGGTGCCGTCCGCTGCCAGCGAGCACCCAGACCGGGTGTCGTGATTGCGCCTCCTCGGGTTGGACCTCCCCACTCGTTGTTCCGACGAGATCCCATGGGAAATTTGGACGGGAAAGAAGGGGGGACCACATCCCCTGTTTTGGTCTAAATGGGGAAGAAGAAGAAGAAGAGAAGAGGAAAGAAAAAAAAAAGGGAGAGAGAAAGAGAAGGAGAGAGAGACTTCCTCTCTCTGCTCTCTCTCTTGAATTTTGAGGATTGATGAATTAAAAAAAAATCATAGACACTGTCATCTAGTCGATCCATGTGAGGATATTAGATTTTAAAAATTTTTATTTTTTTAATTTAATAAAATTTTGATCAAAAATATGATATTTGACATACCAGGTTCAGAGAAAGATTTTCAGGATTCCTAGGATCCCTAGTTTGGATTTCTTTTGAGGTAAATAGTATTTTACTTTTATTAAATTTATCTGATAAATTATAAATTTAAATTATATTAATTCATGGTATGTTTGTGATTGAAAATAATTATTAAAAATTATTTATGATTGAAGATATTTGTTGAAATTAATTATGACTGAAGATATTGAAGCGCAATTTAGTGCAGAGATAAAATAGTAATTTTAAAACTTTTTCAAAATTATGATTTTACAGTGAAAAATATTAATTAATCTAATTAATTAACATATGTTTACCCTACACTAGGATCTAAATATGATATACAGCATGCATGCATTTAAATTTGAAATTCGAATTTAAACAATAAACACTTTACTGTAATGTGTTCAGAACATAATACTTTTATGTAGGTAGTCGATCTCCACAATCTGATCATCGTCGGGAGGCTTTGATCACTGCAATATAGCCACACAGGGTGTCTGACCTCTGCGGATCATCCACACGAGGCTCCCGGTCTGATCGGCTCCTCACGAGTGCTAGCTCGTTGTAGAGCCCTTTCGATGGCTGATGCTGATCGAACTTCTTCAATCGATGTCTGTCAATTCTTTGGATTCTTTGAATTATTAACAGATGTGCTTGAGAGGATGTTGAAGATCTCTCCAAAATTTGGTGGGCTCATGACACTCGTAGCTCACCTTCTCACTTTCCGAACCCCAGGCTGAAACCCTAGGGTACACTAAGAAAAACTCTACACCCTTTTTTCTTTCTTTTCTTTCTTTTTCTCTCGAAAGGTTTTGGACCTTCACCTCATGCACAAGGCTTCCTCACACCTCACTTTCTTTCTCAAAATTTTTTCACGCACGGCCCATCCTTCTCCTCCTTTTAAAACAACGTCGAACGTGTCTTATCCGCGTGAGAGGATAAAGATAAGTGGTTGCACATTTGAATTCAAATCAAGTTTGAATTCAAATGCAAACCAACTCATCCCTATTCACTTATGGCATGAGAAGAGAAGGGCGTGTACTCTTTGTGCGTAGAAAGGTTTCACAAGAAACCTTTTCTCGTGTAAGTTATGTGGTGCACAAGATGGATAAGCATGAAGGCACAAGAGATATATTATCCATTCAAATTCAAACACACTTTGAATTTGAATGGTTAACTAATCAGCTTTATCCATCCATATGGCACACAAATGTGGGCGTGGGGAGGGCTTTGTGTGAGAAAAAATTCACGAGAAATTCCTTCTCGTGAATTCAAATGAGCGCAGTGGATGTGAGGTGGCGCAGGGAGTTTGGGTCAAGATGGTTTCATTATTTAAACCAACCTAATTGAACCAAATAAGTTAGGCCCAATTAGACTAATTTAAATCCAACTTAATTAGACTTAATTAGGCTCAATAAAATCTTAATTAAATCAGGAATTGACTAAGTCCAATCCCTGATCAAATCAGGGACCAAACCATCTCGACGATTAGGTCAACTCTTAACCTAATCGGGTCAAACCCAACTGAATCCAATTCAATTAAACTTGATCCAAAAATAATTACTCAATCAAATTAAGTTAATTAATGATCAAATCACTAATTAAACTTCTCATAAATATTGAGATCAAATTCGATGGACAATCGGACATCAGAATTCATCGATATGAAATTCTGATCGAAAAGTCCCAAACCAATGGGACTCTTGACCTCGGTACCCAAAATGTGTGGGACTCATGATCAGAGAATCTTGATTCTCGATCACAGAGTCCCAGACACATAGGACTCATAGTCCATGAATATTAGGACTCTTCATCAGCCATCAGATCAGATAGAAATCTCTAATGTGTGTGACCCCGTAGGTTCGAACCTAAGCCGGTAGCACAGGAATCAATTTCTGTACTAATCGAAGTGACCATCTAGCAATGGTATCCGACGTCCGGATAGGTCGAATAGTCACAATCGCAACACTCAGAACCTACGTGAATATGGTTACTGTATAATTCATCCCTTTTGACCCCTGTGTTTAGGATGACTCAGGGTTAAACTGTCAACCCTGATTAGATCATCCGAGTCGTGCTCAACTCAAACAGTCCTGTGACTCCTCACTAGGACTACCCTAGTTAAGATTTTGATAAATTGAAACACAACTATACACAGCTCCTGAACTGGAGTGGTCAATCTCATCTTAACACACACACTGACAAGTCAAGTACTTGACTACACCCAGCAGCCTTCCGTCACTGAATTAGAAATTTAGGTAGTCCAGTGCCTAAGTGCAGTGAGTTGCTTGCAAGTCACCGTGGCGGTCTCAGGTCGGAGGGATAGTTATACCCATATCCCATCGGAGCAAATTTTGACAGCAGAAATAGCTCCGGAGTCAGTCATGTTCAGTGCAGATGTACCCTTACATCTCACCTGTATGCCATACCAGTGTCTCCACACTTCTTGGTTAAGAGGACAACCAACCTATATGGCACACAATGACCTATGCTTGATAAATGTTGTTGTCCTTGGTAACAACGTATCATTTGGTCGCGAACAGGTTTAAGGACTAAATGACAAATCCTCCTTTGTCGAGTTTAAATAGTCCTAAAGACTTCACCACAACACAGGAGTTCATTAGAAGATGACAATTTGTGATAAAAAATATCAAAATAATTTTTATTTATTTATGATTTATATACTAATACAACAAAGAGCACAACCATCAACAGGCTGATGATTGGCTTTGGGATACTATTCCCAATAATCTTCCACTTGGCCTAAAGCCAATCAGTGCAGTATCTAATACCCATCTTCGACTTGAAGTCGTCGAACTCCTTCACCGCAATGGCTTTAGTGAATGGGTCGGTCAGGTTCTCTTTCCCGTCGATCTTTTAAAGGTCGACGTCTCTTCGATCCACGATTTTTTGGATGAGATGGTAGCGACGCAGAATATGCTTCGTCTGCTGGTATGCCTTTGGTTCCTTCGCTTGAGCAATGGCTCTAGAGCTGTCATAGTAAAGCAGAACTGGACCAACAAGGGAGGGTGCTACTCCGAGCTCGGTGATGAATTTTTTCAGCCACACTGCTTCTTTGGCAGCATCTGATGCAGCGACATACTCCACCTCGCAAACTAAATCAGCCACTGTGTGCTGCTTAGAACTTTTCCAGCAGACAGCCCCACCATTAAGGATAAAAATAAATTCTGACACACTCTTGCTGTCATCGTGATCAGACTGAAAACTAGAGTCTGTAAACCCTATAAGTCTCAAGTCCGATTCACCATAAACAAGCCACTGGTCCTTAGTATTTCTTAAATACTTCAGGATGGTTTTAACAACCTTCCAGTGATTCTCCCCTGGATCAGATTGGTATCTACTCACTACCCCTAGTGAGTATGCCACATCTGGTCGTGTACATGTCATGACGTACATGATAGATCCCACTGCTGAAGGATATAAAATTCTATCCATACGCTCTCTCTCTTGAGGTGTTGTCGGACAATCCCTCTTTGAGAGAGAAATTTCATGGCCTATCGAAAGATAGTCTTTCTTGAAATTCTCCATGCTGAACCTTTTCAGCATAGTATCAATATACGTGGACTGAGATAAGTCAAGCAACCTTTTAGATCTATCCCTATAGATCCTCATCCCTAGAATGTAGGAAGCTTCTCCCAGATCCTTCATGGAGAACTGTGACGACAGTCAAATCTTTATTCTCTGTAATATAGGGACATCATTTCGATTAAGAGAATGTCATCCACATACAATACAAAAAATACTACTACTAGACCATTAGCCCACTTATAAATGCAGGACTCTTCTCCATTCTTAACGAAGTCATACGTCTTGATCGTCTCATCAAAACGTATGTTCCAACTCTGAGATGCCTGCTTAAGTCCATAAATGGATCTCTGTAGCTTGCACACCTTAGACTCATCTGTGGATGTGAACCCTTCAGGTTGTATCATATACACCTCTTCGTCCCGCTCTCCATTTAGGAAAGCTGTCTTCACATCCATTTGCCAGATTTCATAGTCTAGATGGGCAGCTACCGCAAGCATAATCCGAATGGATTTGAGCATTGCTATAGGAGAAAACGTCTCGTCATAGTCTATACCATAACATTGACGATATCCCTTGGCAACCAGACAAGCTTTATATGTTTCCACCTTTCCGTCTGCACCCCTCTTCCTCTTGAAGACCCATTTACACCCTATGGGTTTTACTCCTTCGGGTGGGTCAACCAATGTCCACACATTGTTGACCTTCATGGACTCCATTTCGGATTTCATGGCCTCTAGCCATTTCTCAGAGTCAGATCTCTACATTGCATCTAAATAGATGATCGGATCCTCATCGTTTTCATCAAGTTCGATAGGATCGCCGTCCTGAACCAAGAAATCATAGTATCTGTCCGGTTGATGTGGTACTCTACCAGATCGCCTTAAGGGTGCAGGAACAATGGGCTCCGGATCTGATCTAATCAAATCCGGTTCAGGTTCAGCTACTTGTGTCAGTTTTCTCACCTACCAAACTTCCTCAAGTTTGACCTTAGAGGCAATAGTCCCTTCACCAAGGAACCTCTTTTCTAAAAAAAATTGCCTTAAGGCTGATAAACAACTTTTGCTCATCAGCTAGGTAGAAATAATACCCTTTGGTCTCTTTTGGGTACCCTATGAAATTACACTTGTCAGACCTAGGTCCAAGCTTGTCCGTAATTAAACGTTTAACATAAGTCGGACACCCCCAAATCCTAAAGTGTGAGAGTACTGGCTTACGTCCTATCCATAACTCATATGGTGTTTTGGTTACAGACTTACTCGGAACTCTATTTAGAAGGTAACAAGCCGATTCGAGCGCATATCCCCAGAGGGAGATCGACAGACCAGCAGACCCCATCATGGATCGGACCATGTCTAACAAGATCCGATTCCTCCTTTCAGACACACCATTATGCTGTGGTGTTCCAGGAGGAGTCCACTGAGAAAGAATTCCATTCTCCCCTAAATATGTCAAAAACTCAATGGAAAGGTATTCACCTCCTCGATCAGATCGAAGAGTTTTAATACACTTCTCAATTTATTTTTCTACCTCATTTCGGAATAGTTTGAACATTTCAAACGACTCTGACTTATGCTTCATTAAATAGACATACCCATACCTC
The DNA here is from genome assembly GCF_000442705.2 of Elaeis guineensis. Classification (NCBI taxonomy): domain Eukaryota; kingdom Viridiplantae; phylum Streptophyta; class Magnoliopsida; order Arecales; family Arecaceae; genus Elaeis; species Elaeis guineensis. The sequence continues at coordinate 39,835,233 of NC_025999.2, forward strand.
GATAGGTCGTCTGTGAAGGTTATGAAGTAGAAATATCCACCTCTTGCACTTGAGCTCATGGGTCCACATACATTAGAATGTACCAGACCCAAGAGTTCACTGGCTCACTCACCTTTTTCAGTAAAAGGTGACTTGGTCATCTTCCCAAGAAGACAGGACTCACTGGTTGGAAGTGATTCACAATCACCAACTTCAAGAATTCCTTCTTGAGCAAACTTGTTTATCCTGTTCTTATTGATATGACCTAGCCTACAGTGCCAAAGGTAGATATCTGACACATTATCTATTCTAGAATGTTTACCGGAGGTTTGAACCACATTAACGGCTGTGACAGTAAGTAAATTTTATTATCTAGTTGTCCAACAAACATTGTAACACCATTCAAAATGATATTGCAAATATTTTTTTTATTAAAAATTGATAACATACATAACTAAAAGGCCTACAGAAATAATATTTAATAAAAAGCTAGGACAATAGTGATATTTACTTAGAATTATATTACGAGAATTGATTACAAGGTTCATAATTCCTAAAGCTAGAACTAAAACTTTGCTTCCATCTCCAACATTTAGGAACCTCTCACCATCATCAAATCTCCTACTGACCTGCAGACCCTGCATCAAATTGCAAGTATGATAAGGGCTTCCGGTATCCAATACCCAGGCAGTAGTATCACAAATGAAAAAGTTGCAAGGTGTTATCATATAATTACCTTACTTCTTCTTCAGCCTGTTTGGGGCCAGGGAGGCAATGTATAGAGGACAGTTCCTCTTCTAGTGCCCCTGCTTCTTGCAAAAGAAGTACTCCGTCTGGCTCTGGTCGGGCTTGCGCTTCTTGGTCTGACCCTGTGCAGATATCCCAACATGCGGCTGCACCTTCTTGTTCTTCTTCTTCTTATTCTTCTTCCCTTTCTTAAAGGGTCGACGACCAGAAGAAGACCCTCCCACAACATTCACCAACTCCTTATGGAGCTGGTGGTCCTTCTCAAAGTTCTGCAGCAATCCCAATAAGCCGTGGTAGTTCACTACAGGCTTTATCATTCGAAAATGAGTAAGGAAGGGGAGGAAGGACTTGGGCAAAGAATTAAGGATCGCATCCTTACCGAGCTGCTCGTGCAGGAAAAAGCCCAGCTTACTTAGGTGCTCAATCATTTCGATCATGTACAGTACATTATCAGTGAATGAGGCCCCATCCCTCATTCAAGCATTGAAAATGGTACAACTAGTTTTGTACCTTTCAACATCGTCAGGCGTGCCAAAGGAGTCGCTCAATATTTGAAGCATCTCCTGTGGCTGGACGTTCTCAAACCTGCGGCTAAACTCATCATTCATTGTCGCCAGCATTATGCATCGAACGGTGGTCCGATCATTGAGCCACTTCTGGTAAGTATCTGGGACCGTCCCTCTAGCATTCGGGGCTGGCTCCTCCGGTGCCAGATCTGTTACAACATAAAGGATCCGCTCATGCTCAAGGATGATTTTTAATTTTTGATACCAGCTATCAAAATTAGGTCCCATGAGCTTGTCATTATCTAATAATGATCGAAGCGACAGGATAGTGGCCATAGCTGCATAAAGAAAAATCAGACCTCTATTAGTACATAAATTATTAATACTAAAGATTTGGACTTTAGTCTAAAGTTTCTCCAATATTTTTACGAACTGGTAGCCTCAACCTCCAATTCGAAGAATTATTTTAATTCCTTAGTGGGTACTAGAATCCACACAGACTACACACGAGCCCAACTTTGGTTGGTCAACCCATGTGCATCTATGGGTAGGTTCATAACCAGTTGTTTCTCTAAACAACTTCTAGTAATCAATTTTTCCCAGAACCTAATCAGTAGGCTTTGGCCTCCACTGAAAAGATCTAGTTAGGTCCAACCATTAATATGACTTGATTTGGTGAATCAGACCAATAAATGATCAGGCCCGACTTTGGCCGGCCAACCTGACCACCATCAGAAAGACTCAAACCAAATTATTATACTATAAATGATAATTCCATTAGTCAATAAGCACCAGGCCTTTGGGCCTCCAATGATTATTAAACTAATGGACTCATTATCACTCACTTAATGGGAGGCTATGACTTAGTTATTACTATAACTTAATCATTTTAGGGACCTAATAATTTTGAGAATTTTATTAAGTAAAGGAAGAGAAGAAATTAACCAGTCAATTTCAATCCTCCCACTGACTTCACCCAGTCAGATTAAAAAGGATTTAATTAAAGCCGGTATTAGGAGCACCTAAATCAGTCACACTGACTTACCTAATGACATGGATGAGCCCTAATCACCAAGTGATCTAATCAAAACCTAACTCACCAGGTTGGCCAGGTAAATGAGATCAGTGGTGGGGATATGCCATTAACTCGTCAGAGATCGAATCAATGCGAGTAGCTCCCACTTAAGAACCACTGGTCAAACTGTCGAACTTACCTTAGACACCAACCGGTTCATTAGTTTTAATTTGATCAACTTAGTAAATAAGTTTCCACCGTGTAGCCATGAATTAAGTCCATCTTGGTCTAGTTAAAGACATGGACCCATTCAACTACAACTATTGTAGTTGAGTCTAGAGTGTCCTTGACCTAATCTAATTCAACTTTTGATTAGATTTGACCAATTACTCTAATTTAGTCCATTTCTTTAAGCTAACCTTAGGTCTAACCCAATTATGGACCTAATCCATCTAACCCATTGACCCACAAGTTTATGCAATTGTCTAGGTCTTAATTCATAATTCTAGACCAACTTGACAACACAATTCTTTTAATTAAGTATTTGGGCTGATGGGTCAGGGTTTGGCTTTTCGAAAATAATTTTTAAATTTGAAAGATTTTATTTTCTGTTCACCAAATATATTGACTCATTTCACAAATAGATCAGCACATTTCATAAATAGCAATCCTATTGCTAATTACATAACAGAAAATAACTCAATCAAAATAAATCATGAATATTCCTTTAGATCTAATCTAACACATTCATGATAAATTTTATAATGGAACCTTTATAATTAAGTCCTTTCACTACTTCATCTGTATGGGATATAATTACAGTGACACCCCTACCGCCATAGGAGACTCCATCGAATGGGAAGAGAGGGCCTTTAAACCCTACTTTTCTTCTATGATCGGACGGCTATGGCAACCAACCCAATTAGATTACTTGCTACTTGGATCAAGTATATCTAAATATACCAATTTTACAATTTAAATTTCAAATTTTAAATTTCAAATTTTAAATTTTAAATTTAAATTTTAAATAAATTTCAAATTTTAAATAAATTTCAAATTTTAAATTTTGAATTTCAAATTTTAAATTTCAAATTTCAAATTTCAAATTTTTGAATTTTAAATTTTAAATTTTAAATTTTGAATTTCAAATTTGAAATTTCAACCAAATTTCAAATTTCAAATTTCAAATTTAAATTTTAAATTTTTGAATTTTGAATTTTAAATTTTAAAATTCAAATTTTAAATTTTGAATTTCAAATATTTGAATTTTGAATTTCGAACAATTTTCAAAATTCAAATTTTAAATTTTGAATTTTAAATTTTAAATTTAAACTTTTAGATTACAACTTAATCAATGCATGCAAATTCATATATCGTATCTTAGAACTCACTCTAATATCATTTGAAGCGAAATTCAGTGTAGGGGTAAAATGATAATTTTAAAACTTTTTTAAAATTATGATTTTACAGTAAAAAATATTAATTAATCTAATTAATTAATATATGTTTACCCTACACTAGGATCTAAATATGATATACAGCATGCATGCATTTAAATTTGAAATTCGAATTTGAACAGTAAACACTTTACTGTAATGTGTTCAGAATACTATACCTTTATGCGGATAGTCAATCTCCACAATCTGATCACCGTTGGGAGGCTCTGATCACCGCAATGTAGCCACACAGGGTATCTAACCTCTGCGGATCATCCACATGAGGCTCCCGACCTGATCGGCTCCTCACGAGTGCTAGCTCATTGTAGAGCCCTTTTGATGGCTGATGCTGATCGAACTTCTTTGATTGATGTTTGCTGATTCTTTGGATGCTCCGAATCATCAACAGATATGCTTGAAAGGATGTTGAAGATCTTCCTAAAATTTGATGGGCTCACGACACTCGTAGCTCACCTAGGGTACACTAAGAAAAACTCAGCGCCCTTTTTTCTTTCTTTTTCTCTCGAAAGGTTTTGGACCTTCACCTTATGCACAAGGCTTCCTCATGCCTCACTTTTTTTCTCAAAATTTTTCCATGCATGCCCCATCCTTCTCCTCCTTTTAAAACAACGTCAAACGTGTCTTATCCGCGTGAGAAAATAAAAATAAGTGATCGCACATTTGAATTCAAATCGAGTTTGAATTCAAATGCAAACCAACTCATCCCTATCCACTTATGGCGTGAGAAGAGAAGGGCGTGGACTCTTTATGTGTGGAAAGGCTTCACGAGAAACCTTTTTTCGTGTAAGTTATGTGGCACACAAGATGGATAAGCATGAAGGCACAAGAGATAAGTTATCCATTCAAATTCAAACATGCTTTGAATTTGAATGGTTAACTAATCAGCTTTATCCATCCATATGGCGCACAAATGTGGGCATGGGGAGGGCTTTGTGTGAGAAAAAAATCATGAGAAATTCTTTCTTTTGAATTCAAATGGGCGCAGTGGATGTGAGGTGGCGCAGGGAGTTTGGGTCAAGGTGGTTTCATTATTTAAACCAACCTAATTGAACCAAATAAGTTAGGCCTAATTAGACTAATTTAAACCCAACTTAATTAGGTTTAATTAGGCTCAATAAAATCTTAATCAAATCAGGAATTGACTAAGCCCAACCCCTGATCAAATCAGGGACCAAACCATCTCGACGATTAGGTCAACTCTTAACCTAATCGGGTCAAACCCAACTGAATCCAATTCAATTGAACTTGATCCAAAAATAATTACTTAATCAAATTAAATTAATTAGTGATAAAATCACTAATTAAATCTCTCATAAATATTGAGTCCAAATCTGATGGACAATCGGGCATCAGAATTCATCGATATGAAATTCTGATCGAAAAATCCCAAACCAGTGGGACTCTTGACCCCGGTACCCAAAATGTGTGGGACTCATGATCAGAGAATACTGATTCTCAATCACAGAGTCCCAGATATATAGGACTCATAGTCCATGAACATTAAGACTCTTCATCAGCCATCAGATCAGATAGAAACCTCTAATGTATGTGACCCTGCAGGTTTGAACCTAAGCCGGTAGCACAGGAACCAATTCCTGTACTAATCGAAGTGACCATCTAGCAATGGTACCCGATGTTTGGATAGATTGAATAGTCACAATTACAACACTCAGAACCTACGTGAATATGGTTACTGTATAATTCATCCCTTTTGACCCCTGTGTTTAGGATGACTCAGGGTTAAACTGTCAACCCTGATTAGATCATCCGAGTCGTGCTCAACTCAAACAGTCCTGTGACTCTTCACTAGGACTACCCTGGCCAAGGTTTTGCTAAATTGAAAGATGACTGTACACAGCTCCTGAACTGGAGTAGTCAATCCCATCTTGACACACGCATCGATAAGTCAAGTACTTGACTACACCCAGCAGCCTTCTGTCACTGAGTTAGAAATTTAGATAGTCCAGTGCCTAAGTGCAGTGAGTTGCTTGTAAGTCACCGTGGTGGTCTCAGATCGAAGGGATAGTTATATCCATATCCCATCAGAGTAAATCTTGACAGCAGAAATAGCTCTATAGTCGGTCACGTTCAGTGCGAATGTACCCTTACATCTCATCTGTATGCCATACCAGTGTCTCCACACTCTTTGGTTAAGAGGACAACCAACCTATATGGCATACAACGACCTATGCTCGAAAAATATTATTGTCCTTGGTAACAACGTATCATTTGGTCGCGAATAGGTTTAAGGACTAAACGACAAATCCTCCTTTGTCGAGTCTAAATAGTTCTAAGGACTTCACCACAACATAGGAGTTCATTAGAAGATGATAATTTGTGATGAAAAATATCAAAATAACTTTTATTTATTTATGATTTATGTACTAATATAACAAGGAGCACAACCATCAACAGGCTGACGATTGGCTTTGGAACACTATTCCCAACAGATATTTGTTGAAAAATACTTATGATGATGTATAATCATAAAGAATGATATGATTGATTTATTCGAATATCATTTATTTATATTATTATCGAAATAATATATGAATTGAAAGATGATATGAATTGACAACCTGACTATATAAAGGATCCCGTCAATGTGGACATATACATTGACAAATAATTTATCCTGAGGATTTATGTCACAGCGAGATCAGTGACATGTCGTCAGAGAGACTAGTGACAAACCGCCAGCGAGACCAGCAGTTCTGAAGGACTTTGCTGCCAGATGATTCGTAGCCTACTGCAAGAAGATATGTGGTATTATGATCCTACCACTGAAAAAATGTGATCATAGTTCATGGTTTATAAGAAGAACTTAAGAAATTTGATGAACTTAAGATGATAAGCATAATTTAAAATTATGATGAACTAAAAATTTATATATGATTGATAGTGTGATTAATTAAATTATGAATTCATGAATTTACATATTGATTATGTTATTATCAGTAAACTGATATGTACAATATTATTGCCTGATTTATTCAGTTAAAGATATACACTACTTGCTGGGCTATTTAGCTCATGATGAGTTTATATTTTTTTATATAGATTCAGAAAATTAGCATGATGTGAGATTTCGATTGGGAGAGCGATTAGAGATGGAGTTAGTTTATTTGATTAGGATTTTCTCAAAATTGATGCAAGATTTTATTTTAAGTGTTAATTTTGTTAGACAATTATTTTTCTTTTGACACTGAGTTTTGATTTGTTATTTGAACTAAGGTTTGATTATCAAAAATTGAAGTTTATTTAACTTTATGTGTATGATATCATGATGAGATACCGTGCATGCTTATAAGAAAAGTTTCTTATGAGTATGCGGTGGTTGCTATGACCTTCGACTCATAATCTCGGATCGGAGGTGTGATAATTTATATAATATCAGAGCATAAGTAGATAGATAAAGACATGTAGAATAGAATGAGTGAGTGATGAGTAGATATTAGGAAAATTGAGAGGTTAGTTTATGATGATTATGATCTGACCTACCTTAAGTAAGTTTATAACTTTATTAAGGATAAGTTACCATCCTAATTTATCATAGGTCAATATGCCTCTACGACGAATGAAGAATACTCAAAGAGCTGTAGGAGGGATATCAAATCCACTTGGTGATAACACTCCCCAACTGAATAGCGGCACATCTCAGTAGGAGAGAATCACTGAACTTGCTGGAAATACTCCGACAGTGCAGGAAGAGCCGAACATGACTCAATTAATGCAAACTCTAATCAGAGTAATTCAAACACAGTAACAGTTACTTCAACAACAACATGCACAGCCACATCAGCAACCTCCATCGACACATGGATATGGAGAACATCCGGTGCAGAGAAACAACATCATCGAGTTTAAAAAGCTGGCTCCTCCAGCCTTTAAAGAAACCATCAAGCCATTGGAAGCTGATAACTAGATTATGGAGATGGAGAAGGCATTCACCATGCAAGAATGCCATGATGATGAGAAGATCCACTATACAGCATATCTGTTACAAGGTGAGGCATACAATTGGTGGCGTATACTTGAATAAAAATATGAACATAATAGGATACCACTCACTTGGAAGAGATTTCGAGGTAAATTCTTCGATAAGTACTTTTCTCGAAGTGTCATAATATAGAAAGAGCAAGAGTTTATTCATCTGAAACAGCGGAATAGATTCATTGCAGAGTATGAAGCTAAATTCACGGAGTTAGCCAAGTTTGTTCTAAGATTAGTTGAAATTGAGCAAGATAGAGTACATAAATTTGAAAGGAGATTGAAGACAAAAATTAGAAAATAAGTTGTACCCTATGAGTTAACTACTTATGCCTCAGTTATGAATAAAGCTCTTGTTGGGTATAAAATAACCCCAGCTAAAGTTTGTAAGAGACCAACCCTCTCAGGACTCTTCCGACTTTCGATCTTGTGCGGTGTCTTTCTGAACTCTTCCGGCCATCTGAGCTTCCACAGTACCATCCGGACTCCTCCAGCAGTCGACCTTTCATAGTGTCCTCTAGATTTCTCCAACAGATGAACTCCTATCGTACCCTCCGAACTTCTTCGATAATGAGCTCCTTCAGTCGTCTATCGGACTGCTCCAAATGCTCTCTGGGCTTCACTATCAGTCGATTTTCTACAGTGATCGACTACTCTCCGAATCTCTTCCGGACTTCCTCCTGTCACGATCGACTTTACTTCGAGCTTCTTCCAAACTTCGTCAATATCTGGACTTCTCTAGCAGCAGGACTTCTACTGTAACCAGACTCCATCCAAGTTTCTACAGTGATCGACCGCCTTCCAAATTTCATCCAAGCTTCTACAGTAAGCGAATTCCGTCTGAACTTCTATTGCAAGCGGACTTCATCTGAGCTTCTACGGTAAGTGGACTTTGTCCGAGCTTCTATAATAAGCGGTCTCTATCCGAGCTTCCACGACAACGGATCTCCATCCGAGCTTCTACAGTAAGCGGCCTCCTTTCGGACTCCTACAAAAATCGGACTCCGTCTGAACTTCTACAACATAATTGAATTCCAGACGAACTTCTGCAATGGACAGGCTCCAGCAGTCAGATTTCTACAGTGACTGACTGTCTCTGATGTCTTTCGTACCTCTCCAGCTATCCACCATCAACAGCACCAACTGGACTTCAACAGTGCCAACCAGACCCCTCCAACAAACAAATTTTCTCCAGACCCCTCCAGTGGTCGACCTTCCACAGTGTCCTCCAGACTCCTCCAGCGGACAAACTTCCACAATGCCTTCAAGACTCTTCTATCGGTCAACCTTCTATAGCACCTTTCAAATTCCACTATCGGTCGACCTTCTGTCGGATTCCTCATGCAACCAAACCTCTCCAGCAGACAGTCTTCAGACAAGCTTCTACATCAGACAAACCCAGACGGACTTCTCTAGCAATCGGACTCCAGCCAGATTTCTTTAATAGAAAGTTTCCATCCGGGCTTCTACAGCAGATGACTTCTGTCTGCAGCATCAACGCCTAAGGCATCTAACAATAGTTAACCCATCAGCAACTTCGGAAACATCTAAGCTTCTCTTAGATTGCTGAGACAGAGAGCTATTCCGCTCCACCAGACATTCCAATCGAGCTTCAGCTGTCCGGCCCGAACTCTCCGACAAGTCACGACAACGGACACCACTCCACTCTCTGTAACAAACTCTACATGGCCCCACCATTTTTCGACAAGTCACGATAATGGACACCACTACTCTCCGTAACAAACTCCACGTGGCCCTGAACGACCCACTATCAGGCAATTACGAACGTCGCTATCAATCGGTTACGCTCTCCCATCTATAAAAGAGACCCCCCAGATATATTCTCCTCTAAGCTCTAAGCACTATCTCTAAATTCTGTTAAAATCCCATTCGAGTGCTCCATTTCTGTTGAAGCAGAGTACTGAGTTGAGCGTCGGAGGGTCTTATCGGAGCACCCCCAACTCTGATTTAGACTTTCTTTGCAGGTCCCGACGGTGGTCGTGATCTCCTCGACTCTAGCTTCATCCGACATCAGTAAAATTCTGCACCAACAGAATTGGTGCTAGAGGAAGGACCTGTGTCTTCGCAGGACCCTTGTTCTTAAAGGAGTACTCAATGGGACTATCTCCGATCATCTTCTTCGACATCTTCTTCTTCTTCTCTGACCAGATCCCAACCTGATGCCTCTCCGAAAGGTATCCACCAGGCGATCTACGGCCTTCATGGCCAGATCTCAGCAAGATCTGCCAGCTCCCAGCAAGATCTGCCAGCTCCGGCCTCGTCTCCAATTTTTCAGGCTCCTCCTCCTTCGGCAACGGCAGTCGGCATGGAGCAGTTTAACCTGCTGGTTCAGCAGGTCAGGGGCCTCATCGAAGCGGTGTAGGCCATGCAGCAGCAGCAGCAGCCGTAGGCATCTGCACGGTTGGAAAGAGCATCGCCGGAGTTTCAAAATTTGATGATTGGGCGGCCCACTTGGGCCAGTCGCCCTGTATCCCCCGAAAAGGAGAAGCAGAGGGCGGAGAGCCCTCTGTCTGATCATGATTCCACCCCTAGAGGGTCTCTATCTCTGTTTTGCCAGAAGATCCTCGAGATTCGCGATCGAGAGGATCTCTTGGATCAAAGGTTCCAAGAGATGAACCGACGGATCGAAGAGCTTCATCACGCTCCCCCTGCTTACGATGAGGATATCTGTACTGACCCTCCTTTTTCTCAAAAGATTATGCAGGAACTGACCCCGCCGAACTTCAAGCTCCCCCAATTTGAGAGCTATGACGGGACCTCAGATCCGATTGACCACCTAGAGGCCTTCCAGACAATGATGCTACTCCATGGCGTGCTAGATGCCATCCTGTGCCGAGCTTTCCCATCTACCTTGAAGGGAATAGCAAGAAATTGGTACTCGACACTGAAGCTGGGTACTATCTTCTCTTTTGATCAAATAAGCCACCAGTTTGTGGCTCATTTTGTCAGTAGCTGACGTCCCCAGAGAGGTTCAGAGTCCCTCATCAACATCAAGCAAAAGGAGGGAGAATCCATCCGAACTTATGTCAATCATTTTAACGCCACCACATTGGAGGTCCGGAACTTGGACCAATCAGTTGCAATGGCCGCCCTGAAGAGCGGTCTTCAAAAGAATGACCTTCTATTTTCTCTGGAAAAGAAGTATCCCAGGGACTTCGTTGATTTGCTGGCTCAAGCCGAAGGATATGCCAGAGCAGAGGAAGCCTTCAAGCTGAAGGACGAGGAGGCCGCGAAGGAGCGGCAGGCGGATGACTCCAGCAAGCTTGCAGCTGAAAAAGGACTGAGTGAAGCTCGGCCACATTCTCAAACTCCCCTCGGATATAAGCATGTCCGAACTCTCCTCCAGAACTCTCATTACTGATAATGGGCGATAATTTGCTGGAGCAAGGTTTGCTGAATTTTGTGAGGACTTAAACATCTCCCATAACTTTATATCAATAGCCCATCCGCAGGCAAACGGCGAAGTCGAGGTGACTAACAGGATTCTATTGCAAAGAATCAAGGCAAGACTTGAAAAAGCAAAGGGAACTTGGGTAGACGAGCTTTATCATGCGTTATGGACAACCGAACTACCCAAAGACTGCCCACGAGGGAGACCCCCTTTGCCTTAGCCTTCGGAACAAAAACTGTTATCCTGATTGAACTCAAGCTTCTGTCGGTGCGAGTCGTGGCATTCGACGAGCAACGCAACTCATAGGATCTCAAGGCCAACCTCGACTTGTTAGAAGAAAAGTGGGAGACAGCTCAAGTTCGAATGGCAGCCTACAAGCAGAAAGCAGCCCACTACTACAACTCCCGGGTCAAGAGCAAAGCCTTCAGAGCGGAAAACTTAGTACTTCGGTGAGCCGTTATTTCACAACTTCAAAATCAAGGAAAACTTGCCCCAAACTGGGAAGGCCCGTATGAAGTCAGGGAGGTAGTCCGACCTAAAACATACTATCTAAAAGAGCTCGGAGGAGCGGACCTTCTGTGATCATGAAATTCGAAAAATTTACGATTGTATTACCGATAACTTTACCTTAAATAAAAGTTTCATATTCGCATATCTTTTCTTTTGGCATGAGCTTATAACGACAGGGAGTAGCTCCTTCAGACAATCAAAACTAAGCGTGTCAGGAACAAGAGGAGAACCTCATCCCGACACAAATGAAGGCCCAATTATTTAGAAATCAGATGGGGGGAGAGGCCCTCGCAACGTCCCTTATGCGCTCCCACAGTCATGTTAGGAACAGGAGGAGAACCTCATCCTAACATAAGCAAAGTCGAAGATCTGGTTATTAAGAGATCGGATGGGGGAGAGGCCCTCGTAACGGCCCTTATGCGCCCCCACAGCCATGTTAGAAACAGGAGGAGAATCTCATCCTAACATGAGCAAAGTCGAAGACCCGATTATTGAGAGACTGGATGGGGGGAGAGGCCCTCACAATGGCCCTTATGCGCCCCCACAGTCATGTTAGGAATAGGAGGAGAACCTCATCCTAACATGAGCAAAATTGAAGACCTGGTTATTAAGAGATCGGATGGGGGGAGAGGCCCTCGCAACGGCCCTCATGTGCCCCCACAGCTCTGTTAGGAACAGGAGAAAAATCTCATCCTAACATGAGCTGAAATTGACTGTGTCGGAAACAGGAGGAGAACCTCATCCTGACGCAAATGAAGACCTGATCGTTTAGGACCGGATGAGGGGAAAGGCCTCCTCAATGGCTCCTCTACACCCCTACAACTCCGTTAGGAGCAGAGAAAAAACCCTTGCCCAAACAAAAAAAAGGGGGAGAGAAAAAGAGAAAGCGACGAGCTACGCCAGAGATAAGAAAAAAATGAACTACATCTAAGACACAAGGGACCTCGTCTCAACGAGGAAGAAAACTCTTGTCAAAAATCCTCAGTCTCTAAGGAGGAACCCAACACTAGCAGGAGAAAATAGACTTCCTCAAAGTAATGAGAAGTTTAAGCCCCAAGCTCGAACACCGGGAGAAAGCATCAAATTCGAATAGCCTCGAAAAGACCTTCGGTCATGAACAAAAAGGGCGAATCAATGCGGCGATGATCAGAAACTTTCAAACAACGTCGACATCGAATAAGACAAAAGACAAGACAAGCTCGGTAAACGACAACTCAGAGCAAGAATAGACAAGGTAATGAGAAAATTTCTTTTCATTTCATTAGTAAAGAGAGCATTACAAAAGCCTTTGAAGGCAAAAAAAATAACAAGAAAAGAAAAGAATACATGGAACAAAAGGTAAAAGAAGCTCTAAGGAAGCTCGACCTCTTCTAACTTCGAACTCTCGATTCCAACCATTATCAGGGATTGCTTTAAGTTCTCAACTTCTTCCAGTTTCTTCTTTCTTAACAGCATCTCCCAATATATTTGGTAAAACTGCCGGCTTTCGCCCTCTGATTCTCGAAGCCTCTTCCTCAGAACTTCGGACTCCGCTTCTGCATCCTTGATCGCCTGCTACTCATAAGCTAGCTAAATTTTCAGCCGCTGCAGTTCGGCCTTCTCCTTCCCAAGGGCTACAGACAGTTCTTCCATGGTCCCCCTCAAGGATCGGAGCTCGTCGGAGCCTTGAACTGAAATGGCTTGGGCTCTTTCGGACAACTGCTTCTGAAGGCGAGCAACCTCGTCAGTCGCTATCTTGAGCCTCCTTCTGTAGTTGTCTATTTGCCCGCACCAGCCGACTCGGTAAGTATTGTAATTCGTCTCGGCATCCTATAGCTGCTTCTGGAGGTCGGAGAATTTCTTCGACCAGTCCCAGCCGTAGTCAGTCTGAGTTGGAAGTCAGGACGAGCTCCCTTCCAATTGGTCGATCTTCTTCCATGCGATCGCCAACTCGACCTTGAGGGAGCTGATCTTGGAGGCCTGAGTCCAAGATCGATCGATGGCGCATTTTTGGAGTTCCTCAAGCTCCTTCTCGAAGTTGGCCTTCTTCCGGCTGTAGTCCATGAAGTCCTTTTTATGAAGGTTCTGAAGGCGAGTACCTTCACGGTGGCTTCTGAATGGCTCTTCCTCAGCTTATGAAGTTCGTCATCCATCTTCTTTGATTTTTTCATTAGGTGATGAACTTTCCTTCTCAGATCTCAGATCATAGACTTCAAAGGAATCCCTTGCGATAGGGAAAGAGATTCGGCAGAGCACTGTTGTTGGAAAACAAGAGCATCACAACGTAAATCATTGCAAGAAAAAAAAAAGGAGGAAAAAAGAAGTAGAAGGAGAAAAAGGAGCTCCCTGTAAAGAGAAATCTGATTTTATTGATTGAATAATTCTTAAGTACAAGAGAAAGAGAAAAAAGTTGTAACAAAGAAAAAGTGCAAAATTAGAGATCTCAGACCTCTGGAGCAGAAGTGGAGGAGCTCGACGCCCCCGGAAGGTCGGTCATGATAGCTGTGGCAGTTGAAGAGGTCCTGGCTGGAGGGAGACCGACAGCAGCTTCGAAAGGTCCGACTTCATCATCGGACGCTTCATCCAGGAAGCTGAGGTCGAGTTTGAGAAATTTCTCGACCACCTTCTCCTGGCAAAGCTCGAAGCCTTTGATAAAGATGGCCTGGCCGAACTTGATATTTAGATCTCTCATCTCGGAGGAGGTCTTGAACTCCTCCACTGCTTGGGCCCTTGCCTCCGAGACTAGGATCAGAATCTGCTCCTTCAACTTGGAGACCTCGACCTCTGCCTTCCTTCTTTTCTCCTCCAAAGTAGCCTTCAAATCCATCAAAGTTTGTTCCTCCTTCTGGAGTGCCTCTTGGAGACTCATGACTTCGGCGACCTTCTCCTTAAGACGGGCAGCCTCAGCCTGGTGACTTTTCTCCACCTGAGCTGCTTCCTTCTTTGTATTTTTCATCGCCTCGATGTTGGTGAAGAGCTGGTGTCCAATCTGCAAGAGCGGTCAGGAAGTCAATATGAAAGCTAAGAAATAAACTAAGTGAAGAAGTGAAAGGAAAAAAAAAATAAATCGGCCTACCTCAAGAAAGGACCCCAGAGAGTCCCAAACCTGTTGTTCAGGATCGGCATGGATGATCCTGTGGACGATCTTGGGCAAAACGCACCCATCGACCAATCTTTTTATTAAATCCCTGTTGTTGAAAAGATTCTCCCTCGGATCCTCTTCGGAGCCATTGGACCCTTCGATGGCAGTCCTACTGCTGCTGATCTTGCGGGCCACTATCTTCTTCCTTCTCTTCCTTTCGACCCTCGACGCCTCCTCGGGATGAGACTCTAGAGCGAAAACCTCGATCGAAGGGCTTCTTGAAGAAGCTCGGGGGACTACAGGCTTGACATTGGAGGGGGCATCAACGACAATGGCCACCTGGGCAAGCACAGCCGAGCTTGTCTCCTCTACCCTCACCTTCTTCGCCGACCCAGAAGTTGTGGTGCCTTTCCTCTTGTGGGCCTTAAGACCCTTGGCTAGTATCTGAGTTGCGTCTGCATCCATGTCTGTAATGAAAAAAGATCGACATAGCTTAGAAACAGAATAAGAGAAAGAGGAAGCCACGAACGACTTGAGAAAGAAAAAATACTGACAGGGTTGAAAGGGCTCAGGCCGACATTGAATAAAAGTTGCTCCTTCAGAAGGTCGGGGAGGAGAGGAGCTGGATAAGTTTTAAGTTTATTGGAGGCTTCAAGGTCGTCCTTTCCCAGACTAGAAGCCCGACGGACGGAGTCCCTCAGGGAGCCCCAGGGGGGCAACCCTAGCATCAGGATCGGGCATCGAACGTAGAAGTACCTCTCCTTCTAGTTGTGGATAGAAGAGGGGGCACCTTTCAGCAACCCCTTTCTACCAAACTGGGGGGAGAAGTACCACCAGTCCTTTGTCGAAGGGTGACGCTTAAAGGTATAAAAGTTTCTAAATAAGAGAAGAGTTGGCCGGACTTCAGCTAAATGACAGAGAGAAAAAAATTCTATCAGAAACCTAAAGGAGTTCGGTGCTATAGAAACTAGAGAAATGTTTAAAAAGCAAAAAAAAAAGCAACAACAAAAGGTGAAAGTGGAAGTCGAAGTCCAGTGTGGAAGGCTTCCTGGTATAAACAAAAGCGACCAGGGGGAGGGGTGCTAGCCCGGTCAGTTGGTCCGAGAAGCTCAAGCTCATACTCTGGAGGAATCCTGTAATGAATCCTAATCAGCGAGAGTTCATCCGAGGTCAAAGAGCTGGGAATGGTGTCTGGTACAAAGATCAGACGAGGTTCAATCCTAAGTGCGGGTTCATATACAGTACTAGGATTTTGGGGGGCTAGAGCTGACGAACTTCTAGAACCGCTAGAGGAGAAAGTGTTGGAGGATATTTTGAATCAAATAAAAATTCCAAAAAAATTAAAAAAAATAGGAAACAAGGTGCTCATAGAGAAACTGAATGGGCAGAATGCAGAGGAGGAAAAATAGAAGAACAGCAAGAAAAAAAAGATTATGAAACTAACCTAGGCTGGTCCGAGAGGTACAGGAGGGCAGCGAAGGTGATGGAGGTCGATCTGAAGGGTGCCTAAAATTGAGAGAGATGCCGGAGGAGGACGAAGCTCTCGGGGAAGAAGAGGGGATCGAAGAAAAATCTCAGGCAAGGTGAAACCCCTGAAGGAGGGGGACGGGTTTAAATAGACCTCAGGGTCCGACGCAATAATGATTGCAGATCTCCTTTGGCCGACATACAACTGCTGCATGTTCCACTCATCATGGCAGACGGCTGACGACTGATAGAATCATTATTATACCTACCTGGGGCAACGCTCCAGCAAAAATTCTGAAAAAATCTTTTTGGGTCATCTCAATTTGAAAAGACTCCAGCACCGATGTGCCAAACACCAAAATATATGGAAACAATCGAGTATAAAAATCAAGGGGGACAACTTCGGCTGTGAAAATTTCTCTATACTTTCTTCATTCGAAACCTGAACTCAAAAGTAGGGGGACTAGTGTTGGGTATAAAATAACCCCAGTCGAAGTTCGTAAGAGGCCAACCCTCCCAGGACTCTTCCAGCTTCCGACCTTGTGCGGCGTCTTTCTGAACTCCCTCGGCCATCTGAGCTTCCACAGTACCATCCGGACTCCTCCAGCAGTCGACCTTCCACAGTGTCCTCCAGATTCCTCCAATGGACGAACTCCTATCATACCCTTCAGATTTCTTCGATAATGAGCTCCTTCAGTCATCTATCGGACTGCTCCAAATGCTCTCTGGGCTTCACTATCAACCGATTTTTTACAGTGATCGACTACTCTCCAAATCTCTTCCAGACTTCCTCCTGTCACGATCGACTTTACTCCGAGCTTCTTCTGGACTTCGTCAATGTTCGGACTTCTCCAGCAGCAGGACTTCTACTGTAACCAGACTCCATCCAAGTTTCTACAATGGTCGACTGCCTTTCGAATTTCATCCGAGCTTCTACAGTAAGCGAATTCCGTCTGAACTTCTATTGCAAGCAGACTTCATCCGAGTTTCTATGGTAAGTGGACTTCATCCGAGCTTCTACAATAAGCGGTCTCCATCCGAGCTTCCACAGCAACCGATCTCCATCCGAGCTTCTACAGTAAGCGGCCTCCTTCTGGACTCCTACAAGAACCGGACTCCGTCTGAACTTCTACAACAGAATTGAATTCCAGACAAACTTCTACAACGGACAGGCTCCAGCGTCGGAGGGTCTTGCCGGAGCACCCCCAACTCTGGTTTAGACTTTCTTTGGAGATCCCGATGGTGGCCGTGATCCCCTCGACTCTAGCTTCATTCGGCATCGATGAAATTATGCACCAACAGCTCTAATAATTAAGAGGAAAGTTAATGAAGCACATGCTGAGAGAGAACAGAATCAGAAGAAGAGAAATAGGTTTGGTGAAACTCAAGGATGAAATCAGAACAATAAGGATCTAGTAAGATAAGAATCATGCAAATGAGATGGCTAGATGTTCAAGATGTGGCCGAAGAGAGCATGAGTCTTCTAATTGCTCATGAAATACTGGTTCTTGTTTTAACTGTGGACAGAAAGGATACAAAATTGTAGATTGCCCCTAAAGGAATGAGAATAGATCCACACAAACAAAGGATGGAGGTCAAAAGCCAAAAACTCAAAGAAGGATCTATGCACTCACACAACAGGATGCTCAGGCCTCTAATACCATGGTGACAGGTATCATTTCTGTATCTGATATTTATGCTTCTATTTGTTTGATTCTAGTGCTACACATTCCTTTATATCTACTACTTTTATTAGACAATATGATATAGTATGTGAACCTATGAAAACTAAATTATATGTTGAGACACTAGTAGGTGGTATTTTGAGTACCGAAATCATGTGCAAGTCATATAGTATCAGAATAAGAGAAAGAGAATTATCGATAGATTTGGTGGTCCTAGATATACATGATTTTGATATCATTCTAGAAATAGATTGGCTTGCTACTTATCATGCGTCTGTGGATTGTCATGGAAAGAGAGTAAACTTTCAAATACCGAAAGAATTAGTATTCAATTTTGATGAAAGTATAAGAATCACCCCTCCACGTATTATTTTATTTGTGCAAGCTAGATAGATGCTAAGAAAGGGATGTAGAGGTTATCTAGTATCAATAAAGAATACAAAATATGATGAATTGAGGTTACAGGATATTTCTATCGTAAATAAATTTTTGGATGTATTCATTGATGATTTACCTAAACTACCATCAGATAGAGAAATTAAATTTACCATTGAGTTGGCACCCAATATCAGTCCGATTTCTAAAGCTCCTTATTGAATGGCTCCCATGGAGTTGAAGGAGTTAAAAGATCAATTACAGAATTTATTGGATAAAGGTTTTATAAGACCTAGTGTATCTCTTTGGGGAGCTCCAGTCTTGTTTGTAAAAAAAAAAGATGGTAGTATGAGGCTTTGTATCGACTATAGAGAGTTGAATAAGATCACTATCAGAAATAAGTATCCTCTACCTTGAATCGATGATTTGTTTGATCAGCTGCAAGGTGCATAAGTTTTTTTTAAAATTAAACTTCGTTCAGGATATCATCAGTTAAAAATCAAAGTAGAGGACATACCAAAGACTGTATTTAGAACTCATTATGGACATTATGAATTTTTAGTGATGCCATTTGGGTTAACCAATACTCCAGCGGCCTTTATGGATTTAATAAACAGAATATTCAAATCCTATCTTGATAAATTTGTTATCATATTTATTGATGATATCTTGGTATATTCAAGAAGTAAATTACAACATGAAGAACATTTGCAGTGTGTACTACAAACATTAAAAAAAACTTTATGCCAAATTAAAGAAGTGTGAATTTTGATTGGACAAAATAGTCTTTTTAGGACACATGTGTCTAAAGATGAAATTTTTATGGATCCAACAAAAGTGGAAGCTGTGGTGCAGTGGAACAGACCTATAAATATTTTTGAGATTCAGAGCTTTCTAGGAATAGCAGGTTATTACAGATGATTTGTAGAAGGATTCTCTCGCATAGCTGCACCTTTGACTCATCTTACTCAGAAAGAGATTAAATTCGAGTGGATCGAAAATTATGAATATAGTTTTCAAGAGTTAAAATAATGATTAGTTTCTGCCCCTATCCTTACTATACCAACCAAAAATGAAAGATTTACAATATATAGTGATGCATCTAAAAAGGGACTTGACTGTATATTGATGCAACATGGTAAGGTAGTGGCTTACACCTCAAGATAATGGAAACCATATGAACAGAATTATCTGACACATGATTTGGAGTTAGCTGCAATGATTTTTGCCCTGAAAATTTGGAGACATCATTTATACGGTGCGCAGTGTGAAGTATTTAATAATCATAAGAGTTTGAAGTATATTTTTATGTAGAAGAAATTAAACATGAGATAGAGAAGGTGGTTAGAACTGTTGAAAGATTATGATTTAACAATTCATTATCATCCCAAAAAAGCTAATGTTGTTGCTGATGCCCTTAATAGAAAATCTATAAAAAAATTTGGCTATTTTAATCATACATCAACGTCAATTATTGGAGGATATAAGAAAACCAAAATTAGATATTTGAGTATATGACTCAACAGTACGATTAGCCAACATGAGGGTTCAGCCAACACTCATTGAAAGAATTATAGTCATCCAGAATGGTGATCCATAATTAATGAAAATAAGGGATTCAGTGGAAGCTGGTGTTCAATCTGAATTCAAAATATATGATGATGGTTCATTGAGATTCAAAAATAAAATTTATATACCCAATGATTCAGTACTCAAACAAGAAATACTTCAGAAAGCCCATCAGACCAGTTATACAGTCCATCCGGGAGGTACTAAGATGTATAGAGACTTAAAGAAAATATACTAGTGGAATAATATAAAGAGAGAGATTGCTCAATTTGTGGCTCAATATTTGGTGTATCAACAAGTTAAAGCTGAACATCAGAGACCCGTAGAACTACTTCAACCTCTCAATATTCCAATATGGAAGTGGAAACATATCACTATGAATTTTATAACTGGACTACCTAAGACTACAAGTAAAAATGATGTAGCTTGGGTGATTATGAATCGATTAACAAAGTCTACATACTTTCTACCAATTAGAGTTGGGTTCACTTTGGAAAGACTAGCAAAATTATATATGAAAGAAATTGTAAGGTTACATAAAATTCTAGTGACCATTGTATCGGATCGAGACACCAGATTTGTATCATAATTTTGAAAGAGCTTACACATGGCATTAGGAATAAAATTAAATTTCAGTACAGCCTTTCATCCACAGACTGATGGCCAATCAGAAAAAACAATTCAAATCTTAGAAGATATGTTAAGAACCTATATTTTAGATATGAAAAGTTCATGGGATGAGCATCTACCTTTGATTGAGTTTGCTTATAATAATAGTTATCAGACTAACATTGGTATGGCACCTTATGAAGCATTATATGGTAGAAGATGTCGATCACCAATTCACTGGAATGATGTTGGCGAGCAGAGAATATTGAGTCCCAAACTTATTCAACAAGCAGTCGAGAAGATTTAATTAATCAAAGAATGATTTTGGGCAGTACAAAGCAAATAGAAAAGTTATGCAGATAACAGGAGATGAAAATTAGAATTTTAAATTGGTAATCATATATTTCTCAAAGTGTCTCCTTCAAAAGAAATCTCAAGATTTGACATTCATGGTAAATTGAATCCTAGATATGTGGGCCCGTTCGAGATTTTAGAAAGAATTGGTGAGGTGGCTTATAGACTTGCCTTACCACCTTCACTTGCTAGAGTACATGATATTTTTCATGTTTCAATGTTGAAAAAATATTTACCAGACCCAAGTTACATTATGAAACTTGAACCATTGGAAGCTAGAAAAGATCTAACATATGAAGAATATCCTGTACGGATCGTGGACCATAAAGAATAAGTGCTAAGATGTGGCAACATTTTCTATGTCAAGGTATAGTGGAGTCGACATTCGGAAAGAGAAGCTACTTGGAAACGAGAGGAAGAAATGAAGGAGAAATATCCCCAGCTCTTTAAGACCACAGGTACGAAAAATTTTGAAGACAAAATTTTTTTTAGGGGTAAAGAATATTATAACCCAAACCCAATTGAGAAGATCCAAGCCCAAAGCCCAAGCCCAATTGAAAAATAAAAAACAACAGAGGATATCGAGAGGAAGAAGACTCCCGTTGAGAGTCTTCTTCCCACCGTGGAAAGGAGAGGGGAATCCAAGTAAAAAATAGATTTTCCTCTATAAAACCTAAGCCCCTTGCCTCCTCCTTCGTTAATCATCGGAAATGTCTCTTTTATCTTCTTTTTCTCCCAATTTTTTGCTGTTTATTTGCCCTCGGATTGAAGGCTTTTGCCGATGAATTCGTGGCTTATAAACCTCCACAAAGAGCAAGGTATCCTCTCCTCGATCTTCTCTTGATTATAAACTAAAATTTTTGCTGTTTATTTTTATTTTTTTTATGAAATTTTGAAATCAAGAACCCCTTATTTTGAGTTCTTATTTTGGATTTTTTCTGATGCCATTTGGTGCCGTCCGTAGCCGACGAGCACCCAGACCGGGTGTCGCGGTTGCACCGCCCTGGGTTAGACCTCCCCACTCGTCATTCAAGTGAGATCCCATGGGGGATTTGGACAGGAAAGAAGGGGGGACCACATCCCCTGTTTCGATCTAAATGGGGAAGAAGAAGAAGAAGAAAAAGAAGAGAAGAGGAAAGAAAAAAAAAGGGAGAGAGAAAGAGAAGGAAAGGGAGACTTCCTCTCTCTGCTCTCTCTCTTGAATTTTGAGGATTGATGAATTAAAAAAAAATCTGGATGCTATCATCTAGTCGATCTATGTGAGGATATTGAATTTTAAAAATTTTTATTTTTTTAATTTAATAAAATTTTGATCAAAAATATGATATTTGACAAACCTGATTCAGAGAAGAATTTTCAGGATTCCTAGGATCCCTAGTTTGAATTTCTTTTGAGGTAAGTAGTATTTTACTTTTATTAAATTTATCTGATAAATTATAAATTTAAATTATATTAATTTATGGCATACTTGTGATTGAAAATAATTATTAAAAATTATTTATGATTGAAGATATTTGTTGAAATTAAGTATAACTGAAGATATTTGTTGAAAAATACTTATGATGATGTATAATCATAAAGAATAATATAATTGATTTATTTGAATATTATTTATTTATATTATTATCAAAATAATATATGAATTAGAAGATGATATGAATTGACAACCTGGCTATATAAAAGATCCCGCCAATGGGGGCATATATGTTGGCAAATGATTTATCCTGAGGATTTTTGTCACCAGCGAGACCAGTGACATGTCGCCAGAGGGACCAGTGACAAACCACCAGTGAGACCAGTGGTTCCGAAGAATTTTACTGTCAGATAATTCGTAGCCTACCGCAAGAAGATATGCGGTATTATGATCCTAACACAAAAAAATATGATCATAGTTCATGGTTGATAAGAAGAACTTAAGAAATTTGATGAACTTAAGATGATAAGTATAATTTAAAATTATGATGAATTAAAAATTTATATATGATTGATAATGTGATAAATTAAATTATGAATTCATGAATTTACATATTGATTATGTTATTATCAGTAAACTGATATGTACAATATTATTGCCTGATTTATTCAGTTAAAGGTATATACTACTTGTTAGGCTATTTAGCTCATGATGAGTTTATATTTTTTCTATACAGATCCAAAAAATTAGCGTGAGTGCTACGGGATTTCGGTTGGAAGAGCGATTAGAGATGGAGTTAGTTTATTTGATTAAGATTTTCTCAAAATTGATGCAAAATTTTATTTTAAGTGTTAACTTTGTTAAACAATTATTTTTCTTTTGACATTGAGTTTTGATTTGTTATTTGAACTAAGGTTTGATTATCAAAAATTAAAGTTTATTTAACTTTATGTGTATGATATCATGATGAGATGCCTTGCATACTTATAAAAAAAAATTCTTATGAGTATGCGGCGGTTGCCATGACCTTTGACTCACAATTTCGGATCAGAGGCGTGACAGTATGTGTGCTAAATATCAATCAAACCCTAAAGAATCACACTTAAATGCTGTTAAAAAAAAATTTAGATAGTTAAAAGGAACACAAAATCTGGGTCTTTAGTTTTCAAAACAATCATCTATGGACTTAATAGATTTTTCAGATGCTGACTTTACTGGATGTAAACTTAATAGAAAAAGTACTAGTGAAACTTGTCAATTTTTAAGAGTAAATTTAATCTTCTGGTTTAGCAAGAAGCAAAATTCCATGGCCTTGTCTATGGTTGAGGCCGAATACATTACAGTTGGAAGTTGCTGTACTCAAATCTTGTGGATTAAGCAATAGCTCATGAATTTTGGCATTGAACTTAAAAAGATTTTCATAAAATGTGATAACATTAGTGCCATCAATTTAACCAAAAATCTAATTCAACACTCTAGGTTAAAATATATTGAAATTAGATATCATTTTATAAGAGAATATGTTCAAAATAATGATATAATGCTTGAATACATAAACACCGAAAATCAATTAGCTGATATTTTCACTAAAGTCCTTAATGAAAATAAATTTTGTAAAATTAGGAAAGAATTGGGCATCTTAGATCTTTCTATTTGAATTTCTATCATATTTTTGCTCTCAAAATTCTTTTAAAAATTCTTAATTTCATTATCCTAATTTTGGAAGCCATCTATCATTTTTTGAAGATTTTTTAAATCATTTAAAAATTCTTCAATACTATTCAGATACCTTCTTGGATTTTTATCCATAAAAATTTTCTGTTAAAAATCACATCAAAATTTATATAGACCCTCCATGACCTTCTCAACTGGATGTGATTATTTTTTGATTTTTTTTTTTGATTTTTTTCTCTATTTAAATCATTTTTCCCATCACCTGAAAGAGTCCTGCATGGGGCATCCCATGGGACATCCCATTCATACGGGTAGGTCACTTATAAGTGAGCCCACCCGATCATTTTTCAATAGAACAGGGAGTTGGGACATCTCAAATTTCAAGCCTTCTCCTCTTCCTCTCATACCAATCAAGAATCCACATCCTTGCCCTTCCAAAAACCTCAAAATCCCTCCAAACTAAAACTCATTCTTCCCAAATTTATCTTTCTTATGGGTCATTTTTAGTTTTCCCCACATCTTCAAGCTCTAGCCATCAAATTCGTGGGAAATCACTCAAAAATCCTCTTCTTCTCTTTGATTTTGGTTCAATCCAACCCTTCTCCACTCTCTAGACTACTTTTCATCATCTTTTTGCATCATGGCCCCTAAGATGAGGATGCCGCAAAGGAAAAAGTCTGTGAGATCCTTGGAGGCTGAGGAGAGAAGGAAGAAGATTGCTCAAGAGCCGACCCATGCTTCACCTCCTGTGACATCAAGTAAGATCCCCTTGTCTGCTAAAAAAGTTGTATTGGGTAGGAATGTAGATTTCAAGTTTTTAAGGTAAGATGGATTTTATATTAGGAAGAAGATGATTTGGCAAGGTTAGAAATGCTTTTTGAGCTTGTCCGAACCAGTTTACATAGATTTGGTGAAAAAATTTTATTCCAATCTATTTTTCTCTGAGAGAGTCTTAAAATCACTGTTAAGGGTGTTTAGATCATTTTAAATACTCCAAGGCTAGGTAGATTGCTTCAAATACCCTGTGAAGGTAGTTGTTTGGATGAACTGCCTAAGAAAAAAGTTGGACTTAGGACTATACTTGGGAGGGATGATGTGGAAGGTTTTTTAAAAATTAAAGCTAAGGATCTGAGTGTGGAGATGAGACTGCTCCACTATATGGTTTCCAAAATTTTCTTTCCTAGAGGGGGAAGATATGATCTGATGACGGGGAGAGATAAATGTCTCATGCACCATGTTATTTCAGAGTCTCCCCTGAACCTTCTATTTTTTATGTTTGATGCTATGAGGGATATCTTGAACAGGTCCAAGGCTCCCTTGCCCTATGGTATGGCCCTCATAGTTATCTTTAGAGAGGATGTAGTTAGTTTTGATGGAGAGACTGTTTGTAGGCTATCATACACTGACACCTACAATAACCACTCTCTTAGAAGGATGGGATTTATGAGAGTGGATGGTCGGTGGGCTGAGAGTCGTGCTACAGAGGAGGATAGTGATGAGGATGAGGAGCATGCTGAGGGGGGGATCCTTCTTCTCCTGTGCCTAGGCCGAGCCCAGCAGATCACCATGTTTCAGAGCCTAAGGTAGGACCTTCGGTCAGAGTACCCCTATTGAGTCATACCATGCCTACTTTCAGCTTGGGGGATGTTGATATGGGACAGCTAGCTGAGAGAGTGGTAGAGATTTTATCTATTTAGCTATAACGATTTCAGGATCAGCTTCTTCAGTCTCACTAGTTCCAGTAGCAGCAGTTTCAGGATCAGATTCTACAACAGCTCCATCAGTTTCAGCTATACCAGAAGCAGATTCTACAGCAGGTACAGCAGTAGGTATAGCAGCAGCCACAGCAGCCACGCAGTTTCACCCTACCTCTTCGAGTGCCTTCTCTACTCCATCATTGGATTCATCCATTGTGCCACACATTTCTTCATTGATGGAGCTGTTATCGGACTTGAGTATCAAATTGGAGAGTGTGGAGAGCTCACTTTGGAGATTCAATGGCAGGATCTTTGACTTGGAGAGAGAGATAAGACAGGTAGTGGATTCCATCTCTTCTGACATGGGTACATCAACTTGATCTGCTCCTCAGGTGAATGACTTGGTTCGAAAGATAGAGAGACTTCACTTCCAGCTTCATTCTTCTCTTGAGTTGATACGAGCAGTTATCCAAGATTCCAGAGTTTTTATTTCTTCTGATCTAGATAGGCTCCAAATTACTGTGAGGAGGATCTTGTCCCAGCTTGATGCAATCAGGACTCAGCTTCAGTCTAGGCCCTCTACATCTAGTGAGCCAGCCCTTATTCAGCCTATTAGTTTCCATCCTCCAACATCTTCCTCTTGATCCAGACCCTTCGGTCGAGGATGAGGTTGATCATGTCTCACCTTTCTTGATCTCATGCTAGATGTCCAGTCTCTCTGACTTTATTTTGTATTAGATTACTTAGTTATATTTTATAGATTGGATGTAGGAGAGCTTTATGCTCTTTATAACTCTTGTAACCTTTATTTTGATATATATGAATGAGGTTGTTTTTTTTCTACTCATGTCTCTTTGGATGAATGAATGCTTAGTATCATTTCTTGTTGGATGGATGAATGTGGTATCATGCTCTATTTTCTTGATCCTTGACTTAGCACCATGAACATCCTACACTTTTAGTTTATTTTTTTGATGATGTCAAAAAAGAAGAGAAATAATGAAACATAATATATATATATATATATATATATATATATATAATATATATATATATATATATATAAAATAATGATAAAGAGAGAGAAGTAAAGGTAAATGGAGAAAATAATGCATTTGAGGGAGAAATAATATTAAAGTGTGAAAATGATGTAGTTCTTAAAATCTTTTGAAAATCTTTTGCTCTTTTTAAGCTTTTTAACAATTTTTACTCTAATACAGTATTCTATACTAAATGATAAAAGCTTTGATACTGTTTCACCCATTTTTTAAAAAAAATAGCTTTGATACTAATTCATAATTTTTTTTAACTCTGATACATCCATTTTTACATTCATTTTGATACTATTTGAAAAATTGCTCTGATCAACCTAATTATCTTAAATGCTCTACTAATCTTACTTTTGTACTGATACCAAATTGACTCGATACATTCGTTTTTGATTCTTGCTTTAATTGTCTCACTCTTACTTTAACATCAAGACAAGAAAAAGAAAAGAGATATACCTTCTCATATCTATTGCTCTGATACTAGAATCAAAGAATTTTTTTTATATACTTTCTTTATATAAGAAAAGGAGAGATTTATTTTTAAATAATCAAAATAATCTAATCCATGCAAGAAAAAAGAGGAGTTTGATTGAATAAAGACAATCTTTAGAAATTTTCTAATTCATTCATAAATTATTTGAGCTAAATAAGTTAATTCATTAAAGTTTGTATATCATGACCCTCTGTGATTGAACTCTTGGCATAGTTCTTCTAGTGCTTTACAAACTACGAACTAGCATTCGTGAGGAGCCGATCAGATAGGAACCTTCATGTGGATGATCCACAGAAGTCAGACATACTGTGTGGCTGTATTGCAATGATCAGACCCTCTCGACAGTAATCAAATTGCGGCGATCAACTACCCGCATAAAGGTAATGTGTTCTGAACACATAACAGTAAATTGTTTACTGTAGAAGTTTGAATTTCAAATTTAAATGCATGCTATGTATATATCATATTTAGATCCTAATATAGGATAAACAGATGTTAATTAATTAGATTAATTAATATTTTTTACTGTAAAATAGTGATTTTAAAAAAGTTTTAAAATTATCGTTTTATCCCTGCACTGAAATTCACTTCAAATGGTATCAGAGCAGGTTCTAAAATATGATATACATTTGCATGCGTAGATTAAGGTGTAATCTAAAAGTTTAAATTTGAAATTCAAAATTTAAAATTTAAAATTCAAAATTTGAAATTCAAAATTCAAAATTTGAAATTTATTTGAAATTTCAAATTTGAAATTTGAAATTTGTTGAAATTTGAAATTTGGTTGAAATTTGAAATTTAAATTTGAAATTCGAAATTTGAATTTTGAAATTCAAAATTCAAAATTTAAAATTCAAAAATTGGAAATTCAAAATTCAAAATTTATTTGAAATTTCAAATTTGAAATTTGAAGTTTCAAATTTAAATTTTGAAATTGGTATATTTAGATATACTTGATCCAAGTAGCAAGTCGTCTAATTGGGTTGGTTGCCATGGTCATCCGATCATAGAAGAAAAGTAGAGTTTAAAGGCCCTCTCTTTCCATTCGATGGGGTCTCCTATGGCGGTAGGGGTGCCGCTGTAATTATATCCCATGCAGATGAAGCAGCAAAGGACTTAATTATAAAGGTTCAATTATAAAATTTATCATGAATGTGTTAGATTAGATCTAAAAAAATATTCATGATTTATTTTGATTGAGTTATTTTCTGTTATGTAATTAGCAATAGGATTGCTGTTTATGAAATGTGCTGATCTATTTGTGAAATGAGTCAACATATTTGGTGAACATAAAATAAAATCTTTCAAATTTAAAAATTATTTTCGAAATGTCAAATCCTGACCCATCAGCTCAAATACTTAATTAAAAGAATTAAGTATTGTCAAGTTGGTCTAGAATTGTGAATTAAGACCTAAGACAATTGCATAAACTTGTGGGTCAATGGGTTAGATGAATTAGGTCCATAATTGGGTTAGACCTAAGGTTAGCTTAAAGAAATAGACTAAATTAGAGTAATTGGTCAAATCTAATCAAAAGTTGAATTAGATTAGGTCAAAGATACTCTAGACTCAACTCCAATAGTTGTAGTTGAATGGGTCCATGTCTTTAACTAGACCAAGATGGACTTAATTCATGGCTACGTGATGGAACCCTATTTACTAAGTTGATCAAATTAAAACTAATTAACCGGTTGGTGTCTAAGGTAAGTTCGGCAATTTGACCAGTGGTTCTTAAGTGGGAGCTACTTGCATTGATTCGGCATATCCCCACCACTGATCTCACTTACCTGGCCAACCTGGTGAGTTAGGTTTTGATTAGATCACTTGGTGATTAGGGCTCACCCATGTCATTAGGTAAATCAGTGTGACTGATTTAGGTGCTCCTAATGCCAGCTTTAATTAAATCTTTTTTAATCTGACTTGGTGAAGTCAATGGGAGGATTGAAATTAGCTGGTTAATTTCTTCTCTTCCTTCACTTAATAAAATCCTCAAAAATTATTAGATCCCTAAAATAATTAAGTTATAGTGATAACTAAGTCATAGCCTCCTATTAAGTGAGTGATAATGAGTCCATTAGTTTAATAATCACTGGAGGCCCAAAGGCCCGATGCTTATTGGCTAATGGAATTATCATTCATAGTATGATAATTTGGTTGAGTCTTTCTGATCGTGGTCAGGTTGGTCGGCCAAAGTCAGGCCTAATCATTTATTGGTCCGATTCACCAAATCAAGTCATGTTAATGGTGGACCTAACCAGATCTTTTCAGTGGAGGTCAAAGCCTACTGATTAGGTTCTAGGGCAAAATTAATTATGAGAAGTTGTTTAGAGAAACAACTGGTTATGAACCTACCCATAGATAAACATGGGTTGACCAACCAAAGTTGGGCTCGTGTGTAGTCTGTGTGGATTTTAGTACCTACTAAGGAATTAAAGTAATTTCTCGAATTGGAGGTTGAGGCTACCAGTTCGTAAAAATATTGGGAGAAACTTTAGACTAAAGTCCAAGTCTTTAGTATTAATAATTTATATACTAATAGAGGTCTAGTTTTCTTTATGCAGCTTGGCCACTACCCTGTCACTCCAGTCATTATTAGATAATGACAAGCTCATGGGACCTAATTTCGATAGCTGGTATCGAAAATTAAAAATCATCCTTGAGCATGAGCGGATCCTTTATGTAGTAACGGATCCGGCATCCGAGGAGCCAGCCCCAAATGCTAGAAGGACGGTCCGAGAAACTTACCAGAAGTGGGTCAACGACCACACCATCGTTCAGTGCATAATGCTGGCGGCAATGAATGATGAGTTCGATCATAGGTTCGAGAAGGCCCAGCCGCAGGAGATGCTTCAAATGTTGAACGACTCCTTTGGCACACCTGATGACGTTGAAAGGCACAAAACTAGTTATGCCATTTTCAATGCTCGGATGAGGGATGGGGCCTCAGTCATCGATCATGTATTATACATGATCGAAATGATTGAGCGCGTAAGTAAACTGGGCTTTCTCTTGCACGAGCAGCTCGGTAAGGATGCGATCCTTAATTCTTTGCCTAAGTCCTTCCTTCCCTTTCTTACTCATTTTCGGATGACAAAGCCTGTAGTGAACTACCACGGCTTGTTGGGGTTGCTGTAGAACTTTGAGAAGGACCACCAGCTCCATAAGAAGTTTGTGAATGTTGTGTGAGGGTCTTCTTCTGGTCGTCGACCCTTTAAGAAAGGGAAGAAGAACAAGAAGAATAAGAATAAGAAGGTGGGGCCGCATGCTGAGATGTCTGCACAGGGTCAGACCAAGAAGTACAAGCCCGACTTGAGTCAAGCAGAGTGCTTCTTTTGCAAGAAGCAGGGACACTGAAAGAGAAACTGTCCTCTATACATTGCCTCCCTGGATCCGAACAGGCCGAAGAAGAAGCAAGGTAATTATATGATAACACCTTGCAATTTTTTCATTTATGATACTACTACCTGGGTATTGGATACCGAAAGTCCTTATCATATCTGCAATTTGATGCAGGGTCTGTAGGTCAGTAGGAGATTTGATGAAGGCAAAAGGTTCCTGAACGTTGGAGATAAAAGCAAAGTTTCAGTTCTAGCTTTAGGAATCATGAACCTTGTAATCAACTCTCATAATGTAATTCTGAGTGAATATTACTATTGTCCAAATTTTTTATTAAATATTATTTCTATAGGCCTTTTGGTCATGAACAATTATCAATTTTTAATAAAAGAAAATATTTGCAATATCATTTTGAATAGTGTTACAATATTTGTTGGACAACTAAATAATAGAATTTACTTACTATCACAGCCTGTTAATGTTGTTCAAACCTTCGGTAAACGTCCTAGAATAGATAATATGTTAGAAGTCTACCTTTGACACTGTAGGCTAGGTCATATCAATAAGAACAGAATAAACAGGTTGGCTCAAGAAGGAATTCTTGAAGTACGTGATTGTGAATCACTTCCAACCTATGAGTCCTGTCTTCTTGGGAAGATGACCAAGTCACCTTTTACTGGAAAAGATAAGAGAGCCAATGAACTCTTGGGTCTGGTACATTCTGATATATGTGGACCCATGAGCTCAAATGCAAGAGGTGGATATTTCTACTTCATAACCTTCACAGACGACCTATCTAGGTATGGATATGTCTACTTAATGAAGCATAAGTCAGAGTCGTTTGAAATATTCAAACTATTTCGAAATGAGATAGAAAAATAAACTGAAAAGTGTATTAAAACTCTTCGATCTGATCGAGGAGGTGAATACCTTTTCAATAATTTTTTTACATATCTTGGGGAGAATGAAATTTTCTCTCAGTGGACTCCTCCTGGAACACCACAGCATAATGGTGTGTCTAAAAGGAAGAATCAATCTTGTTGGACATGGTTCGATCCATGATGGGATTTGCTGGTCTACCAATCTCCCTCTGGGGATATGCGCTCGAATCGACTTGTTACCTTCTAAATAGGGTTTCGAGTAAGTCTGTAACCAAAACGTCATATGAGATATGGATAGGACGTAAGCCAGTACTCTCACACCTAAGGGTTTGGGGGTATCTGGCTTATATTAAACGTTTAATTACGGACAAGCTTGGACCTAGGTCTGACAAGTGTAATTTCATAGGATACCCAAAAGAGACCAAAGGGTATTATTTCTACCTAGCTGATGAGCAAAAGGTGTTTGTCAGCCTTAAGATAATTTTTTTGAAAAAAGAGTTCCTTGGTGAAGAGACTGTTGCCTCTAAGATCGAACTTGAGGAAGTTCGACAGGTGAAAAAATCGACACAAGTAGCTGAACCTGAACCGGATTTGGTTAGATCATATCTGAAGCCCATTGTTCCTGCACCCTTAAGGCGGTCTGATAGAGTACCACGTCAACCGGACAGATACTATGGTTTCTTGGTCCGAAATGGCGATCCCGTCGAACTTGATGAAAATGATGAGGATCCGATCACCTACATGGATGCAATGCAGAGATCTGACTCTGAGAAATGGCTAGAGGCCATAAAATTTGAAATGGAGTCCATGAAGGTCAATGATGTGTGGACATTTGTTCACCCATCCGAAGGAGTAAAATCCATAGGGTGTAAGTGGGTCTTCAAAAGGAAGAGAGGCACAAACGGAAAGGTGGAGACCTATAAAGCCCGTCTGGTTGCCAAGGGATATCATCAACGTTATGGTATAGACTATGACGAGATGTTTTTTCCTGTGGCAATGCTCAAATCCATTCGGATTATGCTTGTGATAGCTGTCCATCTAGACTATGAAATCTGGCAGATGGATGTGAAAACAGCTTTCCTAAATGGAGAGCTGGACGAAGAGGTGTATATGATACCACCTGAAGGGTTCACATCCACAGATGAGTCTAAGGTGTGCAAGCTATAGAGGTCCATTTATGGACTTAAGCAGGCATCCCGAAGTTGGAACATACGTTTTGATAGGACGATCAAGATGTATGGCTTCGTTAAGAACGAAGAAGAGCCTTGTATTTATAAGTGGACTAATAGTCCAATAGTAGTATTTCTTGTATTGTGTGTAGATGACATTCTCTTAATCAAAAATGATGTCTCTATATTACAGGGAATAAAGATTTGGCTATCGTCACAGTTCTCTGTGAAGGATCTGGGAGAAGCTTTCTACATCCTAGGGATGAGGATCTATAGGGATAGATCTAAAAGGTTGCTTGACTTATTCCAGTCTACGTACATTGATACTATGCAGAAAAAGTTCAGCATAGAGAATTTCAAGAAAGGTTATCTACCGATAGGCCATGAAATTTCTCTCTCAAAGAGGGATTGTCCAACAACACCTCAAGAGAGAGAGCATATGAGTAGAATTCTATATATTTCGACAGTGGGATCTATCATGTACGCCATGATATGTACACGACCAGATGTGACATACTCACTAGGGGTAGTGAGTAGATACCAATCTGATCCAGGGGAGAATCACTGGAAAGTTGTGAAAACCATTCTGAAGTATTTAAGAAATACTAAGGACCAGTGGCTTGTTTATGGTGAATCAGACTTGAGACTTATAGGGTTTACAGATTCTAGTTTTCAGATTGATCACGATGACAGCAAGAGTGTGTCGGGATTTATTTTTACCCTTAATGGTGGGACTGTCTGCTGGAAGAGTTCCAAGTAGCACACAGTGGCTGATTCAGTTTGTGAGGCAAAATATGTCGCTGCATCAGATGCTGCCAAAGAAGTGGTGTGGCTGAGAAAATTCATCATCGAGCTCGGAGTAGCACCCTCCCTTATTGGTCCAGTTCTGCTCTACTGTGACAGCTCTGGAGCCATTGCTCAGGCGAAGGAATCAAAGGCACACCAGCGGACGAAGCATATTCTGTGCCGCTACCATATCATCCAAAAATCATGGATCGAGGTGACGTTGACCTTCAGAAGATCGACGAAAAGGAGAACTTGGCCGACCCATTCACTAAAGCCATTGCGGTGAAGGAGTTCGATGACTTCAAGTTGAAGATGGGTATTAGATACTGCACCGATTGGCTTTAGGCCAAGTGGGAGATTGTTGGGAATAGTGTCCCGAAGCCAATCGTCAGCCTGTTGACGGTTGTGCTTCTTTTTGTATTAGTATATAAATTATAAATAAATAAAAGTTATTTTAATATTTTCATCACAAATTGTTTCATCTTCTAATGAACTCTTGTGTTGTGGTGAAGTCCTTAGGACTATTTAGACTCGACAAAGGAGGATTTGTCGTTTAGTCCTTAAACCTGTTCGCGATCAAATGATATATTATTATCAAGGATAACAATGTTTATCAAGCATAGGTCATTGTGTGCCATATGGGTTGGTTGTCCTCTTAACCAAGGAGTGTGGAGATACTGGTATGGCATACAGATGAGATGTAAGGGTACATCTGTACTGAACATGACCGACTCTGGAGCCTTTTCTGCTATCAAGATTTGCTCCGATAGGATATGGGTATAACTGTCCCTCCGACCTGAGACCACCACGGTGACTTGCAAGCAACTCACTGCACTTAGGCACGGACTACCTGAATTTCTAATTCAGTGACGGAAGGCTGCTGGGTGTAGTCAAGTACTTGACTTGTCGGTGCGTATGTCAAGATGGGATTGACCACTCCAATTCAGGAACTATGTACAGTCATGTTTCAATTTAGCAAAATCTTGGCCAGGGTAGTCCTAGTGAGGAGTCACAGGACTATTTGAGTTGAGCACGATTCGGATGATCTAATCAGGGTTGACAGTTTAACCCTGAGTCATCCTAAACACAGGGGTCAAAAGGGATGAATTATACAGTAACTATATTCATGTAAGTTCTGACTGTTGCGATTGTGACTATTCGACCTATTCGAACATCAGATACCATTGCTAGATGGTCACTTCAATTAGTACAGGAATTGGTTCATGTGCTACCGGCTTAGGTTCGAACCTGCAGGGTCACACACATTAGAGGTTCCTATCTGTTCTAATGGCTGATGAAGAGTCCTAATGCTCATGAACTATGAGTCCTATGTGTCTGAAACTCTATGATTAAGAATCAAAATTCTCTGATCATGAGTTCCACACATTTTGGGTATCGGGGTCAAGAGTCCCACTAGTTTGAGACTTTTTTGATCAGGATTTCATATCGATGAATTCTGATGCCCGATTGCCCATCAGATTTGGACTCAATATTTATGAGAAGTTTAATTAGTGATTTGATCACTAATTAACTCAATTTGATTAAATAATTATTTTTGGATCAAGTCCATTTGAATTGGATTCAGTTGGGTTTGACCCGATTAGGTTAAGTGTTGACCTAATCGCTAAGGTATTTTGGTCCCTGATCTGATCAGAGGTTGGGCTTAGTCAATTTTTGATTTGATTAGGATATTATTGAGCCTAAATAAGCCTAATTAAGTTAGGTTTAACTTAGTCTAATTGTGCTTAACCTATTTTGAATAGGTTGGTTCAATTATGATCAAACCACCTTTTGAATTCAACTCCCTACGCCACCTCACTTCTCTGTGCCTATTTGAATTCACGAGAAGCAACATGTTGTGAATTTTCTCCCATGTAGAAGGCATCCCACACCCACCCTTGTGTGCCAATTATCTGGACAAAAATAAGTTAGTTGGCCATTCAAATTCAAAGGATGTTTGAATTTGAATGGGCAACCAACTAATCCATGTGCTACCCACCTTATCTTGTGCACCCCTTGCTTTACACGAGAAAGAGTTTCTCGTGTAAACTCTCTACGCACAAGAGAGCCCATGCCCTTCTCTTCTCATGTGTAGAGTGGATAGGAATGAGTTGGTTGGCATTTGAATTCAAATTTGATTTGAATTCAAATGAGAAACCATTTATCTTTATCCTCTCACGCGGTAAAAATGCTGCAAAGATGTGGTCTTGCATTATTTTAAAAAGGAGATAAGATAGGGTGTGTGTACAGAATATTTGAGAAAAAAAGGTGGCATGAGAGAGGTTTCTTGCATGAGAAAAGAAAAGAAAAGGAGAGAAAAGAAAGAAACAAGTGGGCGCAAGTTTCTTCGGTGAGTATCCTAGGGTTTTGGCCTTGGGTTCGGGAAGTGAGAACGTGAGCTACGAGTGTCGTGAGCCCACCAAACTTTGGGAAGAGTTTTATCAACCTCTCTACTACATCTGCTAATAATTCAGAGCATTCAAAGAGTCGGCAGATCAAGATCGAAGGAGTTCGATCAACATCGGCCATCAAAAAGATTCAACCACGAACTAGCATTCGTGAGGAGCCGATCAGATCGAGAGCTTCGTATGGACGATCCGCAAAGGTCAGACACACTGTGTGACTGTATTGTGATGATCAGACCCTTTCGATGGTGATCAAATTATGGTGATCAACTACCCGCATAAAGGTAATGTGTTCTGAACACATAACAGTAAATTATTTACTGTAGAAGTTTGAATTTCAAATTTAAATGCATGCTATGTATATATCATATTTAGATCCTAGTGTAGGATAGACAGATATTAATTAATTAGATTAATTAATATTTTTCACTATAAAATAATGATTTTGAAAAGTTTTAAAATTATCGTTTTACCCCTGCACTGAAATTCACTTCATCTTGTATGTGGATACCTCCTCTTCTGTGGCATCATCCCCAACCTCTTGTGGTTCAGAGATATCAAGAATATAGGAGAGCTTCTTCTGAGTGAGTACGATCTTTAAATTTCTCAATCAGTCTACATAATTGAGACCGATCAACTTGTTGGAATCTAAAATTTCTCGCAATGATAGTGAAGATACCATTTGTAGAATTTAATCTATAATAATTAAAGAATATTACATAAGCAAATAACTCATATGGACTCATACAATTAAATAAGATCTTTAGATTTAATTGTGCCTCCTACTATTTTATCGAACATCATAGCCCTCTACTATGATGAACGAGATATATTTAATATTTATCTTAGTGGGATTGAGATCCTAATTCCTCATAATGATCTTGTGTTAACACAACAAACCCTTATGAGCTCATAGGTAGAAAACTCTTTCCAATTGTATCTCATGCAATTTTTAATATTATATCTTGGCCTCTAAAATATTATTAGTCTTGTGTTAACACAACAAGCTATAATATTTTAGTTAAGTTAGACCCTTCATTTCAATACAGTCAAATTCTAATATAACTGTCCTTGTGTTAACACAACAAAGCAGCATATTCAAAATTGCCGTAAGCATCTTCTATGCACCAGAATTATGTTATATCAATCTTTATGACAAGCCTCATGTTAACACAACAAACTAGCCATAGTTCATGATGTAACATTAACCTAGCATGAAGGAAGGCCCTTAATAGTGTTTTCAACATTAGGGTTTTTCAATATCAAGATCGCTTAATCAAATTGGTCAGGTAAGTAAGGTGGGGGTCCCCCCATTGCTTTTCTTAGATATCAATAAATTGGTCAGGTTAGACAACGGAACCAATTAAAGAACCACCTATAGCACTTTTCTAGACACCAATTGATCAATTGATCAAGAATTAGTTAACCCATAGTTGCATATCACTACCACTTCATATAATTTTCTAATGAGGGCTTTTATTTGGACTCATGCACATTCTAACTACATAATACCTATTAATGTATCAATATTAAAACTTTCTACATGTGCAAGTATAACATATGGACCTTCATCATCCTAGGACAACCTTGCAGCATAACCCCGTTATGCTAGGACAACTTTATGTCAAGATGATGAAGTGGTGAATGACATATGCATTATTTCATATCATCATATAAAAGTATAAATCATTTTATAGTATAAATCATACTATGGATCACATAAATATTATGTATATATGATTGAACCAAACAAGGCCGGCTCTGATACCACTGTAGGGTTTCAGGGTGGGCATGCACAATGGAAACATAATGGATTTCAAAATTTTAATAAAGAAATCTTAAATATTAAATCCTTAAACCAACATCTCCTTAATGATTAATAATCATATATAACATAAATTCAAGATTAAATTTAAGTTATAGAAAAATACCTGCAGCGCTTAATCCAAATTTCGGCAGAATCTCCACCAGGTGCCCAAGTGTTCGCCCTCCAACGATGATCCACACAGGGCTATGATCAGGACACCAACTCTTTTAGATAATTTTTCCTCTAAAATTCTCACTCTAAAAATTTTCTTAAATACCAGGACCCCAAGACCCTCTTCCTCTTCTCCTAGCCTTCCTATCCCTACCTTTCTTCTCTCCTTGTCTTCCTTAATTCTCTTCCTAGACTCTTATCCTAAAATCAGATTTGTCTTTTCTATTTTTGGACTTATCCTAACAAGAAAAGGAAGAGACTAATTAGACAATAGGGAGAGGATGTTAGAAAGAAAGGAGGAATTGAAAATCTGAATCAATCCAATCCCCCGGTGCACCCCCCTTTAAATACTTAGCGATGGGTTGCCTTCGAAAATTTTTCGCGCCCCTTCCATGCGTCATCTCGCATCCATCAGAAAATATCATACCTCCTAATAAATTTTTATACCCATCTGAAAGTTTTTGACACATAAAAATCATCAAAAAAAAATCCAAGAGATGCTTCATGCAGAAGGACTCTTCGGAACATTTTTCTCGAGGATTCTCCGATGCAACGCGCAGCTTCCCATGGCATAATTTTTTTCCACCACCCATCAATGTAATTTTTGCTAGAGCATGATCCCGGCTCCTCCCACGGACCTTGGGTGCAGCATAACCAGCAACGAACAAATCTGGAGACTTCTAGACTCGATCGAAGGCCCTCGATGAAATCAGCCTGGTTGCTGTCTTCTTCGTCAGCCTTTCGTTCCAGATGAAGAATGCCTCTAAGATCACCTCTAAAAAATCCAAGATCTGATACCCAACCAGATCAGGCCTGGACCAAGGTCTTTCAATTTATAGATCTCAAATTAGAATATTTTGGATAGGGAAGAAGGTAGATAGAACCAAACCTTACAGATCTGTCCTGCTGCAGTCTTTCCTGTAGATCTGTTGATAGAGATCTCACCCGCACCTCAAACAACCTCAAATCAACTCCAGATCTGAGAGAAACTTGTACCAACCTTGTAGTAAGAGATTTCAAGTCCTGGGCCTGATGTTTGGATGGTTGCAAGAGAGGGAGAGGCAATATGGTTGGCGGCACAAAGGGGGAGGGGCTAGCGCCTCCCCTGCTTTTCCTACCTTCTATGGACCTGGTGGCAAGAAACCTTAGGGTTTCTTGCTCCTGGGGCATGAAGAATAGCTGAAGAGAGAGGGAGAAGAGAGAGAGAGACTTGGGAGAAAGAGTTTTCATATTCCTTGGCTTAATCAAACCTATACAGTGCATGTATATACAAACACAGGATCAAGTGACCCAAACCCAAAACTCCCTTGACCAACTCTATGGGAGATTAGGTTAACCTAAGCCCATGTACACCCATGACTCGACCTAATCTCACCTATCCTGGGCCCAGACCTGACCCAAAAAGAGTTGGTCCCTTGAGGCCCACATAACCTAGACCTCAAGAACCCGAAAGGCCCACAGCCTTTCAACCTAGGGCCCAACTAGCCCTAGAGCCTCCATGAAGCCCTCATGAATGATGGACCTTGACCTTAGTCTTGATTTCCTGAGCCTTGGGCACACCACCTGGATCACAACAATCTCCACCTTGGTGTCCCAAGGCCTCAACGAGCTCCACTCTGTCCATCAGCCGAATCAGCTCAACACATCTCTGAAAGCTGTCCCATGGAAGTACCTTCGTAAGTGCATCAGCTGGGTTCTCCTTGGTGTGTACCTTTACCAGCTCCACCTCGCCATCTTCCACAAGCTCCCTGATCCGATGATACCAAATATCGATGTGCTTTATCCTTGCATGATAGACTGAGTTCTGTGCTAGTAGAAGTGCACTCTGGCTGTCACAGTGCACTCTAATGGCCTCCTGAGTAAGGCCCATCTCCGTCAACAAACCCTTCAGCCAAATTGCCTCCTTAGATACTTCTGTCAGCCTGATGTATTCCGCCTCTATAGTGGATAGAGCCGTGATAGGCTGCAGACTCGATCTCCAAGAAATAGGATCTCCACACAGGCTAAAGATGAAGCCTGTCGTAGACCTCCGGGTATCCACATCTCCACCGAAGTCTGCATCTACATAACCGCCAATCAGCCCCTGAGCCTCCCTGGACATGTCAGAGTATCCCACTGCACCTCCTTGCTGTTCATAGCAGATGCCAACTCCAACTGAACCCGCCAGGTATCTGAATATCCACTTCAGAGCTCTCCAGTGCTCCCTGCCAGGCTGCGCCATGAACCTGCTAACCTGACTCACTGCATGAGTGATGTCTGGCCTACAACAGACCATCGCATACATCAAGCTCCCAACTTCTGAAGCATAAGGGACCGTCTCCATCTCCTGAGCCTCCACCTCAGTCTGTGGCACCATGATTTTCGAGAGTCTGAAGTGACCGACAAGTGGCAGCTCCGTCGGCTTTGCTCCCTTCATCTCGAACCTCTCTAAGACCTTCTGTATGTAACCCCTCTGAGATAGATGCAGCACCCTCCAGGCTCAGTCTCTGAAAATCTCCATGCCTAGGATCTTCCTTGCAGGACCCAAATCCTTCATCTCAAACTCCCGAGATAAGGATGCCTTCAGATCCTGCACAACCTTCCTACTCTTGCATGCTATAAGTATGTCATCCACATACAAGAGTAGGAACACCCTAGAACCATCCTCAAGAGACTGAACATAAACACAGGGATCAAACTCGCACCTAGAAAGTCCAATGCTATGCACATAGGAGTCGAACCGCTTGTACCATTGCCTCGGTGACTGCTTCAGCCCGTACAGCGACTTCTGCAACAAACAAACCTTTCCCTCTAATCCTGGATCCCTGAAATTGGGTGGCTGCTCCTTGTAAATCTTCTTCTCCAAATGCCCATGGAGGAACACCGTCTTGACATCCATCTGCTCCAGCTCTAAATCCTGAGCTGCTACAATGCTCAGCAACACTCTGATGGAAGTATGTCTGACGACGGGAGAGAAGACCTCGCTGAAGTCGATGCCTTCCTTCTGGGAGTATCCCTTGGTCACTAACCTCGCCTTGAATCTGATACCTCCCTGCTCTGAAGGCCCTTCCTTGCGACTATAGACCCATTTGCAGTCAATGGGCCTCTTCCCCTAAGGCAACTGCACCAATCGTCATGTCTAGTTCTGGTGGAGAGACTGCATCTCTTCGGACTTCGTCTGGACCCACTGCTCTCTGTCCTGACTCTCAATAGCCTCCTGATACGTATATGGGTCTCCATTCACTGTCACCAGGGCATATGACAGTGTCTCCTCGAAGCCATATCGATCCGGTTGCCTGATGGTCCTCTTGGGCTTGTGTAGGGCAACACCGATTGAGTCCTCGGTCCAGCTCGCTCCTGCTGGACCACTTCGCCTCGATCATCCATTCGAGTCCTCTCCACCTATGGATACACCTTAGGTAGGTGCTTCACTTGAATGTCATATCCTCCAGTAGTACCTGCAAGAGGCAAAATCAAAGAGGTAAGCTGTCCAGCAGCGCCCTGCTGGACCTCCTTCTGCTCCTGCTGCTCCTCCATGCCTGCTCACCTCCGTAGGACTGACTCCTCATCAAAAGTCACATCTCGACTAATGATGACCTTCTTTTCCAACGGATCTCACAACCTGTATCCCTTAACTCCTCGTGGATAGCCTAGAAACACCATCTTGCATGATCTGGCGTCTAGCTTGCTCCGCTCACCAGCTCCAATGTGCATATAGGCCGTGCACCCAAATATCTGTAGATGGCCCAGCCCAATAGTCCTCCTAGACCACACCTCCTCTAGAAGCCTGCCATCCAACCTGGTGTGAGGTGATCGATTGATCAAGTAACCCACTGCGTCAACTGTGTCAACCCAGAACGCCTTTAGAAGCCCTGCCTGCAGCCTCATGCATCGTGCCTTTTCCAGAAGTGTTCTGTTCATCCTCTCGACTACCCTATTCTGCTGTGGAGTCTCCTTAACTGAGAAGTATCTCCTGATCCCACACTCCTCACAGTAGTCCTGGAACTCTCTACTGGTGTACTCCCCGCCATTGTCTGACCTCAGACACTTCACGCTCCTCCCCTGCTCCTTCTCCACCTCAGCTCTCCAGATTTTGAACTTAATGAAGACCTCAGACTTCTCTCTCATGAAGTAAATCCAGAGTTTCCTTGAGAAATCATCAATCAGGGTCATGAAGTATCTGGCCCCATTCCTAGCTGAACTGGGGCTGGTCCCCACACATCCGTGTGTACAACTCCAGAGGGGCTGCACTGCAGGTTGTACTGATGTTGAACTGAACTCTCCTCTGCTTTTCCATCTGGCAAGGCTCACAGATCTCCCCTGTAGCACCATCCTCCAAATCAGAGATGAGTCCTCTCCTGCTCAACTCCCTCAGCCCCTTGTCACCCATGTGGCCTAGGCGGTAGTGCCACATCCTGTAAGCCCCCTGCTGGTCCTGTGCTGTAACT
This sequence comes from Elaeis guineensis, assembly GCF_000442705.2. NCBI lineage: Eukaryota > Viridiplantae > Streptophyta > Magnoliopsida > Arecales > Arecaceae > Elaeis > Elaeis guineensis. Next base: position 39,877,278 of record NC_025999.2, read on the forward strand.
GCTGCATCAGACTCTCCGATCACCACAGATCCCTCCATGCGATAGAGATTATTGTCCAACCTCCTGCCTCTCATCACCACCAAAGCTCTATTGGAGATGTTTAATACTCCACTTCTAGCCCTACTACTGAAGCTGTATCCACTGCGCTCCAAGTAGCCTAGTGACACCAGATTCTTTTCCAGCTCCGGGACGTGCTTTACATTTGTCAATTTCTCACAATCCCATCAAACATCCTCACCCTAACTGTCCTTATTCCAGCCATCTTGCAAGGATGATTGTCGCCTAGAGTCACTGATCCCTCATCTATCTTGGTGTATGTCGCAAACCAAGACCTGTGTGGTGTGTAGTGATGTGAGCACGCAGAGTCTAGTGTCCACTCCTCTGTGTAATGCCTATGACCATCTGATACCACAAGTAGATCATCCTCCACCTGCTGCCCAGCAACTGCACTCACTGATTCTGAGCCACTTCTTTCTCCCTTCTTGCTCTTCCATAGTGGACATTCTCGCTTGAAGTGCCCGAACTCGTTGCACTTAAAGCATTTCATCTCTTTCTTTCCCTTCCTGGACTTGGACCGCCCCCTGGACTTGCTTCTGCCTCTGCCTCTACCTGTCCTCTCTCCTACTGCCAAATCCTCCTGGGGAGCTCGATCTCTGGTCAACTTTTCCCTTTGCTCATTAGACCTCAGCACCGAGACCATATCCTCATATTCCAGAGTCTCCTTGCCGTAGAGCAGTGTAGTCGCCAAAGAGTCATATGATCCTGGCAACGAACACAAAAGCAACAGAGACTTGTCCTCCTCATCCAGCTTCACCCCGATATTCATCAACTCCGTGCACAACTGGTCGAACCTCTGAATGTGGCCAATCACATCAGATCCCTCCTGCATCCGAAGACTGTACAACCTCTTCTTCAGCATTAGCTTGTTGCACATATTCTTCCCCATATACATGGTGTGCAACTTCGACTGAAGGCCCTTCGGGGTCTTTTCTTCCAGCACTGAATACAATGCCGCATCCGCCAAACATCCTCTGATCATCGAGCATGCTTTTTTCTCCAACGATGCCCACTGTCTATCTGTCATTCCCTCAGGCTTCTCATCCAAAGCCTGATCCAGATCTGCTTGCACTAGAAGATCCTCCACCCAGATTTTTCACATAGAAAAATTTCTCTTGCCATCAAACTTCTCGAAATCGACCTTCATATTGCTGCCCATGACTGGATCCAAGCCAAACAAGCAATATAAAATCAAGAAGTGTAGAATATACCTTGATGGTACCTTGCTGAAAATTTTCAGCACTTGAGATCTTTAACTTCTCGTGCTTGGAACCGCTTCCTCACCACCGTAGCTCTGATACCAACTTTTGAAATACGATCCTGGCTCCTCCCACAGACCTTGGGTGCAGCATAACCAGCAACGAACAAATCTGGAGACTTCTGGACTCGATCGAAGGCCCTTGACGAAATCAGCTTGGTTACTATCTTCTTCATCAGCCTTTCGTTCTAGATGAAGAACGCCTCTAAGATCACCTTTAAAAAATCCAAGATCTGGTACCCAACCAGATCAGGCCTGGACTGAGGTTTTCCAATTCATAGATCTTAAATTGGAGTATTCTAGATAGGGAAGAAGGTAGATAGAACTAGACCTTGCAGATCTATCCTGCTGCAGCTTTTCCTGTAGATCTGTTGATGGAGATCTCACCCGTGCCTCAAACGACCTCAGATCAACTCCAGATCTGAGAGAAACTTGTACCAACCTCGTAGCAAGAGATTTCAAATCTTGGACCTAATGTTTGGGTGGCTGCAAGAGAGAGAGGCAATATGGTTGGCGGCACAAAGGGGGAGGGGCTAGCGCCTCCCCTGCTTTTCCTACCTTCTATGGACCTGGCGGCAAGAAACCCTAGGGTTTCTTGCTCTTGGGGCATGGAGAATAGCTGAAGAGAGAGGGAGAAGAGAGAGAGAGACTTGGGAGAAAGAGTTTTCATATTCTTTGGCTTAATCAAATCTATACAGTGCATGTATATATAAACACAGGGTCAAGTGACCCAAACCCAAAACTCCCTTGACCAACTCTATGGGAGATTAGGTTAACCCAAGCCCATGTACACCCATGACTCGACCTAATCTCACCTATCTTGGGTCCAGACCTGACCCATAAAGAGTTGGTCCCTTGAAGCCTACATAACCTAGATCTCAAGAACCCGAAAGGCCCACAGCCTTTCAACCTAGGGCCCAACTAGCCCTAGAGCCTCCATGAAGCCCTCATGAATGATAGACCTTGGCCTTAGCCTTGGTCCCCTGGGCCTTGGGCACACCACCTGGATCACAACAATTTTATCCATCCAATGGCCAAAAATTAAGGCACTAATATGAGAATGTCGTGGAAAAAAATTTAGATTAAGAAGTGGTGTGACAAACGGGTTAGATTCCTTCACAAGTTGGACTCTTAGTCAGGCGCATGGATCAGACTGACAGGATTTCTAACTTTCATGAATTTCCATGATTAAACCAGAAGGAATTTTAACTTCAAAAAAAATTTTCGTGCTCAAAATAAAGTTAGAAATTATCAAAAAATTTATTTCATCATGGAACATAGGATAAGCTTGAGGATGAGGCATCCCATCTAATGGGATGCGAAAGCTATTTCTGCACACAAAAACTGGACCCATGCACAAGAAAAATTCTTGACTCATGGAGACTTAGTTTTCTAGCTCCAAATTTTTGGTGCATGCAACTAAGGGCTGAACCAACTCAAACCTAAAATTTATTTGAATTAATTTGGCTTTAATTAGCCCAATCTAGAATCAATTTTAAACCTAATTTGAAACAAGGAGCTAGTTTTTTGCAACATGTGCTAGCATGTCAATTTTGCAAATATGATCTAATCCAATTAGACCCTTGATCAATACTCTTTGTGTGTGACCCATTGGGTTCTACATCTAGCTAGCAATAGGTCTTAGTTCAAGTTGATTTGATTTGATTAGAATTTAATCTGACCGATCTAGATCCAATCGAGCTAACCCGATTTCAGCAATTAGAACTCTTTCTAATTGGTGATTGAATTAAACTCTTTAATTCGATCAAACCTATAAGACAAGATTGATGTCTAGCAATGTATCATGTCTACCTAAAAGATATAAAATTTTTGATGAAAATACCTAAAATACCCTTCAGTGGAAAGTTACCGTGCAATTTGATCCTGCAATCTCCCTGCACCCCGAATATGACTCTGGATATGGAAGATGTCAAATCCAATATCATACTTATATTTCTCTCAATCTTATATGATGATTCAATTAATAAAATATTAAAAATTCTTTCTAATTTTTATTCTACTTTGATCAAAGGCTTCCTGAATCATCAATCGATCAGAACAAGTAGGATGCGATTTCCTCTTACCATGAGTGATCGATTCCATGTTGACCTACTCACAACCTCCATACACATTCTACCATATCTAGGACACCCTGTACATGACTAAGTTATGAATGAGTATGAACCAAAAAATATGGATTCATGTATACAAGGTTCTATGGTAGTCTCAGGTCAAAGGATTACATGCACAACTCCCACTATAAAAAAACATCTCTTGACAAGTAAGTAAATTTCCTAAGATGTTTCTTAAGTCGGATCAATTCAATGAACTCATTCTCTAATGAGCACCCACTTCCTTGTATTAGTATCTCACACAAGTGGCATATGGGATCTGCCACCCTCTCCGTCGAGCATACATAGAAAGTACTAATCTATCCGGAATATTGATCCTCTACTCAATGCTCCTATGACTAAAAATATTTTAAATCAGAATTTTTAAGATTTTAGATCTCATAGGTATGATCTCATCATAATCCTAAATCTATTTTTCTAATTTATGGAGTTCATCATAATCATTACTAAAGTAAGATGCAGCATATGATGAAAAATATCTTTTATTATTTAAAGAGTCAATACATAAGTCTAGAAGATTACAAAAAAAATCTATCAAAATATAAATTTCGATTGGCTTGTAGGGCATATTCCTTTCAGCGCCTCCACTAAAAGTCTTGGTTAGGTCCAACCATTAACATGTCAGAATTTAGTGTATCTAACAAACGAGTGATCAGGCCCAAGTGTGACTCGGCCAACCTGACCATCATCAGAAAGATACAACTAAAACAACATATTATGAATGATAATTTCGATAGCCAGATGAGCATCAGGCGTGTGGCACCTTCAATGATCATCTAAACCATTAGAATTATTATCACCCAACTTAATGAGAGGTTATGATCTAGTTATCACCATAACTATTTCATTTTTAAAGACCTAACAATTTTAAAAGATTTAATTAGTTGAATTGAGAGATAAGAAAAAATTTGACTAGTTAATCTTAATCCTCCCACTAACTTCACCAAGTCTGTTTAAAGAAGATTAGATAAAAGCTGGTCCAGCCAATCAGTCATAAATTCTCCTACTGATTTCATCAAGTCATAAAGAGGACTCAAGATAAGTCGAATTAGGGGTACCTAAATTAATCACACTGATTTTTAGTAAGCATGGATTAACTCCAATCATTAAGTGATCTAATCAAAACATGATTCACCATATTGGCTAGGTAAGTAAGATCGATGGGAGGGATAAGCCATTAACTCGACATAGACTCAATTTATGCGAGTAGCTCCCAATTAATGACCATCGATCAAAACTACCATACTTATCTTAGACACCAACTGGTTAGTTATTTTCAATTTGATCAACTTATAGACTTGGATTTGACCATAGAGCTATGATCAAAGTTCATATTGGTCTAATCAAAGACATGGACTTGACCAACTATATCTATTGAAATTGATCAAGAGAAAAAATTAACTCAATTAGAATTAACTATTAATTAGATTTAATCAATTACTAACATTGTCCATTATCAATGATTTCTAACCCTAGGTCTAACCCAGTTAAATGGACTTGACTCGAGCTAACCCATTAACCCATGAGTTATAAAATTAATGCCTTAGATCTTTGATTCTTAAATCTAGATCACTTAATTCTTAATTACATTTTGGGCTGATATGGATTCGGATTCGGTGTTTGAAAATAGTTTTTAATTTTATAAAATATTTTTATGATCAATTATCTAATGATCAAGATTCTAATTTCAGATCTAAAATATATTATTTTAGATCTAAAATAAAATTTTAATTTTTTTTTTATTACTCATCATCATGAAAAAGACCATGCAGCATCCCCATACGCCTTAGGAGACCCATCGAATGGATAAATAGGATAGCAAAATCCTGATTTCTCCTATGACCGGACTGAAAGAACCAGATCTAGGATTTCAGGGTTAGATCTTGAAACTTTTTCAAGATCAGATAGCGGAAGACTAAAATAAATTAAAATTTATCATATAAAATCATAGAATTTTTAGATCTAAGATCTTATTATATGATTATTATATGGTATTAAATCAGAAATTAAAATATAAAGAGCAAGAACTATATGTTGATCACATCAACATATTTCTATACTACATCTAATGTATGTAAAATATAATAGATCAGATCTATTACTTAGCAAGTTAGACATTCTAACTTTGCTGATCCAAACTTGAGGATAATATTGCAAGCTGCACATGCATCCACCTCTAGAAGTCGTCCACATGAGCCTACGAATCAGGATCAAAAGTCCTGGTCTAGGAAATCGGCACAGTATGCTAGTACTATGCTGATCCTTCTTCGATGGTCGATCAGATACCTCCTTCTTCTTGATTTATACTCTTTCAAAGATGAGAAGTAGGAGAAGGAGATTTAGATATGAGACACTCTTAGAAAACTCACAGATGGAGGAAGAAAAGAGGTGAACTCAGCAACCCTAGAAGAAGACCCTCTTCTTCTTCTCCTTGCTCTCACCTAAGCACCTAGTTTTGTGTCTATTATATCTCTATGCTTTCTCTCTGATTTTCATATGCCCCAAAGGTCTCTCAATACTCTATAATCCAAAAAAATCTCAAGAAAAAATTCATCTTAAATAATAAGATATGAAGAGTCCTTGTCTAGGTCAAATATCTAGTCAAGAAAAATTCAAACATGGCAAGACAAGTGGTGCCCAACTCTTGGGTGCTCTCTCCTTCTTTTTCCATCATGGAACACCAGCAAAGGGTGTACAATATGTGCCATAAAAGTCATAAAAATCTCAAAAAAAATCTGGGTTAAATCAGTGCCATAAGGAAAGAGTTTTGGTTTCCTAAAATTCTATCTCATAGAATTTAAAATCCAAACTAATTCCTACTTTGACTTGGTCCACAACCACATTCCATATAAGAGAGAAAGAGTGGAAAGCTTTGAGCATGTGTGAAGGCCTGGGAGAGAAGCTTTTGTTGCACAAAATAAGAGAGAGTGGGCATGGGGGGCTAAGGTGGCGCAAGGTGGAATCCTAGTCTTACTAGGATTCAATCTATGACTTGTTCAGATTTGGTTTCTCAAACCAAATCAACCTAATTAAAATAGGTCTTAACCCAATTAAGAATCTAATTTAATCAAATTAAATTAGATTTAAATCTGATTTAATTTTTTAATCGAATTAAAAATTAGGTTGACCCAAGTCCTAATTGGATTAGGACTAGTTTTTTCTTGCACTTGGCTTATCCAATAAACCAATTGGACTTGATCTAATCAAGTCCAAACCAAATCTAATTAAATTATATTCAATTAGACTTAATCTCAACCCATTGGCTTAATCAAATTAAGCCAATTAGTAATCAAATTGCTAATTGATCCTCCTGCAACACTTGCACTAGGTTAAATGTCAATCATATTGATCGTTTAACCCTAGAACGATTCTTAATCGTTGATCAACCATCCGATCGAATCATGAACTCTAATGTGCATGACCTCATAGGTCCAAACCTAAGTTGGTAGTATAAGAATAAATTTTTATACCAATCGAAGTGACCATCTAGCAATGGTACCCAACGGTCGGATAGGTCGAATGTGTAGAACAACATCCTTAGAACCCATGCAGATATAGTTTTCATATAATTCATCTCCTTGACCAAAATGCTCATAGGATACCTCAGAGTTCAACTATCAACTCTGATCAGGTTGTCCACATTGTATTTCAAAATATCAAATCCATCTGATGGATTATCCTTGCCAAGGTTTTGCTAAATTGAAATACAGCGACTCATTCTTCTCCAACTCTTGGAGTGGTCAATCCTATCTTGATCACACTTTGACTTTGCAAGTACTTGAGTATGCCCAAAAGCCTTCTGTCACTGAATTAAAAATTCAGTTAGTCTAGTGTCAAAGCACAGTGAGTTGCTTGCAAGTCACTGAGGTGATCTCAGGTCTAAGGGACACTTATATCTATATCCCATCAGAGACATTCTCGACAGCAGAATGCTCTGGAGTTGGTCACGTTCCATGATGATGTACCCTTACATCTCACCTGTATGTCATACCAGTATCTCCATACTCCTTGGTTAAGAGAACGACCAACCCATATGGCCTACAGCGACCTATGCTTGATAGAAGCTGTCGTTCTTATTAACAACCTATCATTTGGTCGTAAACAGTTTTAAGGACTAATCGATAAATCCTCTCTTTATCGAACCTAAATAGTCCTAAGGACTTCATCACAACCATGGAGTTCATTAGAAGATGAAAACTTATGATGAAAATGTCAAATATATATTTTATTTATTAACAAATCAATTACAATACAAGGTTACTCAACCGTCAACAGATTGACGATTGGCTTTTGGAACATATTTTTCAACAACTCTCACTTGTCCTAAAGTCACTCGGCATAGTATCTAATACTCATCTTCGACTTGTGGTTGTCGAACTCCTTTATCGCCAGGGTTTTAGTGAAGGGATCGATCCGGTTCTCCTTTCCATCAATCTTCTAAAGGTCGACGTCACCTTGATCCACGATCTCCCAGACCAGGTGGAAGCGGTGCAAAATGTGCTTCATCCACTGGTGTGCTTTGGGTTCCTTCATCTGAGCTATGGCACCAGTGCTGTCACAGTAGAGCCTGCCGGACCATCGAGGGAGGGTGCTACTCCGAGCTCGATGATGAATTTCTTTAGCCACACACCTTCCTTCACGGCATCTGATGCTGTGATGTACTCCGTCTCACAAACAGAGTCTGCCATAGTATGCTACTTGAAACTCTTACAGCATATGGTTCCATCATTCAGAGTAAAGATATAACCCGACACGCTTCTGCTGTCATCATGGTCAGATTGAAAGCTGGAGTCTGTGAACCCCATAAGTTTTAGATCTGACTCGCCATAAACCAACCATTGGTCTTTAGTATTTCTCAAATACTTAAGAATGGCTTTAACTACTTTCCAGTGATTTTCTCTAGGATCAGATTGGTATCTACTCACTACTCCTAGTGAGTATGCCACATCTGATCTTGTACATGTCATGGCGTACATGATAGATCCCATGGCTGAAGCATATGAAACTCTACTCATACGCTCTCTCTCTCTCTTCAGAAGTTGTCGGACAATCCTTCTTAAAGAGAGAAATTTCATGGCTTATCGGTAGATAGCCCTTCTTGAAATTCTCCATGCTGAACCTCTTTAGCACAGTGTCTATGTACGTGGACTGGGATAACCCAAGCATCCTTTTAGATCTATCCCTATAGATCTTCATCCTTAGGATGTAGGATGCTTCACCCAAGTCCTTCATGGAGAACTACAATGACAACCAAACTTTTATTCCCTGTAGTGCGGGGATGTCATTTTTTATTAAGAAAATGTCATCCACGTACAAGACAAAGAATACCACAACTGGACTATTTGCCCATTTATAGATGCAGGGCTCTTCTCCATTCTTAACGAAAACATACGTTTTGATCACCTTATCAAAATGTATGTTCCAACTCTGAGAAGCTTGCTTCAATCCATAAATGAATCTCTGAAGCTTGCACACCTTGGACTCATTTGCGGATGTAAATTTCTCAGATTGTATCATATACACCTCTTCGGTCAGCTCTCCATTCAAGAAAGCGTCTTTACATCCATCTGCCAGATCTCATAATCCAGATGGACAGCTATTGCAAGTATTATCCAAATGGATTTGAGCATTGCCACAGGGGAGAACATCTCGGTATAGTCAATACCATAATGTTGACGATACCCCTTGGCAACCAGACGGGCTTTATAGGTCTCCACCTTTCCGTCTGCACCCCTCTTCCTTTTGAAAACTCATTTACACCTAATGGGTTTAATCCCTTTAGGTGGATCAACCAATGTCCATACATCGTTGACCATCATGGACTCCATTTCGGATTTCATGGCTTCAAGCCATTTCTCAGAATTAGGTCTCTGCATTACATCCATATAGGTGATTGGATCCTCATCGTTCTCATCGAGTTCGATGGGATCACCATCCCGGACCAAAAAATCATAGTATCTATCCGGCTGATGCAGTACTCTATCGGATCATCTTAATGGTACCGGTACATTAGGCTCCGAATCTGATCTAATCAAATCCGACTCAGTTTTAGCTATTGGTGTCAGTCCTTCTACCTGTTGAACTTCATTAAGTTCAACCTTAAAGGCAATGGTTCCTTCACCAAGGAACTCCTTTTCTAAAAAGGTTGCTTTAAGGCTGACGAACATCTTTTGTTCATCAGCATGGTAGAAAAAATATCCTTTGATCTCATTGGGATACCCTATGAATGTACATTTGTCAGACCTAGGTCCAAGTTTATCTGTAACTAACCGTTTGACATAGGTCGGGCACCCCTAGATCCTAAGGTGTGAAAGTGCTGGCTTACGCCCTGTCCATATCTCATATGGAGTCTTAATTACAGACTTACTTAGAACCCTATTTAACAGATAACAGGCCGATTCGAGTGCATATCCCCAGAAGAATATCGGCAAGCTGGCAAAACTCATCATGGATCAGACCATATCTAACAGAGTCCGATTTCTCCTTTCAGATGCACCATTATGTAGTGGTGTTCCTGGAGGAGTCCATTGGGAGAGAATCTCATTCTCTCCTAGATATGTGAGGAACTCATCAGAAAGGTATTTTCCTCCTCGGTCAGATCAAAGAGTTTTAATACTCTTCCCAGTTTATTTTTCTACTTCACTTCGGAATCGTTTGAACATTTCAAATGAATCTGACTTATGTTTCATCAGATAGACATATTCATATTTGGATAGATCATCTGTGAAAGTGATGAAGTAGAAATATCCACCTCTAGCACTTGTGCTCATGGGCCTACATACATCAGTATGTACAAGGCCCAAGAGCTCAGTAGCTCTCTCACCTTTTCCAATAAAAGGTAACTTGGTCATTTTACCAAGAAGACAGGACTCACAGGTTGGAAGTGATTCACAATTACTGACTTCGAGGATTTCCTCTTGAGTCAACCTGTTTATCCTATTCTTGTTTATATGACCTAGCCTACAGTGCCATAAGTAGATATCTGATACACTATCTAATATAGGGTGCTTGCCAGTAGAATAGACTATGTTAACAGGTTGTGATAACATATACACATCATTATTCAAATATCCATAAAAAATAGTAACGCCATTCATAATGATATAACAAACTTGTTTTTTTATTGAAATTTCATAATCATTTTTGGCCAGAAGGCCTACAGAAATAATATTTAAAAAAAAATTGGGACAGAAATGACAATCATTAAGAACAACGGTATGGGACTCAAATACAAGTTTCAAGATTTCTAATGCTAGAACTGGAACTGATCATCCATCTCCAACATTCAGGAACCTCTTGTCTTGCTCGAATCTTCTACTGACTTGCAACCCCTGCAACGAATTGCAAATATGGTAAGGGCTACCGGTATCCAATACCCAATCAGTTATATCACAAATAAAAAAATTATAAGGAATTATCATATAAATACCATGTCCAGCAATAGCTTGCTTCTTTCTCTGTCTGTTCGGATCTAGGAAGGCAATGTACTGAGGACAGTTCCTCTTCCAGAGCCCCCACTTCTTGCAAAAGAAGTATTCAGCTTGACTCTTATCGAGCTTGATCTTTCTGGTTTGGCCCTGCACTGATGTCCCAGTCTGAAATTGTACCTTCTTCACTTTCTTCTTCTGTTCTTCTTCCTTTCTCAAAGAATCAAAAATCAGAAGATGAACCTCTCACTATTTTATTCGAGTTGGTAGCCTCTACCTCCAATTCGAGGAATTACCCTAATTTTTTAGTGGGTACTAGAATCCACTTAAACTGCACACAAGCCCAACTTTGGTTGGCCAACCCATGTACATCTAAGGGTAGGTTTATAACCAATTATTTCTCTAAATAATTTTTAGTAATTTTAATTTTGCCCCAGTCCCTAATCAGTAGACTTTGGCCTTCACTGAAAAGGTCTGGTTAGGTCCAACCATTAACATGACCATACTTGGCCCATCTAGCCAATGAATGATTAGGCCCAACTTTGGTTGGCTAACCTAACCATCATTTAGAAAGATGCAGTCAAGAAATCATATTATGAATGATAATTCCATCAATCGATAAGCACCAGGCCTTTGGGCCTCCAATGATTATCCAACTGATGGACCCATTATCATCCACTTAATGGGAGGCTATAATCTAGTTATCACTGTAACTATTTTATTTTAAAAACTTAATAATTTTAGAGGATTTAATTGATTTAGAGGAAGAGGTCAAATGAACCAGCTTATCATGATCCTCCCACTGGCTTCACCAAGTCAGCTTAACGAAGATCATTAAAAGGGCTGGTCTAGGAGCACCTAAATCAGTCACACTGATTTACCTAGCTGACATGGGTCAGCTCGAATAGTCAAATGATTCGATCACAATATAATTTCACCAAGAAGTCAGATAAGTTCGATCGGTGGGAGGGTCTGCCAAAGCTTGCCTTAGACACCATCAGAAATGACCAGGTAAATGGGCTCCTAATTAAAAACCGTCGATCTGGTTTACTTTAGATACCAACTGATTTAATTAGTTTCGATTAGATTAACCTAACAGTTTGTGCTAGATCACTTAGTCAAGAATCAAGTCTATTTGATTCTCGTTAAAGACATAGACTTGACCAACTACAACTATTGTAATTGATTTAGAGAATCTTAGACCTAATCTAAGACAACAATTGATTAGATTTAGTTAATTCTCTAATTAAGTCCATCTTTAATCTAACCTTAGGTCTAATCCAATTAATGGACCTAATTCCAACTAACCCATTAACCCAATGCGTTATGGTTTGTATCTTAGGTTCTTCAATTCACAATCCTAGAACCTAATCAAACTTCTTAATTCTCAATTAAGTTTTGGGCTGAGGGTTGGGGTTTGATTTTTCAAAAATAATTTTCATATTTGTAAAATATTTTTACAATATGGTTCTACCAATCAAGTTGCATGTTAGATTTATAATCAAAATGCAAGTGAAATAAGTATGAAACTACTTTAGATCTAATCTAAATAGGTTCATGTAATTGAAATAATTTCAAATTTAAACTGCACAAATTTTTCAAACAAATATATGATGGTTCTTTGTGCAGAAATTATTAATAAAAAAAATTTATTTTAGATTTAAATATTTTTTAAATCTAATAAATTATAAATTTAATCTAGATCATATCTAATAAATTTATGATTAAAGATAAATCTACACGAACTAGGACAACCTTTGCACTGTAAGGGGTAAATCTTACAGCAGGACAACCTACAATTCGTGATTGATCTAAAAATTTTAATTTCAGATTTAATAATTAAATTATAAATTAAATCTAATCTAAAAAATAATCTAAGTATATATAAATAATCATGTAATAAATAACTTAGGCTCTGATACCAATTGAAGGAACCAGATCTAGGGTTTCAGGGTTAGATCTTAAAACTTTTTCAAGATCAGGCAGTGGAAGACTAAAATAAATTAAAATTTATCTTATAAAATCAGAAAATCTCTAGATCTAAGATCTTATTATATGATTATTATATGATATTAAATCAAAAATTAAAATATAAAGAGCAAGAACTATATGTTGATCATATCAACATGTTTCTATACTACATCTAATGTATGTAAAATATAATAGATCAGATCTATTACCTTGCAAGTTAGATGTTCTAACTTTGTTGATCCAGCTTGAGGATGATATTGGAAGCCGCACATGCATCCAGCCTCTAGGAGTCATCCACACGAGCCCACAAATCACAATCAAAAGTCCTGGTCCAGGAAATCAGCACAGTATGCTAGTACTGTACTGATCCTTCTTCGATGGTCGATCATATACCTCCTTCTTCTTGATTTGAACTTTTCCAAAGATGAAAAGTAAGAGAAGGAGATTTAGATATGAGACACTCTCAGAAAACTCACAGATGGAGGAAGAAAAGAGGTGAACTCAGCAACCCTAGAAGAAGACCCTCTTCTTCTTCTCTTTGCTCTCACCTATACACCTAATTTTGTGTCTATTATATCTCCATGCCCCAAAACTCTTTCTCCATAATTTTTCATATGCCCCAAAGGTCACTCAATGCTATATAATCCATAAAAATTTAAGAAGAAATTCATCTTAAATAATAAGATATGAAGAGTCCTTGTCTAGGTCAAATACCTAGTCAAGGAAAATTCAAACAGGGCAAGACAAGTGGTGCCCAACTCTTGGGCACCCCCTCCTTTTTTTGTTATGGACCACCAGTAAAGAGTGCACAATATGTACCATAAAAGTCACAAAAATCTTAAAAAAAATTTGGATTAAATCAATGCCATAAGGAAAGAGTTTTGGTTTCCTAAAATTCTATCTCATAGAATTTGGAATCCAAACTAATTCCTACTTTGACTTGGTCCACAACCACATTCCATGTAAGAAAGAAAGAGTAGAAACTTTTGGGCATGCGTGAAGGTCTGGGAGAGAAGGTTTTATCACATAAAATAAGAGAGAGTGGGCATGGGGGGCTAAGGTGGCGCAAGGTGGAATCCTAATCTTACTAGGATTCAATCTACGACTTGTTCAGATTTGGTTTCTCAAACCAAATCAAACCAAAACTAAATCAATCTAATTAAAATAGGTATTAACCCAATTAAGAACCTAATTTAATTAAATTAAATTAGATTTAAATTTGATTTAATTTTTTAATCGAATTAGAAATTAGGTTGATCCAAGTCCTAATTGGACAAGGACTAGTTTTTCCTTGCACTTGGCTTATCCAATAAACTAATTAGACTTGATCCAATCAAGTCCAAACTAAATCTAATTAAATCATATCCAGTTAGACTTAATCTTAGTTTATTATCTTAATCAAATTAAGCCAATTAACAATCAAATTGCTAATTGATCCTCCTGCAATATTTGTGCTAGGTTAAATGTCAATCGTATTGATCGTTTAACCCTAGAACGATTCTTAATCGTTGATCAACCATCCGATCGGATCATGAACTCTAATGTGTGTGACCTCATAGATCTGAACCTATGTCGGTAGCATAGGAATAAATTTTTATTTCAATCAAAGTGACCATCTAGCAATGATACCCAATGGCCGGATAGGTCAAATATGTAGAACAATATCCTTAGAACCCATGCGGATATAGTTTCCATATAATTCATCCCCTTGACAAAATGCTTATAGGACACCTCAAAGTTTCACTGTCAACTCTAATCAGGTTGTCCACATTGTATTTCAAAATATCAAATCCATCTGATGGATTATCCTGGCCAAGATTTTGCTAAATTGAAATACAGCGACTCATTCTTCTCCAACTCTTGGAGTGGTCAATCCCATCTTGATCACACTCTAACTTTGTAAGTACTTGACTGTGTCCAGAAGCCTTCCATCATTGAATTAGAAATTCAGTTAATCCAGTACCAAAGCACAGTGAGTTGCTTGCAAGTCACTGAGGTGATTTCAGGTCTAAGGGATACTTATACCTGTTGGAGCACGATCCCGACTCCTCCCACGAACCTTGGGTGCAGCGAAACCAGCAACAAATAGATCTGGAGACTTCTGGTTGCTGTCTTCTTCGTCAGCCTTTCATTTCAGATGAAGAACGCCTCTGAAATCACCTCTGAAAAATTTAAGATCTGGTACCCAACCAGATCAGGCCTGGACTGAGGTCTTTCAATTTGTAGATCTCGAATTGGAGTATTTTAGATGGGGAAGAAGGTAGATAGAGACAGACTTTATAGATCTGTCCTGCTGCAGCCTTTCCTGTAGATCTGTTGATGGAGATCTCACCCACACCTCAAACGACCTCAGATCAACTCCAAATCTGAGAGAGACTTGTATCAACCTCTTCTCAAGAGATTTCAGATCCTGAACCTGATGCTTGGGTGGCTGTAAGAGAGGGAGAGAAGAAAATGGCTGGCGGCTGTAAGGGGGAAGGGGCTAGTGCCTCCTTGCTTTTCTTTCCTTTTATGGACCTGGCGGCAAGAAACCCTAGGGTTTCTTGCTCTTAGGGCATGGAGAATGGTTGGAGAGAGAGGGAGAAGAGAGAGAGAGACTTGGGAGAAAGAGTTCTGTATTTTCTTGGCTTAATCAAACCTATACAAATACATGTATATATAAACACAGGGTCAAGTGACCCAAACCCAAAACTCCCTTGACCAACTCTATGGGAGATTAGGTTAACCCAAGCCCATGTACACCCATGACTCGACCTAATCTCACCTATCTTGGGTCTAGACCTGGCCCATAAAGAGTTGGTCCTTGATGCCCACATAACCTAGACCTCAAGAACCCGAAAGGCCCATAACCTTTCAACCTAGGGCCCAACTAGCCCTAGAGCCTCCATGAGCCCTCATGAATGATGGATCTTGGCCTTAGCCTTGGTCCCCTGGGCCTTGGGCACACCACCTGGATCACAACAATACCTATATCCCATCAGAGACATTCTCGACAGCAGAATACTCTGGAGTTGATCACGTTCAATGATGATGTACCCTTACATCTCACTGTATGCCATACCAGTGTCTCCACACTCTTTGGTTAAGAGAATAACTAACCCATATGGCCTACAGTGACCTAT
The DNA here is from genome assembly GCF_000442705.2 of Elaeis guineensis. NCBI lineage: Eukaryota > Viridiplantae > Streptophyta > Magnoliopsida > Arecales > Arecaceae > Elaeis > Elaeis guineensis. The sequence continues at coordinate 39,893,245 of NC_025999.2, forward strand.
GCTTGATAGAAGCTGTCATCCTTATTAACAGCCTATCATTTGATCGTGAACAGTTTTAAGGACTAATCGATAAATCCTTTCTTTATCGAACCTAAACAGTCTTAAAGACTTCATCACAACAACAAAGTTCGTTAAAAGATGAAAATTTATGATAAAAATATCAAAAATATATTTTATTTATTAACAAATCAATTACAATACAAGGTTGCTCAACTGTCAACAGGTTGACGATTGGCTTTTGGGATATATTTTTCAATACGGATGGCTATGAGGATCTATCCAATCAAATTACTATACAACTCAGATTTAAAATTAACTATTTAGATCTAATCTAAATAATTAAAATCAGATTATATGCAAAAAATTCATATCATAAGAAACCTTGCTCTGATACCATCTAAAGGGAAAATGAGTAGTTCAAAGCATGTATTTTTAAAATTTTACAGCAAAATAATAAAAAATTAAATATTTTAATCTTTTAAATATATCTTAGATCAGATCTAAACTATCATTAAAAATTTATGATATAAAAAATTTATATATAAAATCTGATAAAAAATAAAAAACTGCATCGATCACATCGATGCCCTGAATCTGATCTAACTTTTAGATTCTATCGGTAGAGTTCAAAACTCATCACCTTTTCATGGATCGATGATCTCTACTATTGGTAAGCATCGTACAAAGCTCTCATTGATGTCGAGTAGCTGCATAGATCGTCCGGCCTCTACAGATCATCCACTCGAAGCTTTGATCGGATCTTCCTTCATGGGAGTGCTAGCTTGCATCGAAGGCTCTGGATGGCTGATCCAAGCTTCTTTCTTCAGATCTCTCATACTTTTTTGGATCAAAAGATAAAGCTTTATGAGAAGATGGTGGTGTGAAAGATTGGACAAGACTCACTCTTGTATTTTTCTTCTCACAAAACCTAGAGATGAAACCCTAGAACCCACAGCTCATGCCCAAGAGGAAGAACACTTCCTCTGTTTTTTATGCATGGAAGTCCAACCCACTCTCAACTTTTTATGTACCCTCTCTCAGGTTTTTCACACTAAAAATCACTTCTAATCTTGTACAAAATTGATCCTCTTTTAAAGTTGGCATCCTATGGAAGATAAGGATAAGAATAAGGTAGTTTCGATTCAAATTCAAGTGTTGGTTGATCCTTATCACCAATTCAAATCAAACATGAATTAAATTTTGAACCAAACTTTATCCTTCTCTTATGAACTTAGAGAGGGGTTGACCAATATCAGAATGATGTAAAAAATCTTACACAAAAATACTTTATGCATGGAGAAATGTGGTGGCGTGAAGAGGAGAGTCCAACTCAATTTTGACTCTAGATTTTCATTCAAATTCAAACCAATTTTAACTCAAATTTAAACTAACCAATTTCTAATTCAAAAGAACTCAAATGAGGATATAGGAAAGGCTTCTAGGTATGAAAAAAAATCACATAAAATATTTTTCATGTGAAGAATAAGAGGGTGCAGATAAAGGAGGTGCAAGGGATTCGAATTCGAATCATTTTTCTCATCCAAATAGATTCTTAACCCAACCAAATTAGGTTAAACCCAATTGATCCATTAAACCCAATCTAATTAGATAGTAAATAGCTTTGATAAAATCTTAATCAAATCATAAATTAATCAAGCTCAAATCCTGATCATATCAGGAATCGAACACCCTTAGCGATTAGGTCATCTCATAACCTAATCGGTCAAACTAAATTGAATCCAATTCAATTAGACTCGATCCAAATCTCAATGTTCAATCAAATTAAATTAATTAGAAATTTAATTATTAATCAATCCTCTCATAATTCATCAATAATTAGTGAATTAATTTATTATAATTTTTGCATAGGGTTAATCATCAATCGAATTGACTGTTTTACCCTAGAATGATTCTTAATCATTAATCAGCCATATGATCAGTCAAAAATTTCTTTTGAGTGTGACCCCATAAGTTTGAACCTAAGCTGATAGTATGAAAACCATCTTTCTATACCAATCAAAGTGACCATCTAGCAATGATACTCAACATTCGGATAGGTCGAAAGATTGTAAAGCATCATTCAAGAATCTATTGATATATGGTTACCGTATAATTCATCTCTTTGATCCAAATACTCAAGATGACCTAGGATTTAACTGCCAACCCTGATATGGTCATCCACATTATATTTTAATTTTCAAAATCCATCACATGGATTATCTCGATTAAAATTTTACTGAATTAAAACACACTAATACATTAACTCCTACTTATTTAGAGGGTTCAATTCCATCTTGACTCACACATCGACTTCGTAAGTACTTGACTATGTTCGAAAATCTTTCATCATTGAATTAAAAATTTAGGTAGTCCAGTACCAAAGCATAGTGAGTTGCTTACAAGTCACTGTGGTGATCTCAGGTCGGAGGGATACTTATATCCATATCCTTCGTGAGCTACTCTTAACAACAGAGTGCTCAGCAATTGATCATGTTCAGTGTGATGTATTCTTACATCTCACTTACATGCTATGTCAGTGTCTCCACACTCTTTGATTAAGAGAACAACTAATGCACATGGCGTACAACGACCTATACTTGATATAGCTACCGTCCTAATAATAGTATATCATTTGGTCATGAACTTAAGGTTTAAGGACTAAACGATACATCCTTCTATATTGAATCAAAAAGTCTTAAGGATTTCATCACATAACAGGAGTTCAAAATGAAATATATATAATGATGAGAAAATCAAATAATATTTATTAATTCAATAATTCATATATAATTACAATGATAAGCACAACCATCAACAGACTGACGATTGGCTTTGAGATACAATTTCCAATATGATCAGGTCTGAGGATGGCTCGATTAATCCAACCATCATCTGATAGTACAATAGAGTCATCATATGATGATTGATAATTCTATCATTTAGAAAGAACACCAGACGGATAGCGCCTGTAATATCAATCAGAAATAATAGATCCATTATCATTCACGTTAATGGGAGGCTATGATCTAGTTATCTCCATAACTAGCTCATTTTATGGACCTAATAATTTAGAAGATTTAAAAATCAGTTTAGAGAAGAGATGAGAAGAGATCAACTAGTAAACCACAATCCTCCCACTGACTTCACTAAGTCAGTGAATTGGATTAAGGTCAAACTAGTTGAACTAGTACATAGATCAGTCACACTGATCAACCTTAATGATATGGATCAACTTAAATCACTTAGCGATCTAATCAAGATATAATTCATCAAATTGATTAGGTAAGTGAGATCGATTGAAGGATCTACTAAGCTTGCCTTAGACACCATCGAAATGGCCAAGTAAGTCGCTCTCAATTAAAAATCACTGGTTGAAATGCCAAACTTATCTTAAACACTAATTGGTTAATTAGTTTTGATTTGACCAACTTAATGATTTGAATTCAACCATTGAGCCATAATCAAGATCCTTTGGTCTAATCAAAGACATGGACTTAACCATCTACAACTATTGTATTGGTTCTAGAGAAACTCTGATTTAATCTATTTCAATATTTGATTAGATTAAATTTTTTTAGTTAGTCTATTAACTCTTTGATTCTAACCTTAGGTCTAACCCAATTAAGAAGATTTGATTTGAGCTAACCCATGCCCCCATATTTTATATGAATGACATGAGATCTTTAATTCACAATTCTAAATCTAATCGATTCTACACTTAATTCTCAATTAAGTTCGGCATCAACATGGATTTAGGTTATCATTTGAAATAATTTCAACTTTTTATTTTGTAAATAATTTACAACAAATATTATGCAAAGATTTTCTATTCTGAAATTGGGTCGACTCAATCAACATTGAGCTAGCTACACAAAGAAACTGAGTCAACTCAATTCAAAATTGAATCAGCTCAGTAATTGTGTGAGCACGATTCAAAGAGTTTCAGATCTCAAAATTCTTGCATAACACTAAAATAAAATCAATCATAATTCTTTTAGATCATATCTAAAACTTTTATAATTTGAAATTTTATTTTATCATAATTAAAATAATTTTAATCATATAGATTAGATGTCTTACATTTCATACAATTTTGTATCACATACAACAAACCTAGGGTTTCAAGATCTAGGATTTTATAGAAAAGTAAGTTCTTCCTTTCACGTTCTTCTTCATGAGATCTAATCACATGACAGCCCTACATATTATAAAAGCAACCCATCAAATGGGATGAGAGGGCCTTTAAATCCTTCTTGCTCCTATGATCGGATGGCCTGGTGATCAACCCAATTCAAGTACTTGCTAATTGGATCATCTAATCTAATCACATATCATATATACTTGAATTTAGATCTAATTTAAATTACATCAGATCTGATTATAACTTTAGATCATATCTAAATCAGATCATAAACATTACATGCATGATATAAAATCAAATTTTATCGAAGATCAGCACAAACTAGGACAATCTTTTTACTGTAAGGGATAAATCCTACAGCAGGATAACCTTATATCAATTTGTACGATCAATCATTAATTAAATTTAGATCTAAGATATAATATATCAAATCTAAATAAAATTAAATTTTAGATTTAATATGCATATAAATCATGTCATAACAAACTTGGGCTCTGATACCACTGTTGGAATGCATATGCGATTTCATGCATGTATTTTGAAATTTTTATGAAAAAATTATAGTGGAAGACAACTAGATTAATCAAATTAATCTAATATGTATAGGATCTAATCATCAAATCAATCTACTCTAGGATCTATAACATGTTATGTTGCATATAAAATCTGAAATAATCCGAAGATAAAATCAGCATGCACGCATGTGAGCAGTAAATCACATCTACTTCTAATCTGAGCTCAGAACTCGATATCTGAGCACGGATTGATGATCACCGCTATTGAGAGATATGGTAAAAAGAATCTTTGCTAGTTGCTTACAGCCACATATGTGTCCGACCTGTACGAAAAATCTACTCGAAGCTCCGATCTGATCGGTCTTTTCGGGAGTGCTAGCTTATGCGAAGACCTTCTTCTTGATTGATCTGGATTCTTTCTTCAAATTTTTAAAATTTTTTTAGAGATTGAAGATAGACTTCTAAAAGAGATGAAGAGGTAAAAAAAAGATAAAGAAGAAAATAATTTTTTTTAATTTATTCTCTCTTCCCAAATCTTTAAAATCAAATATCTGAAATTTAGATTTTTGCGCACACCCCAAAAGAGAGGACCCTCTTCTCAATCTTTTACATCATGAACTATGTCCAAACTTTTTTCATGTGAAGACCTCTCTTCTGGTATCTTACACACATAAAAGAAACTACAAAAGCCCCTTTTATAGGTGTGTAAGGAGGTGGGGTGAAGAGTCCTAGTGATCTTGGACTCTTACAGGATTCCACCTCCCTTCAAAATTCCACATCTTAAAACATATCAAAACAAATATGAGATGTCACTTTCCATAATTTTTTATGGTAAATCAATTTTCTAACTAATTTTTTACAAAAAATCTCCTCAAAATATCACACATATAAGGATAAAAAAATTTATTGGCATGGAGAGGTTGATTTGGATGAGAACAGATTCTCTTAAATATGAAATATTTTAAAATCTAATTTTAAAATCTTTTTTTATCAAAACTAAATTAGATTTGGATGTAAGATAGAGAAAGGAAAAGACTTTTTGGTATAAAAAAATCTCACACAAAATAATTTTGTGCATGAAAGATATATGGTATACAAACTGGGTTGTCGTAAGGAGAAGAGTCCTATTCTAATAAGGACTCTTAATTTCCTTATTTGAATCCAAACCAAATCACATCTGGTTTAGCCCAAATAAAATATATAAAATTTAATCTAATTAGATTCATAAATTTTTAATAAAATTTTAATCAAATTAGAAATTGATTGAACCAAAGTCTTAATCAAATCAGGAATAATTCTCCTTTAGTGATTAGGTCATCTTATAACCTAATCGGGTCAAACCTAATTGAATCTAATTCAATTAGATTTTATTTAATCCTTTTTATTTAATTAAATTGAGCTAATTAGTAATTTAATTACTAATTAATCTTTTATTAATTTACTAACACTTAGTAAATTAATTTATTATAATTTTTGCATAAGGTTAACCATCAATCGAATTGACGATTAAGCCCTTGAATGATTCTCAACCATTGATTAGCCACATCATCAGTCAGAAATTTCTTTTGAGTGTGATCCCATAGGTTCGAATCTAAGTCGGTAGTACAAGAACACCTTCTTGAATCAATCGATGTAACCATCTAGCAATGATGACCCGACGTCCGGATATGTCAAATGAAGACGAAGCAACAATCAAGAACCTATTGGTATATGGTTATCATATAATTGATCTCTTTGACCCTAATACTCGAGGATGACCCAGAATTTAACTGCTAATCCTAGATAAGTTATCCATATTATATTTTAATCTTTTTCAAATCTATCATATAGATTATCTGAGCTCAGATTTTGCTAAATTAAAATACACTGATGTATATCTCCTACTAATTCGGAGGGATCAATCCCATCTTGACTCACGTATCGATTTGACAAGTACTTGACTGTACCCAAAAATCTTCCATCACTGAATTAAAAACTCAATTAATCCGACACTAAAGTACAGTGGTTGCTTGTAAGTCATCATGGTGATCTCAGGTCGGAGGGATATTTATACCCATATCGTCCGCAAGCTATCCTTGACAGTAGAGTGCTCTACAGTTGGTCAGTCAGTGATGATGTACCCCTATATCTCACCTGCATGCCATACCAGTATCTCCATACTATTTGGTTACAAGGATAACTAATGTATATGGCACACAATGACCCACACTTGATATCGCTATCGTCCTAGTAATAGCGTATCGTTTGGTCGCGAACTAGTTTAAGAACTATGCGATAAATCCTCCTTTATCGATCAAAGTAGTCTTAAAAACTTCATCACAATATAAGAGTTTATTAGAAGATGTTACCTTATGATAAAAAATATCAAATAACTTTTATTATTGATCAAGTCATCTATATTTATAATCAGCGCAATTGTCTAACAATTGACTTTAGGACATAATTCCCAACAGATGCTATAGTTCCACAAGTAACTCTTTTGATGGTCTCATTTTGATGGTCCATCACATGTTCCGACATCGAGTCGGGTGGACCGACCACAAGTCGGGGGATCTGTCATTGAATCAGGGGAGAAGTATGTCCAATTGCCCCAATAGTTGCCTCCCACTCCCAAGTCTATGGTGGCTTGAGACATTGGACGATAAAAGTCACCACGTGTCATTTCGAGCTCTGATTCTATGGCTATTTCAGCTGCAAGCATTAATGATCCTCTTGAAAATCAAAAATCTCCAGCTATTTTGTTGTTTTGATGGTCGTGCGATCATCATTAGGATGTCTAGTCGAGGAGATGGTTATTAATATTACAGTCGATTGGATGGCCAGACGATTCGATTGATTTGATTTTGGCCAGTCGGGTGTCACCATGCATCCAACGATTATTGGCTCCCAACTATTTAAGTAGATTATACCAATGTATCTTAATCAGGCGATAAGTGCATCAAAAGATCCGAACGATGGTCGGTTTGGATGTTGCCACGCATCAGAATCTGGGATAATCTTGATTTGAACAAGCTTATCCAACCATCGATGGGTTCTATATATATAAGGTCTTTTTCTCCCCTTTGGGTCTTCTGCTATGACTATTTGCAACCCTTCTATAACCAAGAGTTTTTCCTTGGGTGTCGAGAGCTTGGTCTTCTTCTTCTCCATCTTCGTGATTTCCAGGGTTTTAGCTTTCAAGTTGGCCTTTTATCCTTCTCTCACTCCTTTTTTCCCTTCCTTTTAGTTTTTTTTCACCAATATCAGTGGCTAGTAGTAGTAGAAAGGGTAAAACTAAGGTTAGAGAAGAGGATAGACCTATAAACCAGGTTCCTAGCCCTAAACCCACTCGAGGTAATCGATCGATTGATTTGGTTGATGATTCTCTTTCAGATTCGGACATGGAAGCTTCTTCCATATCCAAGACCAATGTCCTTCAGCTCTGGAAATGATTGTTAGATGTATGTCCTAAAAGTCAATATGGCTGACACATTGTAATAACCCTAAGATATAATTTTATACTTAATATATTGATTTGATCAATAAAATGATAAATTTATTTTTCATTCAAATGTGATGTATCCTTAAATCGTCTATGAAATTAGTTTCGATACATATTCTCAAGGTGTTGAGAATTAGAGACATGTATTTAATTTCTAAATACTCTCAGTCATAGGATCATCATGAGGATGGTGATCAATCCAGATAGACTGACGCACAGATCACTTTTTTTGAGATAGATGAGTCTCTGATCTACAGTGTAGTAACACTGGATGATGAGTGTGGGTAGTTGTTAGAGAATAACTAATACTGAGCATGACCATACAAGAGATCACTTGGATTTCTACTCGATCGTCAGTGATCATCTCGATGCCATAGTTGTGTGAATGATCTTTTGATCTGAGATTATACTACTGCCCATAGTGAGGCTGCTGGAGTTTGACTGACACATAAACATGAGTTTCAATGAGCCATTATAGTAGATGTTGGCAATAGTTGATCTACTATAGGGGTAGGGTGCACATCAAGATGAGATCTATCAATCTTGGTAGAAATGAGTAGTCTTATGAGATTTGAGAAGTTAAGTTTCAGAATCTGTGCCACAGTAGTGTGATTGATAGAAAAAAATTTTCATAAAAGTCATAACTGGACTTGAGCTAATCGAATCTATCATATGACTGATGATAAGGTTTGACGATTTATCCATGATCTGTCATCTAATTGGGACTCATGATAGAGAGACTGAATCACATGTTAACTATACCTAGAGATGCATTTTAATTTTACTGAGTTGCCACTACATACTGCTAGGTGTCACTGGTGGATTGTGAGAGCTCACTAGAGTTGTTCTGGATCGATAATTCTTGATGAGTTAGAGTGGAATTATTTCGACCTATTGAAAAGAATTTCAATGATACTTTGATAGAGATCATTGTATATCTCACTATCAGATAAAATTGAACCTATGGGGTCACACAATAAAGGGATTAAGCCTGAAATTAGTAATTAAACTTATGAAGTATCAATTGGGTTTAGAAAAATCTGATTAGATTCAAGATAACCTTGCTAGCATATGGTTGGACCCAATTCCTCTTTCTATTTAGATTTTTTATTTGATAAGATAATTTAAACTTAATTATCTACTAATAATCTAAATAAATTAGATTCATGAGACTCCAATTATTGGATGTCTAAGATTTTGAATCATATAAATTAAAGGTGCAAGTCCCTTTTTAATTTCCTTGATAGTTTATCTTGGGCACTACCTTGATTTGATCAAGTTGGACATGTCCTATAATTAGAGGGCCTCTTGATCTTATATGGGATATCCCTTGGGTGTGTTTTGGGGTGTGAAATAATGGGTGAAAGGGCTCCAATTGTTGGTGCCTAAAGAGTCTCTTAAAGTAAGTTGGATAACTTAAGTTATTAGAAAATCCAATGCAAGTAGGACTTATATTATGAGATTGAATAGGATTCAATCCTTATGCCTATTTAAAGAGACCTCTCCTAAGATCCCTAGAACATCCAACCAACACCCCACATGCCACAAAAGAGACTCCCACACCCTCTCTTCCTCTCCCTTTCTCTTCTCCCCTTGGGCATCCTGAAGGGAAGGGAACAGTTTCCCTCCAGAATGCCCAGGATGCATCTAAAAATTTTCTCTAATGTTCTACTTATTTAATGATCAAATCCTTATCTAAATCATAGTGAAACCAAGGATCAAATCCCAAATTATCTGATATAAATTTTTGCGGAGATCTGAATATGCAGATCCTCTACTTTGCATGCATGTCAGACGCCACAGGAAAGCAGGATGAACTCCAATCCAATTGACTTCATAACTTAATCAATCGAGGGATGAGATGTGATGGTGTGACACCTCACACTAGTAGGTGGGATGTCCAAGAAGAATCCATACCCAAGGAGTGGAGACGGCAACAAAGGGAGAGATGTAGAAGATGAAGGACCTCTCTCTTCACACGTCTATCTCTCTCTTTTTCTCTTCTCTCAATTTGATTTGTTTGCTATTCTATTCTCTTCTTTTATCCATAGGTAGAGACCCTCTCCATTTATAGATGATTCCCATGACCCAATGAGAGGAGGACTTTTTATTAAAATCTGATTTGAATTGGTCCAATACTCATGAAAGAAGGACTCCTACATGAGATATAATTGCCATCACTTATGACATCCACTTTGCACCCACTCCCACACCTACTTGGGATGCTCCAAATAAGCACCAAACTAATTTTTGATCATGCTTCATGAGTGAATATTCTCAGTGCAAGTAGGAATACTTATATCTCATCCAAAATAGGTCTAATTCGAATCTGATTCAAAGCCAGTTCAAAATAATTTTGAAAAGCTATCAATTCTAAACTCTTTATCACTTTTGTATCAAGTTTAACTTAGATTTTGGATTTATTTAAGTCTAATTAATTTAGATCTAATCTAAAATTAATTAGTACTTAAATTCAATCTTTCATATGTTTCATGGATCATAGATAAAAACTGTTCATCTCCAGGATTGAACCTAAACCTCATGTGTAGTGCTAGCTAGACATAGTCAACTCTTCAATCCCGTTTGACTCATAACTCAATTCTTAATCAAGTTAGCTTATATATTCAATCAAATCAAGTACTTCTAGATTGGACATATAAACATAGGCCAATTCCTTCTTACTTTGTCTGACTAGTGTACGTGACTCCATAGGTTCAAACACTAAGCCGGTAGCATAGGAACTAATTCCTGCACTAATCGAGACACCATCTAGCAATGGCTCCCAATGTCCAGATAGATCGAATTATCATAAAAGAATATTTCAGAACCCATATGCATAGTTATCACATAATTCATCCTTTTGACCCTGGATGCTCTAGGATGGTCTCAAGTTAACTGTCAACCGAGATTGCTTCATCCATATTGTATTTCAATCTTTCAAATTCATCTCATGGATTATCCTGACCAAGATTTTACTAAATTGAAATATAGCGATACATCAACTCCAATAATCCAGAGGGGTCAATCCCATCTTGATCCACCCACAGACTTCGCAAGTATTTGACTGTACCTAGTAGCCTTCCGTCATTGTATTAAAAATTCAAGTAGTTCGACACCAAAGCACAGTGAGTTACTTGCAAGTCACTATGGTGATCTCAGGATTGAAGGATATTTATACTCATGTATTTCACGAGCAACTCTTGACAGTAGAATGCTCAGCAGGTGAGTCACTTATTCAGTGATGATGTACCCTTACATCTCACCTGTATGCCATACCAGTGTCACCACACTCCTTGATTAAGAGGACAACCAACTCATATGGCATACAACGATCTTCACTCGATAAATATCATCGTCTCGTAATGACGTATCATTTGATCATGAACTTGTTTAAGAACTATACAATAAATCCTCTCTTTATCGTACGCTAGTATAGTTCTAGAGACTTCATCACAGTCAAGAGTTCAAGAAAGATGTCACTTTATGATAAAAAATATCAGAATAATTATTATTCAATAATCAATAATTCATATACAAGGATGAACTCAATCGTCACATGATTAGTTTTAGGACACAATTCTCAATAACTCTAACTTGGACTAAAGTCAATCGGGGCAGTATCTTATTGTGGAAAAAATTCAGTGCAGGGGTAAAATGGTAATTTTAAAACTTTTTAAAAATTATTATTTTACAGTAAAAATTATTAATTAATATAATTAATTAATAAGAATTTATCCTACACTAGGATCTAAATATGATATATTGCATGCATGCATTTAAATTTGAAATTCGAATTTAAACAGTAAACACTTTATTGTAATGTGTTCAGAACACAATACCTTTGTGCGGGTAGTAGATCACCGCAATCTGATCACCGTCGGGAGAGTCTGATCATCGTGATGTAGCCACACAGTGTGTCTGGCCTCTGTGGATCATCCACATGAAGCTCTCGATTTGATCAACTCCTCATGAGTGCTAGCTCGTTGTAGAGCCCTTTCGACGGCCGATGCTGATCGAACTCCTTCAATCAATGTCTGTCAATTTTTTGGATACTCTGAATCATCAGCAGACATGCTTGAGAGGATGTTGAAGATCTTTCTAAAATTTGGTGGGCTCACGACATTCATAGCTCACCTTCTCACTTCCCGAACTCCAGGCTGAAACCCTGAAGGACTCACTGAAACCCTGCGCACACTTTTTCTTTTTTTTCTTTCTTTTTCTCTCGGAAGGATATAGACCTTCACCTTGCACACAAGGATTCCTCACGCCCAGATTTTCTCTCTAAAATTTTTCTTGCACACGCCCCACTCTTCTCCTCCTTTTAAAATAATGTCAAACATCTTATCCACGTGAGAGGATAAAGATGAGTAATTGCACATTTGAATTCAAATCAAATTTTGAATTCAAATAGAAACCAATTTATCCCTATCCACTAAGGGCGTGAGAAGAGGAGGGTGTGGCTTAATTTGTGCATGAGTGATTTCATGAGAAACATTTTCTCGTGTAATAAATAGGGCACTAAAAGAGGATAAGGTCAAGGAGCTAAGATTGGTTGCTCATTCAAATTTAAACTTTGTTTTGAATTTGAATGGCCAACCAATCATCCTTATCCACTCATTTGGCGTATTAAAGTAGGGCGTGAGGAGAGCTTTGCGTGAGAAAAAATTTATGAGAACTTCCTTCTCGCGAATTCAAATGGGCGCAGTGGAAGTGAGGTGGCGCAGGGAGAATGGGTCAAGGTGGTTTCATTATTTAAACCAACCTAATTGAACCAAATAAGTTAGGCCCAATTAGACTAATTTAAATCTAACTTAATTAAGCTTAATTAGGCTTAATAAAATCTTAATCAAATCAAAAATTGATTAAGTCCAACCCCTGATCAAATCAGGGACCAAACCATCTCGACGATTAGGTCAACTCTTAACCTAATCGGGTCAAACCCAACTGAATCCAATTCAATTGAACTTGATCCAAAAATAATTACTCAATCAAATTGAGTTAATTAGTGATCAAATCACTAATTAAATCTCTCATAAATATTGAGTCCAAATTCGATGGGTAATCAGGCATCAAAATTCATCGATATGTAACCCTGATCGAAGAGTCCCAAACCAGTGGGACTCTTGACCCCGGTACCCAAAATGTGTGGGACTCATGATTAGAGAATCCTGATTCTCGATCATAGAGTCTTAGACACATAGGACTCATAGTCCACGAGCATTAGGACTCTTCATCAGCCATCAGATCAGATAGGAACCTCTAATGTGTGACCCCGCAGGTTCGAACCTAAGCCGATAGCACAAGAACCAATTCTTGTACTAATCGAAGTGACCATCTAGCAATGATACCCGATGATCGGATAGGTCGAATAGTCGCAATCGCAACACTCAGAACCTACATGAATATGGTTACTGTATAATTCATCCTTTTGACTTCTGTGTTTAGGACGACTCAGGGTGAAACTATCAACCCTGATTAGATCATCTGAATCGTGCTCAACTCAAACAGTCCTGTGACTCCTCACAAAGACTACCCTGGCCAAGGTTTTGCTAAATTGAAATATGACTGTACACAGCTCCTAAACTGGAATGGTCAATCCCATCTTGACACACGCACTGACAAGTCAAGTACTTGACTACACCCAGTAGCCTTCCATCACTGAATTAGAAATTCAGGTAGTCCAGTGCCTAAGTGCAGTGAGTTGCTTGCAAGTCACCGTGGCAGTCTCAGGTTGGAGGGACATTTATACCCATATTCCATCAGAGCAAATCTTGACAGCAGAAATAGCTTCGGAGTCGGTCACGTTCAGTATAGATGTACCCTTACATCTCACCTGTATGCCACACCAGTGTCTCCACACTCATTGGTTAAGAGGACAACCAACCTATATGGCACACAACGACCTATGCTTGATAAACGTTGTCGTCCTTGGTAACAACATATCATTTGGTCGCGAACAGATTTAAGGACTAAACGACAAATCCTCCTTTATCGAGTCTAAATAGTCCTAAGGACTTCACCACAACATAGGAGTTCATTAGAAGATGAAATATTTTATGATGAAAAATATCAAAATAATTTTTATTAATTTATAATTCATGTACATATACAAAAATGAGCACAACCGTCAACAAGCTGACGATTGGCTTTGGGATACTATTTCCAACAATCTCTCACTTGGCCTAAAGCCAATCGATGCAGTATCTAATACCCATCTTCAACTTGTAGTCGTCAAACTCCTTCACTGCAATGGCTTTAGTGAATGGGTCGGCCAGGTTCTCCTTTTCGTCGATCTTCAGAAGGTCGACGTCATCTCGATCCATAATTTTCTGGATGAGATGGTAGCAGCGCAGAATATGCTTCGTCCGCTGGTGTGCCTTGGGTTCCTTCGCCTGAGCAATGGCTCCAGAGCTGTCACAATAGAGCAAAACTGGACCAACAAGGGAGGGTGCTACTCTGAGCTTGGTGATGAATTTCTTCAGCTACATCGCTTCTTTGACAGTATTTGATGCAGCGACATACTCTGCCTCGCAAACTGAATCAGCCACTATGTGTTGCTTGGAACTCTTCCAGCAGATAGCCCCACCATTAAGGGTAAAAATAAATCCTGACATACTTTTGCTGTCATCGTGATCAGACTGAAAACTAGAGTCTGTAAACCCTATAAGTCTCAAGTCCGATTCACCATAAACAAGCCACAGGTCCTTAGTATTTCTTAAATACTTCAGGATGGTTTTAACAACCTTCCAGTGATTCTCCCCTGGATCAGATTGGTATCTACTCACTACCCCTAGTGAGTATGCCACATCTGGTCATGTACATGTCATGACATACATGATAGATCCCACTACCGAAGCATATGGAATCCTACCCATACGCTCTCTCTCTTGAGGTGTTGTCGGATAATCCCTCTTCGAGAGAGAAATTCCATGGCCTATCGGTAGATAGCTTTTCTTAAATTCTCCATGCTGAACCTCTTCAGCATAGTATCTATGTACGTAGACTGGGATAAACCAAGCAACCTTTTAGATCTATCTCTATAGATTCTCATCCCTAGGATGTAGGAAGCTTCTCTCAAATCTTTCATGGAGAACTGTGACGACAGCCAAATCTTTATTCCCTGTAATGCAGGGACATCATTTCCGATTAAGAGAATATCATCTACATACAATATAAGAAATACCACTACTGGACCATTAGCCCACTTATAAATACAGAGCTCTTCTCCATTCTTAATGAAGCTATACGTCTTGATCGTCCTATCAAAATGTATGTTCCAACTTCGGGATGCCTGCTTAAGTCCATAAATGGACCTCTGTAGTCTGCACACCTTAGACTCATCAGTGGATGTGAATCCTTCAGGTTGTATCATATACACCTCTTCATCCAGCTATCCATTTAGGAAAGCTGTCTTCACATCCATCTACCAGATTTCATAGTCCAGATGGGCAGCTATCGCAAGCATAATCCGAATGGATTTGAGCACTGCCACAGGAGAAAATATCTCGTCATAGTCTATACCATAACATTGATGATATCCCTTGGCAACCAGACGGGCTTTATAGGTTTCCACCTTTCCGTCTGCGCCCCTCTTCCTGTTGAAGACCCACTTACATCCTATAGGTTTTACTCCTTCGGGTGGGTCAACCAATGTCCACACATCGTTGACCTTCATGAACTCCATTTCAGATTTCATGGCCTCTAGCCATTTCTTAGAGTCGGATCTCTGCATTGCATTCATGTAGGTGATGGATCCTCATCGTTTTCATCAAGTTTGATAGGATCGTCATCCCAGATCAAGAAACTATAGTATCTGTCTGGTTGATGTGGTACTCTACCAGATCGCCTTATCGATGCTTGAACAATGGGCTCCGGATCTGATCTAATCAAATCCGATTCAGGTTCAGCAACTTGTGTCGATTTTTTTACCTGTCGAACTTCGTCAAGTTCGACCTTAGAGGCAACAGTCCCTTCACCAAGGAACTCTTTTTTCAAAAAGATTGCCTTAAGGCTGACAAACACCTTTTGCTCATCAACCAGATAGAAATAATACCCTTTGGTCTCTTTTGGGTATCCTATAAAATTACACTT
This sequence comes from Elaeis guineensis, assembly GCF_000442705.2. Classification (NCBI taxonomy): domain Eukaryota; kingdom Viridiplantae; phylum Streptophyta; class Magnoliopsida; order Arecales; family Arecaceae; genus Elaeis; species Elaeis guineensis. The sequence continues at coordinate 39,909,473 of NC_025999.2, forward strand.
GTCAGACCTAGGTCCTAGCTTGTCCGTAATTAAACATTTAACATAAGCCGGACACCCCAAAATCCTAAGGTGCGAGAGTACTGGCTACGTCCTATCTATATCTCATATGGTGTTTTGGTTACAGACTTACTCGGAACTCTATTTAGAAGGTAACAAGCCGATTCGAGTGCATATCCCCAGAGGAAGATCGGCAGACCAGCAAACCCCATCATGGATCGAACCATGTCCAACAAGGTCTGATTTCTCCTTTCAGATACACCATTATGCTGTGGTGTTCCAGGAAGAGTTCATTGAGAGAGAATTCCATTCTTCTCAAGATATGTCAGAAACTCATTGGAAAGGTATTCACCTCCTCGATCAGATCAAAGAGTTTTAATACACTTTTTAGTTTATTTTTCTACCTCATTTCGAAATAGTTTGAACATTTCAAACGACTCCGACTTATGCTTCATTAAATAGACATACCCATATCTCGATAGGTTGTCTGTGAAGGTTATGAACTAGAAATATCCACCTCTTGCACTTGTGCTCAGGGGTCCACATACATCAGAATGTACCAGACCCAAGAGTTCACTGGCTCACTCATCTTTTTCAGTAAAAGGTGACTTGGTCATTTTACCAAGAAGATAGGACTCACAGGTTGGAAGTGATTCACAATCACCTACTTCAAGAATTTCTTCTTGAGCCAACCTGTTTATCCTGTTCTTATTGATATGACCTAGCCTACAGTGCCAAAGGTAGACTTCTGACATATTATCTATTCTAGGATGTTTACCGGAGGTTTGAACCACATTAACAGGTTGTGATAGAAAGTAAATTTCATTATAAAGTTGTCCAATAAACATTGTAACACTATTCAAAATGATATTGCAAACGTTTCTTTTTATTAAAAATTGATAATCGTTCATGGCCAAAAGGCCTACAGAAATAATATTTAATAAAATACTTGGACAATAGTGACATTCACTCAGAATTATATTACGAGAATTGATTACAAGGTTCATGATTCCTAATGCTAGAACTGAAACTTTGCTTCCATCTCCAACGTTCAGGAATCTCTCGCCTTCATTAAATCTCCTACTGACCTGCAGACCCTGCATCGAATTGCAAATATGATAAGGGCTTCCGATATCCAATACCCAGGCAGTAGTATCACAAATGGAAAAATTGCAAGGTGTTATCATATAAGTACCTTGCTACTTCTTTGGCCTGTTCGGGTCTAGTGAGGCAATGTATAGAGGACAGTTCCTCTTCCAGTGCCCCTGCTTCTTGCAAAAGAAGCACTCCGCCTGGCTCTGGTCAGGCTTGCGCTTCTTGGTCTGACCCTGTGCAGACGTCCCAGCATACAGCTGCACCTTCTTATTCTTCTTGTTCTTGTTCTTCTTCCCTTTCTTAAAGGGTCGACGACCAGAAGAAGACCCTCCCACAACATTCATCGACTCCTTATGGAGCTGGTGATCCTTCTCAAAGTTCTGCAGCAATCCCAACAAGCGTAGTAGTTCACTGCAGGCTTTGTCATACGAAAATGAGTAAGGAAGAGAAGGAAGGACTTGGGCAGAGAATTAAGGATCTCATCCTTACCGAGCTGCTCGTGCAGAAAAAAACCCAGTTTACTTAGGTGCTCAATCATTTCGATCATGTACAGTACATGATCAGTGACTGAGGCTCCATCCATCATCCGAGCATTGAAAATGACACAACTAGTTTTGTGCCTTTCAACGTCGTCAGGCGTGCCAAAAGAGTCATTCAACATTTGAAGCATCTCCTGTGGCTAGGCGTTCTCGAACCTGCGACTGAACTCATCATTCATTGCCGCCAGCATTATGCATCGGACGTTGGTGCAGTCGTTGAGCCACTTCTGGTAAGTGTCTCGGACTGTCCCTCTAGCGTTCAGGGCTGGCTCCTCAGGTGTCGGATCCGTTACTACATAAAGGATCTGCTCATGCTCAAGGATGATTTTTAATTTTCGATACCAGCTATCGAAATTAGGTTCCATGAGCTTGTCATTATCTAATAATGATCGGAGCAACAGGATAGTGGCCATAGCTGCATAAAGGAAAACCAAACCTATATTAGTACATAAATTATTAATACTAAAGACTTGGATTTTAGTCTAAAGTTTCTCCTAGTATTTTTACGAATTGGTAGCCTCAACCTCCAATTCGAGGAATTACTTTAATTCCTTAGTAGGTACTAGAATCCACACAGACTACACATGAGCCCAACTTTGGTTGGTCAAGCCATGTGCATCTATGGGTAGGTTCATAACCAGTTGTTTCTCTAAACAACTTCTAGTAATTAATTTTGTCCTAGAACCTAATAAGTAGGCTTTAGCCTCCACTAAAAAAATCTGGTTAGGTCCAACCATTAACATGATTTGATTTGGTGAATCGGACCTGTTGGTGCAAAAATTCGCTTACGCCGGAGAAGCTGGAGTCACGATCGCCGTTGGGACCTGCAAAAGAAGTCTAAACTGGAGGTGGGGTTGCTCCGGCAAGACCCTCCGATGCTCCAGTCAGTTTTCTGCCTCAATAAGAGTGGAGTGCTCGAACGAAAATTTTAGTAGAGTTTCTAGATAAAAATGAGAGCTTATAGAATAACGTATCTGGGGTTCTCCTTTTATAGACGGAGGGGGCAACAAATTGATAGCGACGCCTGTAACCGTCTGGTAGTGGGCCGCCCAGAGTCAGGAGGAATTTATTGCGGAGGGTAGTGGAGTGGGATCGTGGCTATCACCGTGGCTCGCCACGTGGAATCAGTTACGGGGAGTGGAGCGGCGTCCGCCGTCGTGACTCGCCAGGGAGCAGTGGAATTGCACAGGATCCACCGCAGGGAGTGGAGCAGAATCATGGCCGTTAATACGGTCTGTCAGGGGGTAATGGAGCTGTGTAGGGTCCGCCGCAGGGAGTGGAGCAGTGTTGTGGCCTGCCAGGGGGTCCAGACTTGTCGATCGAAGTTCGGTAGGAGTCGGTAGTGAGGTCCGGTACCCGTAGGAGTTTGGGCGAGGTCTTTCCGCAGTCGGAGTAGAAGATGGAGTCTGGCTTCCGTAGGAGTCCGGACGAAGTCTACTTGCAGTTGGGGTCGTGGGCAGAGTCTGGCTCCTGTAGGAGTCTGGACGAAGTCTGTCTGCAGCCGTTGGAGTCGAGGATGAGGTCCGGCTCCCGTAGAAGTCTGGGTGGAGTCTTCCTGCAATTAAAGTCAAAGGTGAAGTCCGGCTCTCGTAAGAGTTCGGACAAGGCTTACCAGCAGTTGAAGTTGAGGATGAAGCCCGACTCCCGTAGGAGTTCGGGCGAAGTCTACTTACGGTTGAAGTCGTGGGTGGAGTCCGGCTCCCGTAGGAGTCCGGACGAAGTCTGTCTGCAGCCGTTGGAGTCGAGGACGAGGCCCGACTCCCGTAGGAGTCCGGGTGGAGTCTTCCTGCAATTAAAGTCAAAGGCAAAGTCCAGCTCCCGTAGGAGTCCGGACAAGGCTTACCAGCAGTTGAAGTTAAGGACGGAGTCCGGCTCCCGTAGGAGTCCGGGCGAAGTCTACTTGCGGTTGAAGTCGTGGGTGGAGTCCGGCTCCCGTAGGAGTCCAGACGAAGTTTGTCTGCAGCTGTTGGAGTCGAGGACGAGGCCCGACTCCCGTAGGAGTTCGGGTGGAGTCTTCCTGCAATTAAAGTCAAAGGCGAAGTCCGGCTCCCGTAGGAGTCCGGACAAGGCTTACCAGTAGTTGAAGTTGAGGACGGAGCCCGGCTCCCGTAGGAGTCCGGACGAAGTCTGTCTGCAGCCGTTGGAGTCGAGGACAGAGCCCGGCTCCCGTAGGAGTCCGGGCGGAGCGATGGGAGTTCACCAACAGCAGTCGAAAGTCGGAAGAGACTTGCGAGGGTCAATCCCGCCAAGAACTTCGACCGAGGGTATTTTATACCCAACACCAGTCCCCCTACTTTCGAGTTTGAATTTCGAATGAAGGAAGTACAGAGAGGTCGTCGCAGCCGAAGTTCTCCCCCTGACGCCCGTGCGCAACCATCCTCGGATATGTTGGCATTTAATGCGCGCATGCCGGAGCCTTTTTTTCGATTAGGGTGACCCGAAGAGTCTTTTCGAAACTCCCATCGGGACGTGATCCCAAGCGTCGTGCCATGAAAGTTTGCGAACAGTCAACCCTCGATAGCGGCGAATGGGACACGCGGGACACGTGGTGAGCATCGGTTGGCCTAGGGACACTCGCCACCATAATTGTGCTAGGCTCCGTTGCCTATTTAAACCCCCCACCCTTCCTCGGGGGGCTTCACTTCGCCTGAGGGACGACATCTTCCTTTCGCCAGAGAGCTTAGCCACTCTGGCACTCCATCGGTGCCCCTTCCGACTCCGAGCATCCTTTGCGCTGGTTTTTGCCATCTCCGCTGGCTCTCCGCCATTTCCAGTCCTTCGATTCTCTTTAAGGGGTTCCCCCGCCAGGACCTCCACCTGGAGGCCAATCTCAAGAAGATGCCACGGTCTTGGAAGGGTGCAAGGAGGAGAATAGCAGTCTGCAAGTTCTCCGATCGTGTCGCCGTGGGTTCCCGTCGCTTTGAAGGGGGCTCGAGGGAGAATCCCTTCAACAACAGGGGTTTAATAATGGGGACAACCGGTGAAGGCATTCTGTCTGAGAATTTCGGAGTAGCTGATCGGGGCGACGTCGGTCAAGAGGGCAGAGTCGTCATCACAAGCCGTGGCGGGATCCTTGATGTCGTCGGAGCCGAGGGACCAGAAGCAGTCGGCGCTGACGGTGGGGCAGTAAAACTTGTTGCGGGGATGGTGAAAGTAGCGCATGCTGACCTTGCCGGAATGCCTAGGACGGCGGTTGTCATGGGGCATTCAGTGATGGCGCATATCTCCGACGCCATCGCTGTCCCCGGGGTAACCCCGATTCTTCTTGAAACAGGTCGTCGTCGCCGCTGCCGTTGCCTTTGCTGCCTCCTGAACTCTATCCCATTCTTTTCCCCTTAGGGTTGGGATTCCTGAGATGGAGCGGAAGAAAGCCGAGCATGTTTATCACACGCACTGGAAAATGCGGTTGGATGGAACCGGGAAGAGAAGTTTGCAGCCTGAAGTGGCCTCCGGTGTATCTCTACCAAGTCGCATATTCGAGCCTTGTAATAGTGTATTCTTTTCTGGCCCTCCGGGTCTTGTAACGTACATCTTGTTGATTGAAAAATGAGAAGGAGATTTTATTACCTCATCCGCACTTTGCGTTGAATTGTTGTCTGCCGAACTTCTTTCCTTTGCCGTTGTCGTTGTTGTATTCCCTTTCTCTTTTTCTCTTCTTTTCTTTTTCTTTTTCTTTTTTTTTTTTTGACATCATCCTTAGGTTACCGGTGGTTGCCACACTGGCTCGCCTTTTAGTTATCCCTTTCCTTCAACCTCAATGGCTCTATAATGCATACGAGAAGATAATTTTCCACTACCTCTTTTATTCATGTGTTGAATTATCGTTTGCCGAGCTTCTTTTCGGCCTTTGTGTCGTTCGGAGGTACCCGATTGCTATCGTATCGACCCCTCTTTTTCATCCATGGCTGCAGAGCCGTCTGGGGCCATTCGGGTTTGGTGCCCCCATCAGGGCTCGAGCTCGGAGGTCTGAGCTTCTGTCACCCTAAGGAAGTTGTCTTACCTTGGGCTTGTGTTGAAAGCTTCCTTTAAAGCTGAAGTTCTTGATGAGAGCTCCAATCCTTGCCGAGACAGGGTTCTCTGCATCTTGGACGCTGTTTGTTTTCCATTCGTCGCTGACGTGATCCATCGGCTTCCTTTTTCTTTTTTGCTTGGAATTTTTCCTCCGCTCTTGGTGAGGCTACGGGAGTTTGGCTCCCGTAAGCGAAGTCAGGGCGAAGTTTGGCTCCCGTGGGAGTTCGGACGAAGCCTGTAAGTGAAGTCGCGGGCGGGGCTCGGCTCCCGTAGGAGTCCGGACGGAGCCCTTCAGCAGTTGAGGTTGAGAACGGAGTTCGGCTTCCGTAGGAGTCCGGGCGGAATCCACCTGCAATCAAGGTTAGGGACAAAGTCCGGCTCCCGTAGGAGTCCGGATGGAATTTTATTGCGAGGGGGCCGTTGGGGAAAGTCTCCCCCTTTTTCTCTTCTGGTCTTTGAATGATCAGACTTTTAATTGATGCCAGAACGAGGTTCTTCCCCCATTCCTATCGTGACAGGTTTCAGCTCTGGTTAGGACGACGTCCTCCTCTTGTTTCTAATACGGTCGTGGGCGTACATATGGGCATTGCTGGGCCCTTCCCACCTCTCGGCCTAAAGAGAGCCGGGCCTTCGACTTTGCTCGAGTTAGGGCGAGGTTCTCCTTCTGTCCCTAACAGGGCTGTGGGGGCGCATATGGGCATTACAGGGCCTCTCCTCCCATCCGGTCTAAAGGGAACCGGGCCTTCGACTTTGCTCAAGTTAGGGCGAGGTTCTCCTCCTGTCCCTAACAGGGCTGTGAGGGCGCATTTGGGCGTTGCAGGGCCTCTCCCCCCATCCGGTCTAAAGAGAACCGGGCCTTCGACTTTGCTCAAGTTAGGGCGAGGTTCTCCTCCTATCCCTAACAGGGCTGTGGGGGTGCATATGGGCGTTGCAGGGCCTCTCCCCCCATCCGATCTAAAGGGAACCGGGCCTTCGACTTTGCTCAAGTTAGGGCGAGGTTCTCCTCCTGTCCCTAACAGGGCTGTGGGGGCGCATATGGGTGTTGCAGGGCCTCTCCCCCCATCCGGTCTAAAGAGAACCAGGCCTTCGATTTTGTCGAGACGAGGTTCCCCTCTCACTTCTGATACAATTTGTTTGGATGGTCCTGTAGATGTAGGATATTGCCAAAGACATGCAGATATACAATTTTTAATTAAAATGAAGTTATTGGTAGTACATCCATAAGTTGTCCGAGCTCCATGGTCGCGGGAGGTCGGCCCCTCCGAGCTCCTTAAGATAATAAGTTCCGGGTCGGACTACTTCTTTGACCTCATACGGGCCTTCCCAGTTTGGGGTGAGTTTCCCTCGATCCTGAGGTTGCGAGATAGTGGCTCGTCGAAGCACTAGATCTCCTGCTCTAAAGACTTTGTTCTTGACCCGGACGTTGTAATACCAAGCGACTTTCTGTCTGTAGGCTGCCATTCAAACCTGAGCTATCTCCCGTCTTTCTTCCAATAGGTCGAGGTTGGCTTTAAGACTTTGCGAATTTTGATGTTCGTCGAATGCCACGACTCGCGCTGACGGGAGTTTAAGCTCAATTGGGATGACGGCCTCCATACCGAAGGTCAAAGCAAAGGGGGTCTCCCCTGTGGGCAGCCTCTGGGTAGTTCGATACGCCCACAACACATGATAAAGTTCGTCCGCCCAAGTTTCCTTCGCTTTTTGGAGCCTTGTCTTAATCCCCTGCAAAAGGGTTCTGTTAGTCACCTCAGCCTCGCCGTTTGCCTGAGGATGGGCTACCGATGTAAAGTTATGAGAGATGTTTAGATCTTCACAGAATTCGACGAATTTCGCTCCCTCGAATTGCCATCCATTATCAGTGATTAGGGTTCTAGGCAGACCAAACCTACACACGATCGACTTCCAGACGAAGTCTTGCACTTTTGCTTCTGTGATTTTTGCTAGTGGTTCGGCTTCAACCCATTTGGTGAAGTAGTCGATCGCTACTAGGAGAAACTTCCTCTGCCCAGATGCCATGGGAAAGGGGCCAAGGATGTCCATCCCCCATTGCGCAATAGGCCATGGGGCACTCAAAGGTGTGAGCTTGGTGGCGGGCCGTCTCTGGACGTTAGCATATCTCTGGCATCGATCACACTTTCTGACATATTCAATCGAATCATAATGCATTGTCGGCCAGTAATATCCTTGGCGGAACAACTTGTGGGATAAAGATCTAGCCCCCAAATGGTTTCCGCAGATTCCTTCATGCACTTCCCACATGGCGTAGTCAGCTTCCGAAGGCCGGAGATATTTTAAGAGGGGCAAGGAGTATGATCTCTTGTACAATTTGCCCTCATAAAGGATGTATCGGGAGGCTTGGTTTCGAAGCTTTCGAGCTTCTTTCGCATCCTAGGGGAGAACTCCATCTCTGAGATAGATTATCAGTGGGTAGACCCAGCTGGGCTCGTGGTCAATTTCCATCACGGGCTGTGACTCTTCTGTACTCAGGCGCTTTAGAACTTCAAAGAGAATGCCTTTGGGCAGTTCGGTCGGAGCCAGCGTTGCCAGCTTGGAGAGAAGGTCAGCCCTGATATTTTCCAACCTTGGGATCTGTCTGATGTTGAAGCTGCTAAAGGCGGGGACGAGCTCCTTTACCCTTTCAAGGTATTTGGCCATACTATCCTCCCGCGCTTCGTAACTTTTGCTGACTTATCCCACTACTAGTTGAGAGTCGCTGTGGACCCGGAGCTGATCTATTCCCAGCTCTTTGGCGATCCTTAGTCCCGCAATCAGAGCTTCATATTCCGCTCCATTGTTTGTTGCAGGGAACTCAAAATGCAGAGCGTACTCCATGATGATTCCCTCCGGACTGACCAAGATCAGGCCTGCACCTGCGCCTGACATGTTGGAAGACCCGTCCACATAGAGGGCCCAAAAGCAATCAGAGGGGTCCGCTTCTTCTTTGGGGGAGTTTGGTCGGGACTTCAGGTCGTCAATTTCGCTTTGTTCAGGTTCAGCCTCCTCTGGGATAGTACACTTCACTATGAAATCTGCCAGTATTTGGGCCTTCACTGCTGGCCTAGGTCGATAGTTGATGTCGAATTCTGTGAGCTCGATCATCCACTTTGCCATCCTCCCAGAGGCGTCCGCCCGGTGCAAAATCGCTTTGATCGGTTGATCGGTGAGCAGCATCATGGTGTGCCTTTGAAAGTAGGGCCGGAGCCTTCGGGCTGCAATCAACAAGGCGTAAGTCAATTTTTCTAATTTGGTGTACCTGGTCTCGACGTCCCTCAATGCGCGGCTGACGTAGTAGATTGGCCGTTGGACTTTCGCTTCTTCTTTGACAAGGACGGCCGTGAGAGCCATGGGAGAGACCGCCAGGTATAAAAATAGCTCCTCCCCAGGCTCCGACTTTGCCAACAGCGGGGGTGAGCCGAGGTAGCTCCTTAGTTCTTTGAACACCTGTTGGCACTCAGAGGTCCAACAGAAGTTCTTCGGCTGCTTGAGGGTTTGAAAGAAGGGCAAGCACTGTTCGGTCGACCTCGCGACGAAGCGATTCAGGGCCGCTATCCTCCCTGTGAGGCGCTGAACCTCTTTTATCGACTTTGGGGTGGCCATCTCCTGGATGGCGTGAATTTTCTCTAGATTGGCCTCGATCCCGTGCCCCGACACCATGAAGCCCAGAAACTTTTTCGAGGTCACTCCGAAAGCGCATTTAGTTGGGTTCAGCTTCATTCTATATTTTTGGAGAGCGTCGAAGGTCTCCTCGAGGTCGGCGACGTGATCTCTGGAAGATTTGCTTTTTACGAGCATATCGTCCACGTAGACCTCCATGTTACGGCTGATCTGCTCCTTAAAGATTTTGTTCACCAACCATTGGTAGGTTGCGCCCGCATTCTTGAGGCCGAAAGGCATGACCCTATAATAGTAAAGGCCACGATTAGTGATGAAAGCTGTCTTTTCTTCATCTTCCGGCTCCATTCTGATTTGATTATAGCTGGAGAACGCATCCATGAAGGTGAGGAGCTCATGGCCCGAGGTCGCATCCACCAGTTGATCGATTCTGGGAAGGGGGTAGCTGTTCTTTGGACAGGCTTTATTCAGCTTTTTGAAGTCTATGCACATCCTCCACTTGCCGTTTGCTTTTTTGACTAGGACAATGTTGGAAATCCAATCAGGATAATTGACTTCCTTAATGAATCGGCTTTAAGGAGCTTGTCCACTTCCTCGGCTATCGTCTTCTGCCTCTCCAGTGTATGACCTCGAATTTTTTTTTCGTCGGTCGATGCTTTGGATCGACAGCCAGGCGATGCTCCATGACTTCAGTGTCAATCCCTGGCATGTCTGCTGGAACCCAAGCGAAAACGTCCGCATTCCTTCGTAGAAAATCAATGAGACGCGTCCGCACCACCTCCCCCAGGTTGGAGCCGATCATCGCTACATGCTCCGCATTCCCATCATTCAAAGGGATTGGTACCAGATCTTCAATTGGGGTGCCCCTCTCTTCGGTGAGGTCATCGCGAGCATCTAGTCCATCGATGGGACAGGGGTCAGATTGGTCGCTTCTTTGCAAGGCTATGTTGTAGCAGTGTCTGGCCAGGGTTTGGTCTCCCCGGACCTCTCCGATCCCCTAGTTGGTGGAGAATTTCAACTTCAAATGGTAGGTTGATACGACAGCTCGGAGAGCATTGAGGCCAGGTCGGTCGAGGATTGCATTGTAGGCTGACGGCGCCTTCACCACCAAGAAATTCACCAGAGCCCTGGGTTGCCTTGGATATCGACCTGCGGCCACAGTCAAAGTTATCATTCCTTCCGTCGGAACAGCATCGCCGGTAAACCCTACCAGAGGGGAGCTAATCGGTCTCAAATGGCCGTCGAGGATGGACATTCTTGAAAAGGCATCGTAGAACAAGATATCGGCTGAGCTTCCATTGTCGACAAGAATGCGACGGACGTCGTAATTTGCTATATTCATGGAAACTACGACCGCATTGTTATGAGGGAATTGGACTCCCTGAGCATCTTTTTCAGTAAAGGTTATGGGCTCTTCAATCTTTTGCCACTTGGGGGGTACAGCCGGTATGTTGGTTGCTTCCTGCCGGGATCCTCCCGAGATGGTGTTGGCAAAATCCGTCAGAGGCCAATTGTCCGACCACTCCATGCCGGCGATCATAGCCAGAGGATGCAGGGCCCGGAAAACCAGAGGCGAGATCGGGGCTGAGATATGGCTGCAGTGGCCGTGGGTAGCCGTGCGGATGCTTCGTGAGAAGGCATCGGGCGAGGATCCAGTGGGGAAAAGGAGGAGCGGGTGTCGGAGAAGATGACCGGAGGTGGCTCCGTTGAGTGCTCCTTTAAGAACAAGGGTACCGCGCGAAGGTTTGGCCCCTTTCTCTAGCGCCAATCCTGTTGGTGCAAAAATCCGCTTACGCGGGAGAAGCTGGAGTCGCGATCGTCGCTGGGACCTGCAAAAGAAGTCTAAACCGGAGGTGGGGTTGCTCCGGCAAGACCCTCTGACGCTCAAGTCAGTTTTCTGCCTCAACAAGAGTGGAGTGCTCGAACGAAAATTTTAGCAGAGTTTTTAGGTAAAAATGAGAGCTTATAGAATAACGTATCTGGGGTTCCCTTTTATAGACGGAGGGGGCAACAAATTGATAGCGACGCCTGTAACTGTCTGGTAGTGGGCCGTCCAGAGTCAGGAGAAATTTATTGCGGAGGGTAGTGGAGTGGGATCGTGGCTATCGCCATGGCTCGCCATTGGAATCAGTTACGAGGAGTGGAGCGGCGTCCGTCATCGTGACTCGCCAGGGAGCAGTGGAATCGCACAGGATCCACCGCAGGGAGTGGAGCAGAATCATGGCCGTTAATACGGCCTGCCAGGGGGTAATGGAGCTGTGTAGGGTCCGCTGCAGGGAGTGGAGTAGTGTTGTGGCCTGCCAGGGGGTCCAGACTTGTCGGTCGAAGTTCGGTAGGAGTCGGTAGCGAGGTCCGGTACCCGTAGGAGTTTGGGCGAGGTCTTCCCACAGTTAGAGTAGAAGATGGAGTCTGGCTTCCGTAGGAGTCTGGACGAAGTCTACTTGCAGTTGGGGTCGTGGGCGGTGTCCGGCTCCCGTAGGAGTCTGGACAAAGTCTGTCTGCAGCCGTTGGAGTCGAGGACGAGGCCCGGCTCCCATAGGAGTTCGGGTGGAGTCTTCCTGCAATTAAAGTCAAAGCGAAGTCCGGCTCCCGTAAGAGTCCGGACAAGGCTTACCAGTAGTTGAAGTTGAGGACGGAGTCCGGCTCCCATAGAGTCCAGGCGAAGTCTACTTACGGTTGAAGTCGTGGGCGGAGTCCAGCTCCCGTAGGAGTCCGGACGAAGTCTGTCTGCAGCCGTTGGAGTCGAGGACTAGGCCCGGCTCCCGTAGGAGTCCGGGTGGAGTCTTCTTGCAATTAAAGTCAAAGGCGAAGTCCGGCTCCCGTAGGAGTCCGGACAAGGCTTACCAGCAGTTGAAGTTGAGGATGGAGCCCGGCTCCCGTAGGAGTCCGGGCGAAGTCTACTTGCGGTTGAAGTCGTGGACGGAGTCCGACTCCCGTAGGAGTCCGGACGAAGTTTGTCTGCAGCCGTTGGAGTCAAGGATGAGGCCCGACTCCCATAGGAGTGCAGGTGGAGTCTTCCTGCAATTAAAGTCAAAGGCGAAGTCCAGCTCCCGTAGGAGTCCGGACAAGGCTTACCAGCAGTTGAAGTTGAGGATGGAGCCCGGCTCCCGTAGGAGTCCGGGCGAAGTCTACTTTCGGTTCAAGTCGTGGGCGGAGTCCGGCTCCCGTAGGAGTTCGGACGAAGTCTGTCTGCAGCCGTTGGAGTCGAGGACGGAGCTCGGCTCCCGTAGGAGTCCGGGCGGAGCGATAGGAGTTCACTAACAGCAGTCGAAAGTCGGAAGAGACTTGCGAGGGTCAATCCCACCAAGAACTCCGGTCGAGGGTATTTTATACCCAACAGGACCAATAAATGATCAAGCCCGACTTTGGTCGGCCAACCTAACCACCATCAGAAAGACTCAAATCAAATTATCATACTATGAATGATAATTCTATTAGTCAATAAGCACCAGGCTTTTAGGCCTCCAATGATTATTAAACTAATGGACTCATTATCACTCACTTAATGGGAGGCTATGACTTAGTTATCAATATAACTTAATCATTTTTAGGACCTAATAATTTTTTTTTTGAGGATTTTATTAAAGAATAGATGAGAAGAAAATATCCAGTCAATTTTAATCCTCCTACTGACTTCACCAAGTCAAATTAAAAAGGATTTACTTAAAGCTCGCATTAGGAGCACCTAAATCAGTCAAACTGATTTACCTAATGACATGGGTGAGCCCTAATCACCAAGTGATCTAATCAAAACCTAATTCACCAAGTTGGCCAGATAAGTGAGATCAGTGTTGGGGATAAGCCATTAACTCGTCAAAGATCTAATCACTGCGAGTAGCACCCGCTTAAAAACTACTAGTCAAACTGCCAAACTTACCTTAAACACCAACCGGTTCATTAGTTTTAATTTGATCAACTTAGTAAATAGGGTTCCACCGCGTAGCTATAAATTAAGTCCATCTTGGTCTAGTTAAAGACATGGATCCATTCAACTACAACTATTGGAGTTGAGTCTAGAGTATCCTTGACCTAATCTAATTCAACTTTTGATTAGATTTGACCAAATACTCTAATTTAGTCCATTTCTTTAAGCTAACCTTAGGTCTAACCCAATTATGGACCTAATCCATCTAACCCATTGACCCATAAGTTTATGCAATTGTCTTAGATCTTAATTCACAATTCTAGACCTACTAGACAACACTTAATTCTTTTAATTAAGTATTTAGGCTGATGGGTCAGGATTTGATATTTCGAAAATAATTTTTAAATTTGAAAGGTTTTATTTTTTGTTCACCAAATATGTTGACTTATTACACAAATATATCAGCACATTTCATAAATAGCAATCCTATTGCTAATTACATAATAGAAAATAACTCAATCAAAATAAATCATGAATATTTCTTTCGCTGCTTCATCTGTATGGGATATAATCGCATCGGCACCCCTACCGCTATAAGAGACCCCATCGAATGGGAGGAGAAGGCCTTTAAACCCTACTTTTCTCCTATGATCGAACGGCCATGGCAACCAACCCAATTCGATTACTTGCTACTTGGATCAAGTATATCTAAATATACCAATTTTAAAATTTAAATTTCAAATTTTAAATTTTAAATTTTAAATTTTGAATTTCACATTTCAAATTTTAAATTTTTGAATTTCAAATTTTGAATTTCAAAATTTGAATTTTAAATTTTGAATTTTAAAATTTGAAATTTCAACAAAATTTCAAATTTCAAATTTCAAATTCTGAATTTCAAATTTTGAATTTTAAATTTTGAACAACTTTTAAAATTCAAATTTTAAATTTTAAATTTAAACTTTTAGATTACAACTTAATCTATGCATGCAAATATATATATCATATCTAAGAACCCGCTCTGATACCATTTGTGGAAAAAATTCAGTGCAGGGGTAAAATGGTAATTTTAAAACTTTTTTAAAATTACTATTTTACAGTAAAAATTATTAATTAATCTAATTAATTAATAAAAATTTATCCTACACTAGGATCTAAATATGATATATAGCATACATGCATTTAAATTTGAAATTCGAATTTGAACAGTAAACACTTTACTGTAATGTGTTCAAAACACAATACCTTTGTGCGGATAGTAGATCGCCACAATCTGATCATCGTCGGAAGAGTATGATCATCACGATGCAGCCACATAATGTGTCTGGCCTCTATGGATCATCCACACAAAGCTTCCGGTCTGATCGACTCCTCACGAGTGCTAGCTCGTTGTAGAGCCCTTTCGACGGCCGATGCTGATCGAACTCCTTCGATCGATGTCTGTTGATTCTTTAGATACTCTGAATCATCAGTAGACATGTTGAGAGGATGTAATTAGACCCATTGAAAAGTGGAGGTCGGTTTGTTGATTGCCCCTCGGCTAGAGAAGTTCCAACATGGGTTGCCATAGATCTTTGGCTCTTTGATTGTTAGATCAAAGAAGGGCTAGAGCACTGGCTCTGATACCACTTGTTGCCCAGCTATGCAACCCAAGAGGGGGGGTGAATTGGGTTTCTAACAATTTTAAGCCCAACAGATAACTTATGAAGAACAAAACAATGGCTTAAAACAATATTAATTACCTAAAGCAGTATTGCAAGAATATAATAAAGAAATAAGATAAAGCGATAAAGCACACCACAAACACAAGGATTTATAGTGGTTCGGTGCTAACCTTGCACCTACATCCACTCCCCAAGATCCTACTTGGGAATTTCAATCCACTATCCTTTGTATTCAACCCGAATACAAAACGTCGGAAACTCTGACACTAGCTATCCCAAGCTAGATCACTTGTTTTCCGGGTACAAGCAAACCCAAAACACTCCGATTTCAGGTTCGGATCAACCTTTCCTTATTTTGAAAATCTTCCAAAAACAAGAGCAAAAACTCACAAAGAGTAAGAATATTTAGAGCACAGATTAATACAATAACAGCTCCTTTTATGAGCAAATATAACAATAAAAGCTTTACTCAAATGAAGAACCCCTTTTTCAGATTTTCTCAAGATGAATGAACGGTTGAACGAATGCTTGAGAAGAGGTTGATCGTTGATTGAAGATCTCTTGAAAGCTTTGAACGATCTCTAGATCAAGGTTGAAATGATAGGCGTGAAGAATTCTCTCCTTGAAAGATCTAGCTTTTCTCTTTCACAATCTCTCTGGTATATTGTGGATCCTCTCTCTTTTTCTCTATGGATATTTCGTTGATCTCAGGCTTATTCTTGCAAATTACGGATCCTCTCTTCTATTCTTCTCTCTTTCTCATCTTTTTCTTCTTCTTCTCTTCTTTTTGATTTCATGTTTGATCCGCTATTTAATCTGCAATTTCTTTCATCAAATTAAGCATTTTGTAGCATTAGAAGCAAGAGAAAATAATTTAGGTAGATAAAGAGCCGTTAGAGGATTTTTAGGAAGCATAAATGGCAATTAAAATAGGCAAAAAAATAGCCGTTGCTGACATTTCCCTCGCAGGGGTCGACTCATGAGGGTCGACTCATACCTGGGGGTCGACTCATGAGGGTCGACTCACAGGGTGTGCCAATCAGCTCATTGTGCCATGAGTTGACTCACGGGTTGACTCATGATTTTCAAACATGCATAACTTTCAAAATACAAGTCTAAAATCAATGAAATTTTCACCATTGGATTACAAATCTTTTGTTCTACCAAGTGATACTATCAAATCAGGATTTTAGCAAAATTACAATTTTGCCCTTGAAGAGCATAAAGCCTTTTTCAATTTAAAATTGTTTGTATCCCTTCAATCTGCTTTGTAATCATCAAAATCAATCTAGGAGCAACAATCTCCCCCTTTTTGATGATGAAAAATATTTTAACAAAAATATTTAAGTTAATGATTAATTTCAAAAGAATCCATTATAGGTGTATATGCTTGAAAAGAGTATGATTCTTTTGGCATGTAATATAAATGCAAAAATAGTTTGTCCAATTTCTTAAAGATTTGAAAAGGGTATTAGATCATTTTGAGTTCAAGATATATCAGAGCAAGAGAAGATAAATAACTTTTTCTATGTATCAGAGCAAAAATAATTTTTACAATGATATCAGAAAAGATTTTATAATGTATCAGAGCAAGAAAATTTTATAATGTATCAGAAAAAATTTCATACTGTATTAGAGCAAATGTCAGAGAAAATTTCACACTGTATTAGAGCAAAATTTCACACTGTATGTTATCATGTATCAGATCAAGTTAAAAGAAATTGTAGGATGTATCAGAGTAAAACAAATTTCTTATTGATGTATCAAGGTGAGTAAAATTTCAAAAGTAAGTTTGAATATCAGAGCTTATATAAAAAAAAATACTTATTTGCATTGTACTCATGATTTTGCTTTTGATGGATGACTTTTTGTTAAAGTTCTGTCTGATACCAAATTTTGATACCAAAATTTCTCAAAGTTTTGTTTAATCTTTCAATCCTTGTTTTTGTTTAATTTCTCCAATATTTATTTAATTTCTTCAATATTTGTTTTAATTTCTCCAATATTTTTTTTGTTTAATTTCTCTCCCTTTTTCTCATAATTTAGGGTTTTGCTTTTTGTCTAATTTCAATTTTTGTTTTAGTTTAATTTCTCTCCCTTTTTGACATCATCAAACATAGTTAACTCTTTCTTTTTCTTTTTTTTTTTTTAAATATTCTTTAATTTCTTCTTCTTTAGATTTTTCACAGATGTTTGCTCCCCCTTAATATAGCAATTATCAACAGCAAACAACAATAAGGAGAAGATAATATTTCAACAGATGTATCAGAGATTGAAATATAACCAAAATATAATCATTACAAAGTGGTAGAAATATAGGTAAAAGATGATTCCATTAATATCATAATTGTTTCAATACATAAAATTCAACCAGCTAAATGTCAATACATGGCCCCAAGGTATAGATCCTAGAACAAGATACTAACTCCTAGGATCTAGATAAGTCAATGATCAGAGTCATCAGATATAGGGTGAGGAGATGATGGATCAGAAGTACGTCCTCTACCCCGTCTGCCTCTGCCACGAGTAGGAGAACGAGATGAACTGGGAGGCTGAGAACGCTGAGATACTAGGGCTGATACCATGAGTCTGATAGAATCAAGTACGTTCAGTGCTCTGGAAACAGATTGAAGTAGAGCAGTGAACTGGGTGGTAGCATGCTCACTCGATCCTCTGATCTCTTTCCTCAGTAGCTCATATCCACCTTCTAGTGCTCCTCTGAGCCTGCCAGCCTCTGCAGTGAGGTCTGTGACCTCAATAGTAGACTCCTGTGGCTGGGGATGGGCCAATGCAAGGACTTGCCCCTGCAAGTCAAGAACTCTGCCAGTAAGTCTCCAACTGTATCCTCAAGCTGCTGTATCCTGACGGACTGATCTGAAATCATCTGAAATACAGTGGAGATGTGGGGAGTAATGGTCTGATCAGAAGAAGTAGCTCCAGGTGCAAAAGAAGTACTACTCCACTGGCTAGACAGCAAAGAAGCCACACGCTGTGAAATATGCTCGATCTGA
Source organism: Elaeis guineensis (assembly GCF_000442705.2). Classification (NCBI taxonomy): domain Eukaryota; kingdom Viridiplantae; phylum Streptophyta; class Magnoliopsida; order Arecales; family Arecaceae; genus Elaeis; species Elaeis guineensis. The sequence continues at coordinate 39,927,267 of NC_025999.2, forward strand.
TCGTCAGCCAGTCTGAACTCTGAATGAGGTGCTCTGCTCTCTGGCTGATACACTGGTGTGGGCATCCTAGTAAACTCAGAAGGGCCAGCCTCAGTATCAGGAATGAACTGGGTATCTGGTGAAGCTGCCCTGAAGTCATGTACAGGAGAAGATGGACTTTCTTCTTCTACTCTGCCTTCAGTTCTGTCTTCAGCTCTTTCCTCAGCTCTCTCCTCAGCTCTTTCTTCAGAGCCCTTGATCCAACCACCAACAGTCTTTGTAATTCCCATTCGGTGCAGGCTGTGATGGTTGAAAGTGTCCACATGTGAGAGCTTGGTAGGTGTCTCCCCCTCACAGCTAACTCCAAACCTCCTAAAAACTCTAGTAAGGGCCATACCATAAGGCAAGTGTGCCTTGGATCTGTTCAAAGTTTCTCTCATGGCCTCTATCATAAGTGCAGGGAGGTTTAGGGGGGTCTGAGTGATGATATGAAAATGACACATACATCTCTGCCAGATAGTAAGTCATGTCTACCACTCCTAGGAAAGAAGAGTTTCGTTACAATCTGATGCAGGACCCTCATCTCAATGGATAATAGCTTTGCTTCCAATTTGTTTAAACTTCCTGAAAAAGTTTCTCCTAAGATAATTCTGATCCCTTCTTCTTTAATTGAGAGTTCCATATATGAGTATCCTTCACTAGGCAACTGAAGTATTTCTCCCAATATCCTAGAATCTAAACAGATGTCAATCCCCTTTACAGTTGAAGTCACAGACCCGTTTCCATAATTTAGGTTCTAGTAGAACTCTCTGACTAGATCAACATAGGTGACTTCCTTAAGAGAGCAATAAAGTTCCCATCCTTGATTTTTGATCTTGGTAGCAAAAGTAAAGCCTTCTTTCTCAAAGAACCGAAAATCTATGTTTTTCCCGGTTTCTACTTTTCTATCAGAAAGAGGATTTACACTGGGGCTTATGGAGGATTGAGAGGGACCTTGAGCAGGTACTGAAACTGGAGTGAGAACACTGAAAGACTGAACATGCCTTTTCTTTCGGACAATTTCCTCAGGCTCACGGATTGATTTCCTTCTTTGGGGAAGTTTCATCTTTGGAGCCATATCCAATAAGGTAGCTGACAAGAAGACTTGAATTGAGAGGAGGATGGATCTCAAGAGAGTAAAGAGGAATTTTAGTGGAGAAAAGAAGTAGATTTTGGAAGTTCGGTGAAGTGCTAGGGCACGTTCCAACCGCGCCAAGCAATGCGAGAAAGCATGAGAAATCTCTTTTCCAAGGAGGCGATTTTTGGTGGAGAGTAGGAGGGAGAATTGCTTCGAGATAAATCCTTGGATTTGGAGCAAAAAAGAGTTGGAAAGAACGGCTTTCGGAAGGAAGACGATGAGAAGATGAGTCGTCTCACAAACAGGGTTCCCGTTTAAAAACAATGAGCCCGTGGGAAGTTTGTGAGATTTACAAGTTTGCCATTGAGTCGACTCATGGGGGTCGACTCATGAAGTTCAGAAATTCAGAAAAAATGCAAATAAATTCCAGAAAAATTCAAAATTTTGGGAGAAGGAATTTTGCTCAATGATAAGTTTTTAGAGTGATAAATCTGAGCTTTTGGGACCAGGATAGATGTTGAAAATTGAGCTCTAATCAATTCTTTGGAAATTGAGAAATTTTAGGCAAATGGATCTAGAATTCCTAGATTTCTTCTAATTTCACAGAATCTATCCTCACTAAGGGCCTTTGTAAAGATATCAGCTAATTGATTTTCAGTGCTAACATATTCAAGAATTATATTTTTGTTTTGAACATGTTCTCTTATAAAATGATGTCTTATTTCAATATGTTTGGATCTTGAGTGTTGTATTGGATTTTTAGATAGATTTATGGCACTTGTATTATCACATTTTATTGGAGTTTCATTAAGTTTGATTCTAAAATCTTCGAGTTGTTGCTTAATCCAAAGATTTGAGCACAACAACTTTCGGCTGCAATGTATTCGGCCTCAGCCGTAGACAGTGCCACCGAATTTTTTTCTTGCTAAACCATGAGATTAGGTTAACTCCAAGAAATTGGCAAGTTCCACTTGTGCTTTTTCTATCTAATTTACATCCAGCAAAATCAGCATCAGAATATCCTAACAAATTAATTTGTGAGTCTTTAGAGTACCATAACCCTATAGTTTGTGTACCATTTAAGTATCTAAGGATTCTTTTAACAGCATTCAAATGAGATTCCTTAGGATTAGATTGATATCTTGCACATAAGCAAACACTAAACATGATATCAGGCCTACTTGCAGTTAGATATAATAATGAGCCAATCATACCTCTGTAGTATTTTAAGTCTATGCTTTTACCTTCATCATCCTTGTCAACTTACTTGAGGGACTCATTGGTGTGCCAATTGGTTTGCAGTTCTCCATTCCAAATCTTTTGAGTAGTTCCTTGGTGTACTTGCTTTGGGTGATGGAGATTCTCTCTTTTGATTGTTTGATTTGGAGTCCGAGAAAGAAAGTGAGTTCTCCCATCATGCTCATCTCGAACTCTCCCTGCATAAGCTTAGCAAAGTCTTGACAAAGGGATTCATTAGTAGACCCAAAAATTATGTCATCAACATAAATTTGTATAATTAGCATATCATTTTGGTTTCTTTTAATAAATAGGGTTGTATCTACATTGCCTCTTGAGAAACTATTATTTAGTAAAAATTTGCTTAGCCTTTCATACCATGCTCTAGGTGCTTGTTTTAGACCATATAAAGCTTTATTTAATCTAAAGACATGATTGGGAAAAGCATGATTTTCAAATCCAGGGGTTGTTCTACATATACTTCTTCAGAAATATATCCATTTAAAAATGCACTTTTAACATCCATTTGAAATAACTTGAAATTCATAAAGCAAGCATATGCAAGTAGAAGTCTAATAGCTTCTAATCTAGCAACAGGTGCAAAGGTTTCATCAAAATCAATTCCTTCTTCTTGATTATATCCCTTAGCAACCAGTCTTGCTTTATTTCTAATTATATTTCCATGCTCATCTAATTTGTTTCTAAAGACCCATTTTGTGCCAATTATTGAATAATCTTTAGGTCTTTTTACTAAGGTCCAAACATTATTTCTTTCAAATTGATTAAGTTCCTCTTGCATAGCATTAATCCAGTTATGATCATTTTCAGCCTCTTCAAAAGTTTTAGGTTCAAGTTGAGATACAAAAGCACAATGATTAAGTACATCTCTAAGTGAAGAACATGTTTTTACCCCATGCATAGGATCACCGATAATTAATTCCTTAGGGTGGTTGTGAACATACCTCCATTCCTTGGGTAAGTCATTTGTACCTTGAGGTTGTTCTTGAATTTCTTCACCTTTCTCATTTTGTTCATCTTCTTGATCCTTGTCTTCTGGAGTTGCTGAATCTTTCAGAGTGATCTCCTTCATACCTTCTATTAGTGGATCTGCATCATCAACACCCTCATTCTTCCTTGAAGGAAGATCGTTAGATTCATCAAAGACAACATGTATGGACTCCTCAACTACTAAGGTTCTTTTGTTGAACACTCTAAATGCTTTACTAGTGGAGGAGTAACCTAGAAGGATTGCTTCATCTGATTTTGCATCAAATTTACCAAGTTTTTCTTTGCCATTATTTAATACAAAACATCGGCAACCAAAAACATGAAAATAGGCAATATTTGGTTTTCTTCCTTTCCAAAGTTCATAGGGGGTTTTCTTTAAAAATTGTCTTATTAAAGCACGATTTAAAATGTAACATGCTGTGTTAATAGCTTCCGCCCAAAAATATCTTGGAAGGTTGCTTTCACAAAGCATGGTACGGGCCATTTCTTCTAAGGTTCTATTTTTTCTTTCAACTACCCCATTCTGTTGGGGTGTCCTAGGAGCAGAGAAGTTATGGCCAATTCCATTTTCATCACAAAAATTTTCAAAGTCATGATTTTCAAATTTTGTTCCATGATCACTTCTAATATTTTGAATTGAAAACCTTTTTTCATTAGTGACTTTTCGATGAAATTTAGTGAAAATTTGAAAAGTTTCATTTTTATGAGCTAAAAAGAAAACCCAAGTAAAACGAGAGTAATCATCTATTATTACAAATTCATATCGTTTTCCTCCTAGACTAGTGGTTCTTGTTGGTCCAAATAAATCCATATGTAAGAGCTCTAAAGGTCTAGAAGTTGAAACAGTGTTTTTGGATTTAAATGATACTCTAGTTTGTTTACCTAATTGGCATGCATCACAAATTCTATCCTTTTCAAAATTTAATTTTGGCAAACCAAGAACTAAATCCTTTTTGATTAATTTTGAAAGAGAATGCATGCTAATATGTGCAAGTCTACGATGCCACAGCCAACTAGTCTCATTTATTTTAGCATTTAAGGAAACTAGGCATTGCATGTCTAATTTAGTTAAATCATTCAAGTCTACTATATAAACATTGCCATGCCTATGTCCTATAAATTTAATGCCATCGTTAATAGGACTCGTCACAATGCAAACAGATGATTCAAAACTTACTTTATACCCTTTATCACAGAATTGACTAATGCTAAGTAAGTTAAGCTTTAAACCTTTAACTAATAAAACATTCTCAATGTATTTGGAGGGAGTGATACCAATGTTACCTATCCCGATGATCTTTCCTTTGCCATTATCTCCAAAGGTGACCATCCCTCCATCCTTAGCATCAAGCGTGATGAATTGTGATTCATCACCAGTCATGTGTCTCGAGCATCCGCTGTCAAGATACCATTTCCTGTTTCCTTCTTGGGATGCTAGACACACCTGCAAGCAAAGATCAAGTTTCTGTCTTAGGTACCCAAGCTTTCTTGGATCCTTTCAGGTTAGTCAGAATGGTTCCTTTTGGAACCCATATTTTCTTTGTGTTTGCATATTTGTTAATAAGACATGTATATGATTTATGTCCTATTCTTCCACATTTAAAACAAGTAATATTTGTAGACTTGTTACTTGAATAATTTACATAAATATCCTTCAGAAATTTTTGTTTCTTCAGGGGTTTATAACCAAGTCCAGCCTTATCATATATAGCTTTCTGATTTTCAAGGATCATATTTAGTTTGTTTGAACTTAAGGTGAACTTATCTACTATAGACTTCAGCTTGTTCATTTCATCCTTTAAGTTTTGATTTTCTTGAATCAAGATGAATTTTTCAATTGAAAGATTTTCAGCTTGTTTCACTAAGGACTGATTTTCTAATTTCAGCTCTTTGTTTTTCTTCCCTAGTTTCTTTAATTCATCAATTGAATCATAGAATGCCTCATGCAATTCTTCAAAAGTAAATTCACTAGTGGATTCAGAAGTTACCTCATTTTCATGTGCCATCAGGCACAGGTTGGCTTGTTCTGTTGAGGTTTCCTCGTCGGAGCTTGAGTCATCACTCGCACTCCAGGTTGCCATCATTGCCTTCTTTTTAAACTTCTTTGGACCTTTCTTCAATTGTGGACATTCGGATCTGAAATATCCTGGCTTCTTGCACTCGTAGCATATGGGGGTTTGATCTTTTTCCTTTTCTTTGCTTTGATCCCCTTTTGTGAATTTCTTTCTCATCTCCTGTTTCCTTTTTCTTAGAAACTTCTTAAATTTCCGGGTGATGAGAGCCATCTCTTCATCCTGATCTTCATCTTCAGAGTCATCCGTTTCATAATCAGGCGAAGTTGTGGATTTGAGGGCAATGGTTCTTTTCTTTTTGATTTCATCCTCTTGATGTTGCTTCATGCTAAGTTCATGAGTCATCAAGGATCCAAGAAGCTCTTCTAGAGGTAGAGTGTTCAAGTCCTTTGCTTCTTGGATGGCAGTCACCTTGGCTTCCCAAGTTCTTGGCAGTGACCTGAGAATCTTCCTTACAAGTTCACTGTTAGTATAAGATTTGCCAAGACTCTTTAAACCATTGATTATATCAGTAAAACGAGTAAACATAGCAGTTATGGACTCATCATGCTCTATTTTGAACAATTCATATTTATGTACAAGCATGTTTATTTTAGACTCTTTTACTTGATTTGTTCCCTCATGGATGACTTCTAACCTATTCCATATTTCTTTAGCAGATGCACAAGTAGAAATGCGATTAAATTCACTAGCATCTAGTGCATAATAAAGAACATTCATAGCTTTGGCATTTAATTGTGCCAATTTCTTGTCAACCTCATCCCATTCTTTCTCGGGTTTGGTTGACTCCTCACCATCTATAATCTTGGTGGGTGTGTGAGGACCATTCACTATGATACTCCACATATCATAGTCGAGTGCTTGTATGAAAATCTTTATCCGAGCTTTCCAATAGGTGTAATTAGACCCATTGAAAAGTAGAGGTCGGTTTGTTAATTGCCCCTCGACTAGAGAAGTTCCAACATGGGTTGCCATAGATCTTTGGCTCTTTGATTGTTAGATCAAAGAAGGGCTAGAGCACTGGCTCTGATACCACTTGTTGCCCAGCTATGCAACCCAAGAGGGGGGGGTGAATTGGGTTTCTAAAAATTTTAAGCCCAACAGATAACTTATGAAGAACAAAACAATGGCTTAAAATAATATTAATTACCTAAAGCAGTATTGCAAGGATATAATAAAGAAATAAGATAAAGCGATAAAGCACACCACAAACACAAGGATTTATAGTGGTTCGGTGCTAACCTTGCACCTACATCCACTCCCCAAGATCCTACTTGGGAATTTCAATCCACTATCCTTTGTATTCAACCCGAATACAAAACGTCGGAAACTCCGACACTAGCTATCCCAAGCTAGATCACTTGTTTCCCGGGTACAAGCAAACCCAAAACACTCCGATTTTAGGTTCGGATCAACCTTTTCTTGTTTTGGAAATCTTCCAAAAACAAGAGCAAAAACTCACAAAGAGTAAGAATATTTAGAGCACAGATTAATACAATAACAGCTCCTTTTATGAGCAAATATAACAATAAAAGCTTTATTCAAATGAAGAACCTCTTTTTCAGATTTTCTCAAGATGAATGAACGGTTGAACGAATGCTTGAGAAGAGGTTGATCGTTGATTGAAGATCTCTTGAAAGTTTTGAACGATCTCTAGATCAAGGTTGAAACGATAGGCGTGAAGAATTCTCTTCTTGAAAGATCTAGCTTTTCTCTTTCACAATCTCTCTGGTATATTATGGATCCTCTCTCTTTTTCTCTATGGATATTTCGTTGATCTCAGGCTTATTCTTGCAAATTACGGATCCTCTCTTCTATTCTTCTCTCTTTCTCGTCTTTTTCTTCTTCTTCTCTTCTTTTTGATTTCACGTTTGATCCGCTATTTAATCTGCAATTTCTTTCATCAAATTAAGCATTTTGTAGCATTAGAAGCAAGAGAAAACAATTTAGGTAGATAAAGAGCCGTTAGAGGATTTTTAGGAAGCATAAATGGCAATTAAAATGGGCAAAAAAATAGCCGTTGCTGATATTTCCCGTCGCAGGGGTCAACTCATGAGGGTCGACTCATGCCTGGGGGTCGACTCATGAGGATCGACTCACAGGGTGTGCCAATCAGCTCATTGTGCCATGAGTTGACTCACGGGTTGACTCATGATTTTCAAACATGCATAACTTTCAAAATACAAGTCTAAAATCAATGAAATTTTCACCATTGGATTACAAATCTTTTGTTCTACCAAGTGATACTATCAAATCAGGATTTTAGCAAAATTATAATTTTGCCCTTGAAGAGCATAAAGCCTTTTTCAATTTAAAATTGTTTGTATCCCTTCAATCTGCTTTGTAATCATCAAAATCAATCTAGGAGCAACAGATAGGAACCTCTAATGTGTGTGACCCCACAGATTCGAACCTAAGCCGGTAGCACAGGAACCAATTCCTGTACTAATCGAAGTGACCATCTAGCAATGGTACCCAACGATTGGATAGGTCGAATAGTCACAATCGCAACACTCAGAACCTACATGAATATGGTTACTGTATAATTCATCCTTTTGACCTCTGTGTTTAGGACGACTCAGGGTTAAACTATCAACCCTGATTAGATCATCTGAATCGTGCTCAACTCAAACAGTCCTGTGACTCCTCACAAAGACTACCCTGACCAAGATTTTGCTAAATTGAAATACGACTGTACACAGCTCCTGAACTGGAGTGATCAATCCCATCTTGACACACACACCGACAAGTCAAGTACTTGACTACACCCAACAGCCTTCTGTCACTGAATTAGAAATTCAGGTAGTCCAGTATCTAAGTGCAGTGAGTTGCTTGCAAGTCACCATGGCGGTCTCAGATTGGAGGAACATTTATACCCATATTCCATCGGAGCAAATCTTAACAGCAGAAATAGCTCCGGAGTCGGTCACGTTCAGTGCAGATGTACCCTTACATCTCACTTGTATTCCATACCAGTGTCTCCACACTCATTGGTTAAGAGGACAACCAACCTATATGGCACACAACGACCTATACTTGATAAATGTTGTCGTCCTTGGTAACAACGTATCATTTGGTCACGAACAGATTTAAGGACTAAACGACAAATCCTCTTTTGTCGAGTCTAAATAGTCCTAAGGACTTCAGCACAACATAAGAGTTTATTAGAAGATGAAACATTTTATGATGAAAAATATCAAAATAATTTTTATTAATTCATGTACATATACAAAAATGAGCACAACCGTCAACAGGCTGACGATTGGCTTTGGGATACTATTCCCAACACTTATACCCATCTTATATTTGAAGTCATCAAACTCTTTGATCCCTAGAGCTTTAGTGAAAGGGTGGGCTAGGTTCTCCTTTCTGTCAATTTTTTGAAGCTCGATGTCACCTCGATTCATGATCTCTCGCACTAGATAATAGCGGCACAGAACATGTTTAGTGCAATGGTGCGACTTAGGTTCTTTCGTCTGAGCTATAACACTAGAGCTGTCACAATACAGCAGGACAGGACCATCAATGGAAGGTACAACTCTCAGCTCGATAATGAACTTTCACAACCACACCGTCTCCTTTGCAGCATCTGATGCAGCAATATATTTCGCTTTGCATACAGAATCGGCTACAATATGTTGCTTGGAACTTTTTCAGCAAACAGCTCATCCCTTTAAGGTAAATACGTAACCCAACATGCTTTTACTGTCATCACAATTTGATTGAAAACTAAAATCAGTATATCCCATAAGTTATAGATCAGAGTCTCTATAGATAAGCCATTGATCTTTAGTATTTCTTAAATACTTAAGAATTGCTTTTACAATCTTCCAATACTTCTCACCTGGATCTGACTGGTACCTACTCACTACCCTTAGTGAATAGGCCACATCCGATCTTGTACATGTCATAGCATACATGATAGATCTCACTATCGAAGCATATGGTATTTTACTCATGCGCTCTCTCTCCTCAGGAGTTGTCGGATAATCCTTCTTGGAAAGAGTAATTCAATGGCCTATTGAAAGATAGCATTTCTTGAAATTATTCATGTTGAACCGCTTCAACAAGGTGTCAATGTACGTGGATTAAGACAATCCAAGCAACCTTCTAGATCTATCCCTATAGATCTTCATCCCTAGGATGTAGAATGCTTCTCCCAAGTCCTTCATAGAGAACTATGATGATAACCATAGCTTCATACTCTGCAAAGTCAGGATGTCATTTTCTAGTAACAGTATGTCATCATATACAGCACAAGAAAAATGACAATAAAATCGGAAGCCCATTTGTAGATGCAAGACTCTTCTCCGTTCCTAATGAAGTCATACGTTTTGATCACTTTATCAAAATGCATATTCCAACTTCTCGATGCCTGCTTAAGTCCATAAACTGACCTTTTCAGCTTGCACACTTTCGACTCGCCTGTGAATGCGACGCTTCAAGTTGTATCATATACACCTCTTCTTCCAGCTCTTCATTAAGAAAAATGGTTTTGACATCCATCTATCAAATCTCATAATCTAAGTGTACAGTGACAGCAACCATAATCCAGATGGACTTGAGCATTGCCACAGGAGAGAATGTCTCATCATAGTCAATACCATAACGCTGACGGTAACCCTTAGCAACTAGACGGGCTTTATAGGTCTCTACCTTCCCATCCGCTCTCCTTTTTCTTTTGAAAATCTATTTATACCCTATGAATTTTATCCCTTCGGGCAGATCAACTAGTGTCCAGACACTATTGATCTCCATGGACTCCATCTTGAACTTCATGACCTCAAGCCATTTTTGAAAGTTGGGCCTTTGCATGGCCTCTATATAGGTGATCGGATGTGATCGGATCCTCATCGTTCTCATCAAGTTCAATAGGATCATCGTTCTGGATCAGAAAATCATAATATCTGTCTGACTGATGCGGTACTCTATCGGATCTCGTTAATGGTGCCTCTACTGGCTCCAGATTCGATTCATCAATCAAATCCAATTCTATAAATGTCGGTCCTTCCACCTCATAAACTTCATCAAGTTCAATTTTACAGGCATTAGCTCTTTCACCAAGAAATTTTTTTTTCAAAAAGACTGTCCGGCTGCTGACAAACACCTTTTGTTCTACAGCGAGGTAGAAGTAGTACCCTTTAATTTTCTTTGGGTACCCTATGAACAAGCATCTATTGGACTTCGGTCCAAGCTTATTTGTCTTTAAACACTTGACATAAGCTGGACACCCCCAGATCCTAAGGTGTGAGAGCACCGGCTTATGCTCAGTCCATATCTCATATGGAGTTTTATCGACAGACTTGCTGGGCACCTTATTCAAAATATAGCAAGCAGTCTCTAGAGTATATCCCCAAAAAGATATTGACAGACTGAAAAAGCCCATCATAGATCGGACCATGTCTAACAAGATTCGATTCCTCCTCTCGGACACACAATTATGTTGTAGTGTTCCAGGAGGGGTCCATTGTGAGAAAATCCCATTCTCTTCTAGATAAGTCAAAAACTCACTGGTGAGGTATTCACCTTCTCGGTCTGACCAAAGGATCTTAATACTCTTTCTAGTTTGTTTCTCTACTTCAACATGGAATCATTTGAATATTTCAAATGATTCTGACTTATACTTCATAAGATAGACATACCCATACCTCGATAGATCGTCTGTAAATGTAATGAAGTAGTAGTATCCTCCTCTGGCACTTATGTTCATAGATCCACATACATCAGTATGTATTAGACCTAGGATATCACTGGCTCTTTCACTTTTTTCTTTAAAAGGTGACTTAGTCATCTTACTAAGTAGACAAGATTCACAGGTAGGCAATGATTCACAATCATCTATCTTAAGGACACATTTCTTAATCAACCTATCAATCCTATTCTTGTTCACATGACCAAGCCTACAATGCCAAAGGTAGGATTCGCTAACATTATCTATTTTGAGATGTTTACTAGGTGTGTACATTACACTAATAGACCGTGATATTATGTATATGCCATATTTTAATTGTCCACGCATAATTGTAGTATGATATCACAAAAATCATCTTTTATTATAAACTTACAACCAAGTTTGGCCAAAAGGCCTATAGAGATGACATTCATCACAAAGGAGGGACAATAATGACAATCATCTAACATGACACTACTGGACTCGAAGACAAGCTACAAAGTTTTCAAGGCCAAAACTGGAACAAGGCTTCCATCTCCAACGTTAAGGAACCGCTCACCCTCTCAAAATTTTTTACTTACCTGCAGTCCTTGCAATGAATTGCAAATATGAACAAGACTTTTGGTATCCAATACCCAAGTAGTAGTATCATAAACAGAGAAATTACAAGGTGTTATCATATAAATATCTTGTGAAGCAACCACTTACCTCTTTCTCCTGTTCTTAGGCCTGTTTGGGTCAAGGGTGGCTATATAAGCAGGATAATTTCTTTTTCAATGACCCAGCTTCTTACAAAAGAAGCACTCTGCCTGGTTTTTGTCAACTTTTGACGGTTTGCTCTGCTTGGGATCGACAGCATGGGATTTTTGTATCTTTTTCTTCTTTCCTCTCCAGAGGATCGATGCCCTGCAGATGAATCTCCCACTAAATTCACTGGCTCCTTTTAGAGCTGATGATCCTTCTCAAAAGTTTGCAGTAATCCTAGCAAATCATAGTAGTTTACTATAGGCTTCTATTGGAAAATATGTCTCAAAAGCCAATCATCAGTCTGTTGATGGTTGAGCAACCTTGTATTGTAATTGATTTGTTAATAAATAAAATATATTTTTTGATATTTTCATCATAAGTTTTCATCTTCTAATGAACTCTGTTGTTGTGATAAAGTCCTTAGGACTATTTAGGTTTGATAAAGAGAAGATTTATCGATTAGTCCTTAAAACTGTTCACGACCAAATGATAGGCTGTTAATAAGGACGATAGCTTCTATCGAGCATAGGTCGCTATAGGCCATATGGATTGGTTGTCCTCTTAATCAAAGTGTGTGGAGACACTGCTATGACATACAGATAAGATATAAGGGTACATCATCATTGAATGTAACCAACTCCAGAGTATTTTGCTGTTGAGAATGTCTCTGATGAGATATAGGTATAAGTGTCCCTTAGACCTGAGATCGCCTCAGTGACTTGCAAGCAACTCACTGTGCTTTGGTACTGGACTAACTGAATTTTTAATTTAGTAATGAAAGGCTTCTGGGCACAGTCAAATACTTACGAAGTCAGAGTGTGATCAAGATGAGATTGACCACTCCAAGAGTTGGAGAAGAATGAGTCGTTGTATTTCAATTTAGCAAAACTTTGGCCAGGATAATCCATCAGATGGATTTAATATTTTGAAATACAATGTACACAACCTGATCAGAGTTGACAGTAGAACTCTGAGGTGTCCTATGAGCATTTTGGTCAAAGAAATAAATTATATGGAAAAACTATATCCGCATGTGTTCTAAGGATGTTATTCTACACATTCGATCTATCCGACCGTTGGGTACCATTGCTAGAAAGTCACTTTGATTAGTACAAAAATTTATTCTTATGCTACTAACTTAGGTTCAGACATATAAGGTCACACACATTAGAGTTCACATTTCGATCGGATGGTTGATCAATGATTAAGAATCGTTCTAGGGTTAAACGATCAATACGATTGACATTTAACCTAGTGCAAGTGTTGCAGGAAGATTGATTAGTAATTTAATTGCTAATTAACTTAATTTGATTAAGTCAATGGGAAAAAATTAAGTCTAATTGAATATAATTTAATTAGATTTAGTTTGGACTTGATTGGATCAAGTCCAATTAGTTAATTGGATAAGCCAAGTGCAAAGAAAAACTAGTCCTAATTCAATTAGGACTTGGGTCAACCTAATTTTTAATTCAATTAAAAAATTAAATCAGATTTAAATTTAATTTTATTTAATTAAATTAAATTTTTAATTAGGTTAAAATTTATTTTAATTGAGTTGATTTAGTTTTGGTTTGATTTGGTTTGAGAAACTAAATTTGAACAAGTCATAGATTGAACCCTAGTAAGACTAGGATTCCACCTTGCGCCATCTTAGCCCCCCACGCCCACTCTCTCTTATTTTTTGTGACAAAATCTTCTCTCTCAAGTCTTCATGCATGCCCAAAACTTTCCACTCTTTCTCTCTTACATGGAATATGGTTGTGGACCAAGTCAAAGTAGGAATTAGTTTGGATTTCAAATTCTATGAGATAGAATTTTAGGAAACCAAAACTCTTTCCTTATGGCACTAATTGTACCCAAATTTTTTTTGAGATTTTTATGAGTTTTATGGCACATATTGTGTGACCTTTGCTGGTGATCCATGGTAGAAAAAGAAGGAGGGGGCACCCAAGAGTTGGGCACCACTTGTCTTGCCCTGTTTCGATTTTTCTTGACTAGGTATTTGACCTAGACAAGGATTCTTCATATCTCTTTATTTAAGATAAATTTTTTCTTAAAATTTTTATGGATTATAGAGTATTGAGAGTCCTTTGGGGCCTGTGAAAATTAGGGATAAAGAGTGTTGGGGCATGGAGATATAATAGACACAAAACTAAGTGTCTAGGTTAGAGCAAAGAGAAGAAGAAGAGGGTCTTCTTCTAAGGTTGCTGAGTTCATCTCTTTCCTTCCTCCATCTATGAGTTTTCTGAGAGTATCTCATATATAAAACTCCTTCTCCTACTTTTCATCTTTGGAAGAGTCCAAATCAAGAAGAAGGAGGCATCTGATCGACCATCAAAGAAGGATCAGCACATTACTAGCATAATGTGTTGATTTCCTGGACCAGGACTTCTGATCATGATTCGTGAGCTCGTGTGGATGACTCCTAGAGGTCGGATGCATGTGCAGTTCACAACATCATTCTCAAGCTTGGATCAGCAAAGTTAGAACATCTAACTTGCAAGGTAATAAATCTGATCTATTATATTTTACATACATTAGATGTAGTATAGAAACATGTTGATATGATCAACATGTAGTTCTTGCTCTTTATATTTTAATTTTTGATTTAATACCATGTAATAATCATATAAAAGGATCATAGATCTAAGGATTCTCTAATTTTATAAGATAAATTTTAATTTATTTTAGTCTTCTGCTGCCTGATCTTGAAAAAATTTCAAGATCTAACCCTGAAACCCTAGATCTGGTTCCTTCAATTGGTATCAGAGCCTAGGTTGTTTATTACATGATTATATATACATGCTTAGATTATTTCTTAGATTATATCTAATTTATAATCTGATTATTAAATCTAAAATTAAAATTTTTAGATCAATCACGAACTGTAGGTTGTCCTGCTGTAAGGTTTACCCCTCACAGTGCAAAGGTTATCCTAATTTGTGTAGATCTATCTTTAATCATAAATTTGTTAGATATGATCTAGATTAAATTTATAATTTATTAGATTTAAAAGGTGTTTAAATCTAAAATAAAATCTCTTTATTAATATTTCTCGTACAAAGAACCATTGACAGTTCTGCTGAAACTAGTCGGGCTGGCTCGGTGCTGATTCGAGCCGGCTCTCTCAAGCAGACAGAACTGATGCTCGGGCGAAATATCATCGAGCTAGCTCGACTTCAATGAACAGCCAGCTCAACCATCATATATTTGTCTGAAAAATTTACGTAGTTTAAAGTTAAAATTGTTTCAATTATATGAACCTATTTAGATTAAATCTAAAGTAGTTTCATGCTTATTTCACTTGCATTTTGATTATGAATTAAACATACAATTTGGTTGGTAGAATCATGTTGTAAAAATTTTTTACAAATATGAAAATTATTTTTCAAAAATCAAACCCCAACCCTCAGTCCAAAACTTAATTGAGAATTAAGAAGTTGTTTGATTATGTTCTAGGATTGTGAATTGAAGAACCTAAGACACAAACCATAACACATTGGGTTAATGGGTTAGTGGGAATTAGGTCCATTAATTGGGTTAGACCTAAGATTAGATTAAAGATAGACTTAATTAGAGAATTGACTAAATCTAATCAATTATTGTCTTAGATTAGGTCAAAGATTCTCTAGATCAATTACAATAGTTGTAGTTGGTCAAGTCCATGTCTTTAATGAGAACCAAATAGACTTGATTCTTGGCTAAGCGGTCTAGCACGAACTGTTAGGTTGATCTAATCGAAACTAATTAAACCAGTTGATGTCTAAAGTAAATCAGATCGGTGGTTTTTAATTGGCAGTCCATTTACCTGGCCATTTCTGATGGTGTCTAAGACAAGCTTTGACAGACCCTCCCACTGATCGGACTTACCTAGCATCTTGGTGAAATTATATTTTGATCGGATCACTTGACTATTTGAGTTAACCCATGTCAGCTAGGTAAATCAGTGTGACTAATTTAGGTGCTCCTAGACCAGCCCTTTTAATGGTCTCCCTTAAGCTGACTTGGTGAAGCCAGTGGGAGGATCATGATAAGCTGGTTCATCTGACCTCCTCCTCTAAATCAATTAAATCTTCTAAAATTATTAGATCCTTAAAATAAAATAGTTATGGTGATAACTAGATCATAGCCTCCCATTAAATGGATGATAATGGATCCATCAGTTGGATAATCATTGGAGGCCCAAAGGCCTGGTGCTTATCGGGTGATGGAATTATCATTTATAATATGATTTCTTGACTGCATCTTTCTAAATGGTGGTTAGGTTAGCCAACCAAAGTTGAATCTAATCATTCATTGGCTAGATGAGCCAAGTATGGTCATATTAATGGTTGGACCTTGCCAAACCTTTTCAGTGGAGGCCAAAGCCTACTGATTAGGGACTGGGGTAAAATTAAAATTACTAAAAATTATTTAGAAAAATAATTGGTTATGAACCTATCTTAGATGTACATGGGTTGGCCAACCAAAGTTGGACTTGTGTGCAATCTAAGTGGATTCTAGTACCCACTAAGAAATTAGGATAATTCCTTGAATTGGAGGTAGAGGCTACCAATTCGAATAAAATAGTGGAAGAAACTTTTTGATTAAAGTTCAAATCTTTAGGTTTAATGAATCAATTACTAATTAAGTTATGATTTTTCTTTGTGCAGATATGGTCACTTCTCTATCGCTCCGATCATTGTTGGACAATGATAAGTTGATGGGACCCAACTTCGGTAGCTGGTACTGAAAGTTGAAGATAGTCCTAGAGCATGAACGGATCCTGTATGTGATAATGGATCTTGCACCTGAGGAGCCAGCTGCCAATGCACA
The DNA here is from genome assembly GCF_000442705.2 of Elaeis guineensis. Classification (NCBI taxonomy): domain Eukaryota; kingdom Viridiplantae; phylum Streptophyta; class Magnoliopsida; order Arecales; family Arecaceae; genus Elaeis; species Elaeis guineensis. The sequence goes on from NC_025999.2 coordinate 39,943,912, forward strand.
TGGAATAATCAAAGACACTTATCAGAAGTGGCTCAGTGATCAGATCACGGTGCGCTGTATCATGCTGGCTGCCATAAGCAACGAGTTCAATCGCAGATTTGAGACGGCTCAGCCAAAGGACATGCTTCAAGTGTTGGAGGATGCCTTTGGCACACTCGATAACATGGAGAGGCACAAGACAAGTTATGCCATCTTCAATGCCAAAATATGGGATGGTGCCTCTGTCACTGATCATGTATTGTACATGATCAAGCTGATGGAGCGTTTGAGCAAGCTCGGCTTTTCTTTGCATAAGCAACTTGGGAAAGATGCAATACTGAACTCGCTGCCCAAGTCTTATCTCCCATTCCTCACTCATTATATAATGATAAAGCCTGAAGTAAACTACCACAGGTTATTGGGGTTTCTTCAAAATTTTGAGAAGGATCACCAACTCCACAAGGAGTCGGTGAACTTAGTGGGAGGTTCGTCTTCTAATTCTCGACCCTTTAAGAAAGGAAAGAAGAACAAGAAGAAGAAAGTGAAGAAGGTGCAAGTTCAGGTTAGGTCATCAATGTAGGGCCAGATCAGAAAGATCAAGCCCGATAAGAGTCAAACTGAATGCTTCTTTTGCAAGAAGCAGGGGCACTGGAAGAAGAACTATCCTCAGTACATTGCCTCCTTGGATTCGAACTGGCAGAGAGAGAAGCAAGCTATTGCAGGGTAAGGTATTTATATGATAACTCCTTACAATTTTTTTATTTGTGATATAACTGACTAAGTATTGGATACTGGTAGCCCTTACTATATTTGCAATTCGTTGCAGGGGTTGCAGGTCAGTAGAAGATTCGAGCAAGGTGAGAGGTTCCTGAATGTTGGAGATGGAAGACCAATTTCAGTTCTAGCATTAAGAATCTTGAAATTGGTATTTGAGTCCTATACCGTTGTTCTTAATGATTATCATTTCTGTCCCAATTTTTTTAAAAATGTTAGGCTTTCTGGCCAAAAATGATTATGAAATTTTGATAAAGAAATAAGTTTGTAATATCATTATGAATGGTATTACTATTTTTTGTGGATATTTGAACAATGGTGTGTATATATTATCACAACCTGTTAATGTAGTTTATTCTACTGGCAAGTACCCAAGATTAGATAGTGTTGGTGCAAAAATCTGCCTGCGTCGGAGAAGCTGGAGTCAAGGGAGTCGCGGTCGCCACCGGGACCTGCAAAAGAAGTCTAAACCGGAGTTGGGGTTGCTCCGGTAAGACCCTCCGATGCTCAAGTCAGTTCTCTGCCTCAACAAGAATGGAGTGCTCGAACGAAAATTTTAGCAGAGTTTTTGGGATAGAAATTAGAGCTTAGAGAATAACGTATCTGGGGTCCCCCTTTTATAGGCGGGGGATGCGATAGGCTGATAGCGACGTTTGTAACCATCCGGCCGTTGGCCGTTCGAGGCCAGAAGGAGCTTGTTATGAAGAGTAGTGGAGTGGAATCATGGCCATCACTGCAACCTACCACGTGGAGTCTGTTGCGGGGAGTGGAGCGACGTCCGTTGTCATGACTTGCCAGAGAGTGGAGGAGTTGTGCGGTATCCATCGCAGGAAGTGGAGCAGAGTCATGGCCATTATTGTGGTCTGTCAGGGAATGATGGAGCCATGCGGAATCCGTCGCAGGAAGTGGAGCAGAGTCATGGCCATTACTATGGCCTGTCAGGGAGTGATGGAGCCATACGGAATCCGTCGCAGGAAGTGGAGCAGAGTCGTGGCCGTTACTATGGCCTGCCAGGGGGTCCAGACCTGTTGGTCGAAGTTTGGTTGGAGTCCGATCTCCGTAAAAGCCCGGATGGGGATCATTTGTCGAGGAATCTCGGTCGAGGCCTATCTGCAATAGAAATCCGAAAGGAATTCGTCCATAATGGAAGCTCGAGAGAAGGCTTACGGTGGGAATCAGGCACGGACCACTCGTGGTAGAAATTTGAAGTAGATCATTTGCAGTGGAAACTCGGAGTGGGTCGCTTGCAGTAGAAGCTCGATGTCCGACCCTCGTAAGAATTCGGGGTGAGGTCTACCTGCAATAGGATTTCATGGTGGAAGTTCGGCTCCCGTAGGAGCTCAGACGAAGTCTTCTTGCAGCCGAAATTGGGGATGAAGTCCGGCTCCCATAGGAGTCCGGACGAAGTCTACCTGAAGCTGGAGTCAGGGATGAAGTCCGGCTCCCGTAGGAGTCCGGATGAAGTCTACCTGCAATTGAAGTCGGGGACGAAGTCCGGCTCCCGTAGGAGTCCGGATGAAGTCTACCTGCAATTGAAGATGGGGATGAAGTCCGGCTCCCGTAGGAGTCCGGATGAAGTCTTCCTGCAGTCAGAGTTGGGGACGAAGTCCGGCTCCCGTAGGAGTCCGGATGAAGTCTACCTGCAATTGAAGTCGGGGACGAAGTCCGGCTCCCATAGGAGTCCGGGCGAAGTCTTCCTACAGCCGGAGTCAGAGATGAAGTCCGGCTCCCGTAGGAGTCCGGATGAAGTCTACCTGCAATTGAAGTCGGGGACAAAGTCCGGCTCTCGTAGGAGTCCGGGCAAAGTCTTCCTGCAGCCGGAGTCGGGGACAAAGTTTGGCTCCCGTAGGAGTCCGGATGAAGTCTACCTGCAATTGAAGTCAGGGACGAAGTCCGGCTCCCGTAGGAGTCCGGACGAAGTCTTCTAGGTAGAAACTCAGGTGGGGTCCGTCCATCGTGCAGAACCCGATCGACGTTGGTGGGGGTTTATCCGTCGGCAAAACTTGGGAATGTTGCGGAGGCTCGGCCGCCGGAGAGGTTCGAAAAGATGTCATCGAGGGTCGGACGTCGGTAGAACCCCTGGAGGGTCACTCCTGACACGAACTTCAGCTGGAGAGGATTTTATACCCAACACCAGTCTCCCTACTTTCGAGTTCGAGTTTCGAATGAAGAAAGTACAGAAAAATTTTCACAACCGAAGTCATCTTCTTGAATCCTGTGCACGATCGCCCTCAGATATTCTGGCATTTAATGCGCGCATGCTGGAGTCTTTTTTCAATTAGAGCGATCCGGAGAGTCCTTTCGGAATTTCCACCAGAGCGTAGTCCCAAGCGCCACACCATAATGGTCCCGCCAGCGGTCAGCCCTATGCCACGGTGAGTGGGACACGTGGCGGGCCTTGGTAGACCTAGGGACATCAGCCACCATAACTGTGCCAGGTCCCGTCGCTTATTTAAGCCCCCTCTTTCCCTCTGGAGACTTCACCTCGCCTGAGAGTCGACGCCTTTCTTCTGCCTGAGAGTTTAGTCACCCCATCGGTGCCCTTTTCGACTCTGGGCGTTCTTCACACCAATCTTCGCCATCTCCGCCGACTCCCTACCGCCCTCAGTCTTTCTACCCTTTTGAGGAGTTCACCCGTCGGGGCTTCTGCCCCAGAGGCCAATCTCGAGAGGATGTTATGGACCGAGAGGAGTAGGAGGGGGAAGATGGCGGTCTGCGAGTTCAGTGGCTGCCGAACTATCACTGAGGGTTCCCACCATCTCGGAGGGGGCCCGAGGGAGAATCCTTCAACAACAGGGATTTAATAACGGAACCAACCGGTGAGCATGTTCCGCCTGAGAATTTTGGAGTAGTTGAACGAGGCGACACTGGTCAAGGGGGTAGAGTTGTCATCATAAGCTGTGGCGGATTTCTTGACGTTGTTGGGGTCGAGGGACCAGAGGCGGTCGGCACTGACGGTGGGGCAGTAGAACTTGTTGTGGACATGGTGGAAGTAGCGCACGCCGACCTTGCCGAAGTACCTAGGATGGTGGTCGTCGTGGAGCACACGGTGGTGGCGCATGCCTCTGACGTCATCGTGGCCTCCGAGGTACTTTCGGTTCTTCCCGATGCAGGTCGTCGTCGCCGCTGCCGTCGCCGTCGCTGCCCCTTGAATTCTATCCCCCCCTTTTCCCCCTAGGGTTGGGGTTTCGGCAATGGAGCGAAATGAGGCAGAGGTGAGAGCCGATGGATTCATCACACGTGCTGGGAGATACTGCTGAGGAAGATGGAACCGGAGGGAGAAGTCAAGAGCTTGAAGTGGTCCCTAACGTGTTCCTTTCAAGTCTTATAGTAATGTTCTTTTTCCTTGGCCCTCAGGGTCTTGTAACGTATATCTTGTTAATCGAGAATGAGAAGGAGATTTTGTTACCTTGTCCGTACTTTGCATCAAATTGTCGCCTGCCGAACTTCTTTCATTCACCATTGTTATTGTCGTATTCCCCTCCTCTTTTCCTTTTCGTCTTCTTTCTCTCTCTTTTTTTTTTTTCGACGTCGTCTAGAGGTTACTGGTTGTTGCCGCATCGGCTTGCTTTTTCGATCATCTTTTTTCTTCAACCTTAAGGGCTCTGTATGCATATTTAGTAAATAACACGAGAAGGGAATTTTTCGCTACCTCTTTTACTCACGTGTTGGATTGTCATTTGCCGAGCTTCCTTCGACTTTTGCCTTGTCCGATATCGATGCTATTCGAAGGTACCCGATCGCTGTCGCATTGACCCATCCTTCCATTTATGGCCACTGATTTGTCCGGGACCACTCGAGTTTGATGCCTCCTTTCAGAGTTCGAGCTCGGAGATCTAAGCTTCTCGTCGTCCTGAGGAAGCCGTCTTATCCTTGGCTTGCACTGAGAGCTCTTTTGGAGACTGGAGATTTTGATGAGAACCCCCATCCTCACTAAGACGACGTCCCCTGCATTTTTATTGTAATTTGTTTTCCATTTGTCGCTGATGTAGTTCGTCGCTTTCCTTTTTAACTCCTTCCCTTTTTCCTTTTCTAGAGTGAGGGTTTTCCCCCTGCTCTTAGCGGAGTAGCGGGAGCGCGGAGGGGTCGCTGGGAAGGTTCCCTTTTTCTTATCTGGTTTTGAATGACCAGACCTTAATTGGTGTCAGGACGAGGTTCTTCCCCTATGTTGCTCCTAGATTGATTTTGATGATTACAAATCAGATTGAAGGGATTCAAATAATTTTAAAATGAAAAAGTCCTTATGATCTTCAAGGGCAAAATCATAATTTTACTCAAATCTTGATTTGATAGTATCATTTGGTAGAACAAATGATTTGAAATCTATTGGTGAAAATTTCATTGTGTTTGGACTTATATTTTTGAAGTTATGAAGGTTTGAAGTGCATGAGTTGACTCATGAGTCAACTCATGGCACTGTGAGCTGATTGGCACGCAAAAATTCTCCTTGGCACGCTAGTTTTCTGGCTTGGCACGACCTGTGAGTCGACTCATGAGTCGACCCACAAGGCATGAGTCGACTCATGAGTCGACCCCTACTAATTTGAGCCAAGAAATTCCAGAAAAGCATTCTCTGGTTTTTGCAACAGAGGTCGACTCATGAGTCGACCCCTGCGACGGGAAATGTCAGCAACGGCTATTTTTTTGTCCATTTTAATTGCCATTTATGCTTCCTAAAAATCCTCTAACGGCTCTTTATCTGCCTAAATTATTTTCTCTTGCTTCTAATGCTACAAAATACTTAATTTGATGAAAGAAATTGCAGATTAAATAGCGAATCAAACGTGAAATCAAAAAAAAAGAAGAGAAGAAGAAGAAAAAGACGAGAAAGAGAGAAGAATAGAAGAGAGGATCCATAATTTGCAAGAATAAGCCTGAGATCAACGAAATATCCATAAAGAAAAAGAGAGAGGATCCACAATATACCAGAGAGATTGTGAAAGAGAAAAGCTAGATCTTTCAAGGAGAGAATTCTTCACGCCTATCGTTTCAACCTTGATCTAGAGATCGTTCAAAGCTTTCAAGAGATCTTCAATCAACGATCAACCTCTTCTCAAGCATTCGTTCAACCGTTCATTCATCTTGAGAAAATCTGAAAAAGAGGTTCTTCATTTGAGTAAAGCTTTTATTGTTATATTTGCTCATAAAAGGAGCTGTTATTGTATTAATCTGTGCTCTAAATATTCTTACTCTTTGTGAGTTTTTGCTCTTATTTTTGGAAGATTTCCAAAACAAGGAAAGGTTGATCCGAACCTGAAATCGGAGTATTTTGGGTTTACTTGTACCCAAGAAACAAGTGATCTAGCTTGGGATAGCTAGTGTCGGAGTTTCCGACGTTTTGTATTCGGGTTGAATACAAAGGATAGTGGATTAAAATTCTCAAGTGGGATCTTGGGGAGTGGATGTAGGTGCAAGGTTAGCACCGAACCACTATAAATCCTTGTGTTTGTGGTGTGCTTTATCGCTTTATCTTATTTCTTTATTATATCCTTGCAATACTGCTTTAGGTAATTAATATTGTTTTAAGCCATTGTTTTGTTCTTCATAAGTTATCTGTTGGGCTTAAAATTTTTAGAAACCCAATTCACCCCCCCTCTTGGGTTGCATAGCTGGGCAACAAGTGGTATCAGAGCCGGTGCTCTAGCCCTTCTTTGATCTAACAATCAAAGAGCCAAAGATCTATGGCAACCCATGTTGGAACTTCTCTAGCCGAGGGGCAATCAACAAACCGACCTCCACTTTTCAATGGGTCTAATTACACCTATTGGAAAGCTCGGATGAAGATTTTCATACAAGCACTCGACTATGATATGTGGAGTATCATAGTGAACGGTCCTCACACACCCACCAAGATTATAGATGGTGAGGAGTCAACCAAACCCGAAAAAGAATGGGATGAGGTTGACAAGAAATTGGCACAATTAAATGCCAAAGCTATGAATGTTCTTTATTGTGCACTAAATGCTAGTGAATTTAATCGCATTTCTACTTGTGCATCTGCTAAAGAAATATGGAATAGGTTAGAAGTCACCCATGAGGGAACAAATCAAGTAAAAGAGTCTAAAATAAACATGCTTGTACATAAATATGAATTGTTCAAAATAGAGCATGATGAGTCCATAACTGCTATGTTTACTCATTTTACTGATATAATCAATGGTTTAAAGAGTCTTGGCAAATCTTATACTAACAGTGAACTTGTAAAAAAGATTCTCAGGTCACTGCCAAGAACTTGGGAAGCCAAGGTGACTGCCATCCAAGAAGCAAAGGACTTGAACACTCTACCTCTAGAAGAGCTTCTTGGATCCTTGATGACTCATAAACTTAGCATGAAGCAACATCAAGAGGATGAAATCAAAAAGAAAAGAACCATTGCCCTCAAATCCACAACTTCGCCTGATTATGAAACGGATGACTCTGAAGATGAAGATCAGGATGAAGAGATGGCTCTCATCACCCAGAAATTTAAGAAGTTTCTAAGAAAAAAGAAACAGGGGATGAGAAAGAAATTCACAAAAGGAGATCAAAGCAAAGAAAAGGAAAAAGATCAAACCCCCATATGCTACGAGTGCAAGAAGCCAGGACATTTCAGATCCGAATGTCCACAATTGAAGAAAGGTCCAAAGAAGTTTAAAAAGAAGGCAATGATGGCGACCTGGAGTGCGAGTGATGACTCAAGCTCCGACGAGGAAACCTCAACAGAACAAGCCAACCTGTGCCTGATGGCACATGAAAATGAGGTAACTTCTGAATCCACTAGTGAATTTACTTTTGAAGAATTGCATGAGGCATTCTATGATTCAATTGATGAATTAAAGAAACTAGGAAAGAAAAACAAAGAGCTGAAATTGGAAAATCAGTCCTTAGTGAAACAAGCTGAAAATCTTTCAATTGAAAAATTCACCTTGATTCAAGAAAATCAAAACTTAAAGGATGAAATGAACAAGCTGAAGTCTATAGTAGATAAGTTCACCTTAAGTTCAAACAAACTAAATATGATCCTTGAAAATCAGAAAGCTATATATGATAAGGCTGGACTTGGTTATAAACCCCTGAAGAAACAAAAATTTCTGAAGGATATTTATGTAAATTATTCAAGTAACAAGTCTACAAATATTACTTGTTTTAAATGTGGAAGAATAGGACATAAATCATATACATGTCTTATTAACAAATATGCAAACACAAAGAAAATATGGGTTCCAAAAGGAACCATTCTGACTAACCTGAAAGGACCCAAGAAAGCTTGGGTACCTAAGACAGAAACTTGATCTTTGCTTGCAGGTGTGTCTAGCATCCCAAGAAGGAAACAGGAAATGGTATCTTGACAGCGGATGCTCGAGACACATGACTGGTGATGAATCACAATTCATCACGCTTGATGCTAAGGATGGAGGGATGGTCACCTTTGGAGATAATGGCAAAGGAAAGATCATCGGGATAGGTAACATTGGTATCACTCCCTCCAAATACATTGAGAATGTTTTATTAGTTAAAGGTTTAAAGCATAACTTACTTAGCATTAGTCAATTCTGTGATAAAGGATATAAAGTAAGCTTTGAATCATCTGTTTGCATTGTGACGAGTCCTATTAACGATGGCATTAAATTTATAGGACATAGGCATGGCAATGTTTATATGGTAGACTTGAATGATTTAACTAAATTAGACATGCAATGCCTAGTTTCCTTAAGTGCTAAAATAAATGAGACTAGTTGGCTGTGGCATCATAGACTTGCACACATTAGCATGCATTCTCTCTCAAAATTAATTAAAAAGGATTTAGTTCTCGGTTTGTCAAAACTAAATTTTGAAAAGGATAGAATTTGTGATGCATGCCAATTAGGTAAACAAACTAGAGTATCATTTAAATCCAAAAATACTGTTTCAACTTCTAGACCTTTAGAGCTCTTACATATGGATTTATTTGGACCAACTAGAACCACTAGTCTAGGAGGAAAATGATATGGATTTGTAATAATTGATGATTACTCTCGTTTTACTTGGGTTTTCTTTTTAGCTCACAAAAATGAAACTTTTCAAATTTTCACTAAATTTCATCGAAAAGTCACTAATGAAAAAGGGTTTTCAATTCAAAATATTAGAAGTGATCATGGAACAGAATTTGAAAATCATGACTTTGAAAATTTTTGTGATGAAAATAGAATTGACCATAACTTCTCTGCTCCTAGGACACCCCAACAGAATGGGGTAGTTGAAAGGAAAAACAGAACCTTAGAAGAAATGGCCCGTACCATGCTTTGTGAAAGCAACCTTCCAAGATATTTTTGGGCAGAAGCTATTAACACAGCATGTTACATTTTAAATCGTGCCTTAATTAGATAATTTTTAAAGAAAACCCCCTATGAACTTTGGAAAGGAAGAAAACCAAATATTGCATATTTTCATGTTTTTGGTTGCCGATGTTTTGTATTAAATAATGGCAAAGAAAAACTTGGTAAATTTGATGCAAAATCAGATGAAGCAATCTTTCTAGGTTACTCCTCCACTAGTAAAACATTTAGAGTGTTCAACAAAAGAACTTTAGTAGTTGAGGAGTCCATACATGTTGTCTTTGATGAATCTAACGATCTTCCTTCAAGGAAGAATGAGGGTGTTGATGATGCAGATCCACTAATAGAAGGTATGAAGGAGATCACTCTGAAAGACTCAGCAACTCCAGAAGACAAGGATCAAGAAGTCAAACAAAATGAGAAAGGTGAAGAAATTCAAGAACAACCTCAAGGTACAAATGACTTACCCAAGGAATGGAGGTATGTTCACAACCACCCTAAGGAATTAATTATCGATGATCCTATGCATGGGGTAAAAACACGTTCTTCACTTAAAGATGTACTTAATCATTGTGCTTTTGTATCTCAACTTGAACCTAAAACTTTTGAAGAGGCTGAAAATGATCATAACTGGATTAATGCTATGCAAGAGGAACTTAATCAATTTGAAAGAAATAATGTTTGGACCTTAGTAAAAAGACCTAAAGATTATTCAATAATTGGCACAAAATGGGTCTTTAGAAACAAATTAGATGAGCATGGAAATGTAATTAGAAATAAAGCAAGACTGGTTGCTAAGGGATATAATCAAGAAGAAGGAATTGATTTTGATGAAACCTTTGCACCTGTTGCTAGATTAGAAGCTATTAGACTTCTACTTGCATATGCTTGCTTTATGAATTTCAAGTTATTTCAAATGGATGTTAAAAGTGCATTTTTAAATAGATATATTTCTGAAGAAGTATATGTAGAACAACCCCCTGGATTTGAAAATCATGCTTTTCCCAATCATGTCTTTAGATTAAATAAAGCTTTATATGGTCTAAAACAAGCACCTAGAGCATGGTATGAAAGGCTAAGCAAATTTTTACTAAATAATGGTTTCTCAAGAGGCAATGTAGATACAACCCTATTTATTAAAAGAAACCAAAATGATATGCTAATTATACAAATTTATGTTGATGACATAATTTTTGGGTCTACTAATGAATCCCTTTGTCAAGACTTTGCTAAGCTTTGCAGGGAGAGTTCGAGATGAGCATGATGGGAGAACTCACTTTCTTTCTCGGACTCCAAATCAAACAATCAAAAGAGGGAATCTCCATCACCCAAAGCAAGTACACCAAGGAACTACTCAAAAGATTTGGAATGGAGAACTGCAAACCAATTGGCACACCAATGAGTCCCTCAAGTAAGCTTGACAAGGATGATGAAGGTAAAAGCGTAGACTTAAAATACTACAGAGGTATGATTGGCTCATTATTATATCTAACTGCAAGTAGGCCTGATATCATGTTTAGTGTTTGCTTATGTGCAAAATATCAATCTAATCCTAAGAAATCTCATTTGAATGCTGTTAAAAGAATCCTTAGATACTTAAATGGTACACAAACTATAGGGTTATGGTACTCTAAGGACTCACAAATTAATTTGTTAGGATATTCTGATGCTGATTTTGCTGGATGTAAATTAGATAGAAAAAGCACAAGTGGAACTTGCCAATTTCTTGGAGTTAACCTAATCTCATGGTTTAGCAAGAAATAAAATTCGGTGGCACTGTCTACGGCTGAGGCCGAATACATTACAGCCGGAAGTTGTTGTGCTCAAATCTTGTGGATTAAGCAACAACTCGAAGATTTTGGAATCAAACTTAATGAAACTCCAATAAAATGTGATAATACAAGTGCCATAAATCTATCTAAAAATCCAATACAACACTCAAGATCCAAACATATTGAAATAAGACATCATTTTATAAGAGAACATGTTCAAAACAAAAATATAATTCTTGAATATGTTTGCACTGAAAATCAATTAGCCGATATCTTTACAAAGGCCCTTAGTGAGGATAGATTCTGTGAAATTAGGAGAAATCTAGGAATTCTAGATCCATTTGCCTAAACTTCTCTTAATTAATATCAAATATTCTTAGAGCTCAATTTCTAACAACTATCCTGGTTCCAAAAGCTCAGCTTTATCACTCTAAAAACTTATCTTTGAGCAAAATTCCTTCTCCCAAAATTTTGAATTTTTCTGGAATTTATTTGTATTTTTTCTGATTTTCTGAACTTCATGAGTCGACCCCCATGAGTCGACTCAATGGCAAACTTGTAGATCCCACAAACTTCCCACGGGCTCATTGTTTTTAAACGGGAACCCTGTTTGTGAGACGACTCATCTTCCCATCGTTCTTCTTCCAAAAGCCGTCTTCTCCAACTCTTCTTGCTCCAAATCCAAGGATCAATTCTGAGGCAATTCTCCCTTCTTCTCTCCACAAAAAATCGCCTCCTTGAAAAGGACTTTTCTGTGCTTTCTCGCAGTGATTGGCGCGGGTGGAACGTGCCCTAGAACTTCACCGTTCATTCAAAATCCACTTCTTTTCTCCACCAAAATTCTTCTTTACTCTTTTGTGATCCCTCCTCCACTGAATTCAAGTCTTCTTGTCTGCTATTTTTTGGATATGGCTCCAAAGATGAAACTTCCCCAAAGAAGGAAATCAATCCGAGAGTCTGAGGAAATTGTCCGAAAGAAAAGGCATGCTCAGTCTTCCAGTATTCCCGATCCAGTTTCAGTACCTGCTCAAGGTCTCTCTCAATCCTCCATAAGCCCCAGTGTAAATCCTCTTTCTGATAGAAAAGTAGAAATCGAGAAAAACATAGATTTTCGGTTCTTTGAGAAAGAAGGCTTTACTTTTGCTACCAAGATCAAAAATCAAGGATGGGAACTTTATTGCTCTCTTAAGGAAGTCACCTATGTTGATCTAGTCAGAGAGTTCTACCAGAACCTAAATTATGGAAACGGGTCTGTGACTTCAACTGTAAAGGGGATTGACATCTGTTTGGATTCTAGGATATTGGGAGAAATACTTCAGTTGCCTAGTGAAGGATACTCATATATGGAACTCCCAATTAAAGAAGAAGGGATCAGAATTATCTTAGGAGAAACTTTTTCAGGAAGTTTAAACAAATTGGAAGCAAAGCTATTATCCATTGAGATGAGGGTCCTGCATCAGATTGTAACGAAACTCTTCTTTCCTAGGAGTGGTAGACATGACTTACTATCTGGCAGAGATGTATGTGTCATGTTTCATATCATCACTCAGACCCCCCTAAACCTCCCTGCACTTATGATAGAGGCCATGAGAGAAACTTTGAACAGATCCAAGGCACACTTGCCTTATGGTATGGCCCTTACTAGAGTTTTTAGGAGGTTTGGAGTTAGCTGTGAGGGGGAGACACCTACCAAGCTCTCACATGTGGACACTTTCAACCAACACAGCCTGCACCAAATGGAAATTACAAAGACTGTTGGTGGTTGGATCAAGGGCTCTGAAGAAAGAGCTGAGGAGAGAGCTGAGGAAAGAGCTGAAGATAGAACTGAAGGCAGAGTAGAAGAAGAAGGTCCATCTTCTCCTGTACATGACTTCAGGGCAGCTTCACCAGATACCCAGTTCATTCCTGATACTGAGGCTGGCCCTTCTGAGTTTACTAGGATGCCCACACCAGTGTATCAGCCAGAGAGCAGAGCACCTCATTCAGAGTTCAGACTGGCTGACGATCAGATCGAGCATATTTCGCAGCGTGTGGCTTCTTTGCTGTCTAGTCAGTGGGGTAGTACTTCTTTTGCACCTGGAGCTACTTCTTCTGATCAGACCATTACTCCCCACATCTCCACTGTATTTCAGATGATTTCAGATCAGTCCGTCAGGATACAGCAGCTTGAGGATACAGTCTGGAGACTTACTGGCAGAGTTCTTGACTTGCAGGGGCAAGTCCTTGCATTGGCCCATCCCCAGCCACAGGAGTCTACTATTGAGGTCACAGACCTCACTGCAGAGGCTGGCAGGCTCAGAGGAGCATTAGAAGGTGGATATGAGCTACTGAGGAAAGAGATCAGAGGATCGAGTGAGCATGCTACCACCCAGTTCACTGCTCTACTTCAATCTGTTTCCAGAGCACTGAACGTACTTGATTCTATCAGACTCATGGTATCAGCCCTAGTATCTCAACGTTCTCAGCCTCCCAGTTCATCTCGTTCTCCTACTCGTGGCAGAGGCAGACGGGATAGAGGACGCACTTCTGATCCATCATCTCCTCACCCTATATCTGATGACTCTGATCATTGACTTATCTAGATCCTAAGAGTTAGTATCTTGTTCTAGGATCTATACCTTGGGGCCATGTATTTACATTTAGCCGGTTGAATTTTATGTATTGAAACAATTATGATATTAATGGAATCATCTTTTACCTATATTTCTACCACTTTGTAATGATTATATTTTGGTTATATTTCAATCTCTGATACATCTGTTGAAATATTATCTTCTCCTTGTTGTTGTTTGCTGTTGATAATTGCTATATTAAGGGGAGCAAACATCTGTGAAAAACTCTAAAGAAGAAAAAATTAAAGAATATTTCAAAAAAAAAAAAGAAAAAGAAAGAGTTAACTATGTTTGATGATGTCAAAAAGGGAGAGAAATTAAACTAAAACAAAAATTGAAATTAGACAAAAAGCAAAACCCTAAATTATGAGAAAAAGGGGGAGAAATTAAACAAAAATAAATATTGGAGAAATTAAAACAAATATTGAAGAAATTAAACAAATATTGGAGAAATTAAACAAAAACAAGGATTGAAAGATTAAACAAAACTTTGAGAAATTTGGTATCAAAATTTGGTATCAGACAGAACTTTAACAAAAAGTCATCCATCAAAAGCAAAATCATGAGTACAATGCAAATAAGTATTTTTTTTATATAAGCTCTAATATTCAAACTTGCTTTTGAAATTTTACTCACCTTGATACATCAATAAGAAATTTGTTTTACTCTGATACATCCTACAATTTCTTTTAACTTGATCTGATACATGATAACATACAGTGTGAAGGTTTCTCTAATATATTATAATATTTGCTCTAATACAGTGTGAAATTTTCTCTGACATTTGCTCTAATACAATATGAAATTTTCTCTGATACATTATAAAAATTTTCTTGCTCTGATACATTATAAAATCTTTTCTGATATCATTGTAAAAATTATTTTTGCTCTGATACATAGAAAAAGTTATTTATCTTCTCTTGCTCTGATATATCTTGAACTCAAAATGATCTAATATCCTTTTCAAATCTTTAAGAAAATGGACAAACTATTTTTGCATTTATATTACATGCCAAAAGAATCATACTCTTTTCAAGCATATACACCTATAATGGATTCTTTTGAAATTAATGCATTAACATAAATATTTTTATTCAAATATTTTATCATCATCAAAAAGAGGGAGATTGTTGCTCCTAGATTGATTTTGATGATTACAAATCAGATTGAAGGGATTCAAATAATTTTAAAATGAAAAAGTCCTTATGATCTTCAAGGGCAAAATCATAATTTCACTCAAATCTTGATTTGATAGTATCATTTGGTAGAACAAATGATTTGAAATCTATTGGTGAAAATTTCATTGTGTTTGGACTTATATTTTTGAAGTTATGAAGGTTTGAAGTGCATGAGTCGACTCATGAGTCAACTCATGGCACTATGAGCTGATTGGCACGCAAAAATTCTCCTTGGCACGCTAGTTTTCTGGCTTGGCACGACCTGTGAGTCGACTCATGAGTCGACCCACAAGGCATGAGTCGACTCATGAGTCGACCCCTGCTAATTTGAGCCAAGAAATTCCAGAAAAGCATTCTCTGGTTTTTGCAACAGAGGTCGACTCATGAGTCGACCCCTGCGATGGGAAATGTCAGCAACGGCTATTTTTTTGTCCATTTTAATTGCCATTTATGCTTCCTAAAAATCCTCTAACGGCTCTTTATCTGCCTAAATTGTTTTCTCTTGCTTCTAATGCTACAAAATGCTTAATTTGATGAAAGAAATTGCAGATTAAATAGCGGATCAAACGTGAAATCAAAAAAAAAGAAGAGAAGAAGAAGAAAAAGATGAGAAAGAGAGAAGAATAGAAGAGAGGATCCGTAATTTGCAAGAATAAGCCTGAGATCAACGAAATATCCATAGAGAAAAAGAGAGAGGATCCACAATATACCAGAGAGATTGTGAAAGAGAAAAGCTAGATCTTTCAAGGAGAGAATTCTTCACGCCTATCGTTTCAACCTTGATCTAGAGATCGTTCAAAGCTTTCAAGAGATCTTCAATCAACGATCAACCTCTTCTCAAGCATTCGTTCAACCGTTCATTCATCTTGAGAAAATCTGAAAAAGGGGTTCTTCATTTGAGTAAAGCTTTTATTGTTATATTTGATCATAAAAGGAGCTGTTATTGTATTAATCTGTGCTCTAAATATTCTTACTCTTTGTGAGTTTTTGCTCTTGTTTTTGGAAGATTTCCAAAACAAGGAAAGGTTGATCCGAACCTGAAATCGGAGTGTTTTGGGTTTACTTGTACCTGAAAAATAAGTGATCTAGCTTGGGATAGCTAGTGTCGGAGTTTCCGACATTTTGTATTCGGGTTGAATACAAAGGATAGTGGATTAAAATTCTCAAGTGGGATCTTGGAGAGTGGATGTAGGTGCAAGGTTAGCACCGAACCACTATAAATCCTTGTGTTTGTGGTGTGCTTTATCGCTTTATCTTATTTCTTTATTATATCCTTGCAATACTGTTTTAGGTAATTAATATTGTTTTAAGCCATTGTTTTGTTCTTCATAAGTTATCTGTTGGGCTTAAAATTTTTAGAAACCCAATTCACCCCCCCCTCTTGGGTTGCATAGCTGGGCAACACCCTATTTCTGACGGAATAGGTTTCAGCTCAGGTTAGGACGGGGTCCTCCTCTTGTCTCTAACAGGGCTATGGGGGTACATATGGACATCGCAGGGCCTCTCTCCCCATCCAGTCTAAGGGTAACCGGGCCTTCGACTTTGCTCAAGTTAGAGCGAGGTTCTCCTCCTGTCCCAAACAGGACCGTGGGGACACATATGGGCGTTGCAGGGCCTCTCCCTCCATCCGGTCTAAGGGTAACCGGGCCTTCGACTTTGCTCATGTTAGGGCAAGGTTCTCCTCCTGTCCCTAACAGGGTTGTGGGGGCATATATGGGCGCTGTAGGGCCTCTCCCCCCATCCGGTCTAAAAATAACCGGACCTTCGACTTTGCTCCTGTTAGGGCGAGGTTCTCCTTCTGTCTCTAACAGGGCTGTGGGGGCACATATGGGCGTTGCAGGGCCTTTCCCTCCATCCAGTCTAAAAATAACCGGGCCTTCGACTTTGCTCCTGTTAGGGCGAGGTTCTCCTCCTGTCCCTAACAGGGCTATGGGGGCACATATGGGCATTGCAGGGCCTCTCCCCCCATCCGGTCTAAGTGTAACCGGGCCTTCGATTGTGTCGGGACGAGGTTCTCCTCCTGCTCCCGACATGGTTCGTTTCGAGTCCTGTCGATATAGGCTCGTGCCAAGAGAGAAGACACGTGGATATAAAACTTTCATTTAAAGTAAAGTTATTGGTAATACATTCGTAAATTTTTCAAGCTCCACGATCGCGGGAGGTCTACTCCTCCGAGCTCCTTGAGGTAGTAAGTTTCGGGCCGGACCACCTCCTTGACTTCGTACGGGCCTTCCCAATTTGGGGCAAGCTTTCCTCGATCCTGAGGTTGCGAGACGGTGGATCGTCGAAGCACCAGGTCTCCTGCTCTAAAGACTTTAATTTTGACCTGAGAATTGTAATAGCGGGCGACTTTCTGTCTGTAGGCTGCCATCCGAACTTGAGCTACTTTCCATTTTTCTTCCAGCAAGTCGAGGTTGGCTTTAAGACCTTGTGAATTGTGATGTTCGTTGAATGCCACGACTCGTGCCGACGGGAGCTTGAGCTCAATTGGGATAACAGCCTCCGTTCCGAAGGCTAGAGCGAAGGGGGTCTCTCCCGTGGGTAGTCTTTGGGTAGTTCGGTACGCCCACAACACATGATAAAGTTCGTCTGCCCAAGTTCCCTTCACCTTTTTGAGCCTCGTCTTAATCCCTTGCAGTAGAGTTTTGTTGGTCACTTCAGCTTTGCCGTTCACCTGAGGATGGGCTACCGATGTGAAGTTGTGGGAGATGTTTAGGTCTTCACAAAATTCGACGAATCTCGACCCCACAAATTGCCGCCCATTATCAGTAATCAGGGTTCTTGGCAGGCCGAACCTGCAGACGATTGACTTCCAGACGAAGTCTTGCACTTTAGCTTCTGTGATTTTCGCCAGCGGTTCGGCTTCGACCCACTTGGTGAAATAGTCAATTGCTACTAGGAGGAACTTCCTCTGCCCTGACGCCACAGGAAAGGGTCCAAGGATATCCATTCCCCATTGCGCAAATGACTATGGGGCGCTCAAGGATGTAAGCTCGACGGTGAGCTGTCTCTGGATGTTGGCATATCTCTGACATCGATCACACTTTCTGACATATTCAATTGAGTCACGATACATCGTCGGCCAGTAATACCCTTAGCAGAGCAACTTGTGAGATAAGGATCTAGCCCCCAGATTCCTTCATGCACCTCCCACAAGGCGTAGTCAGCTTCCGAAGGCCAGAGATATTTTAAAAGGGGCAAAGAGTATGATCTCTTGTACAACTTGTTCTCATATAGGATGTACCGGGAGGCTTGATTTTTGACCTTCCGAGCCTCTTTCGCATCATGAGGGAGAACCCCATCTCTGAGATATGCCATCAGTGGGTCTATCCAACTAGGCTCATGGTCAATTTCCATCACAGGCCGCGATTCTTCCGTGCTCGAGCACTTCAGAACTTCAAAGAGAACACCCTTGGACAATTCAGCCGGTGCCAGCGTAGCCAGCTTGGAGAGAAGATCGGCCCTGGTTTTTTCTATCCTTGGAATCTGCCTGATGTTGAAACTACTAAAGGCGGGCACGAGCTCCTTTATCTTTTCAAGATACTTCGTCATGCTGTCCTCCCGTGTTTCATAGTTTCTGCTGACTTGTCCAACTACCAATTGGAGTCACTGTGAACTTGGAGCCGATCTACTCCCAATTCTTTGGCGATCCTCAATCCTGCGATCAGAGCTTCATATTCTGCTCCATTATTTGTTGCGGAAAATTCGAAGCGCAGAGCGTACTCCACAATGATTTCTTCTGGACTGATCAAGATCAGGCCCGCACCTGCACCCGATATGTTGGAAGATCCATCCATGTAGAGGGCTCAAAAGCAACCAGGGGGGTCTGCTTCTTCTTCGAGGGAGTTCGATTGGGGCTCCAAGCCATCAATTTCACCCTGTTCAGGTTCGGCCTCCTCCGAGATAGTGCACTCTACTATAAAATCTGCCAGTATCTGGGCTTTCACTGTCGGTCTGGGTCGATAGTGGATGTCGAATTCTGTAAGCTCGATCGCCCATTTCGCTATCCTCCGGAGGCATCTGTCCGGTGCAGAATCGCCTTGATCAGCTGGTCAGTGAGCAACGTTACGGTGTGCCCTTGAAAGTAGGGTCGGAGCTTTCGAGCTGCAATCAACAGGGCATAAGTTAGTTTCTCTAATTTAGTATACCTAGTTTCGGCGTCTCTCAATGCGCAACTGATGTAGTAGATCGGCCGTTGAATTTTTGCTTCTTCCTTGACAAGAACCGCTGCGAGAGCCATAGGGGAGACCGCCAGGTACAAAAATAGCTCCTCTCCAGGCTCGGGCTTCGCCAACAATGGAGGTGAGCCGAGGTAGCTCCTTAGCTCTTCGAACGTCTGTTGGCACTCAGTGGTCCAACAGAAGTTCTTCGGTCGCTTGAGGGTTTGAAAAAAGGGTAAGCACCATTCAACCGACCTCGCAACGAAGCGATTCAGGGCTGCCACCCTCCCTGTAAGGTGCTGAACTTCTTTTATCGACTTCGGAGTGGCCATCTCCTGAATGGTGCAAATTTTCTCTGGATTGGCTTCAATCCCGCGCCCCGATACCATGAAGCCCAAGAACTTCCCCGAGGTCACTCCGAATGCACATTTAGTCGGGTTCAGCTTCATCTTATATTTTCAAAGGGCACCGAAGGTCTCCTCGAGGTCGGCGACGTGGTTCATGGAAGATTTGCTTTTCACGAGCATGTCGTCCACGTAGACCTCCATATTGCGGCCGATCTACTCCTTAAAGATTTTGTTCACCAGCCGCTGATAGGTCACACCTGCATTTTTTAGGCCGAAAGGCATGACCCTGTAACAGTAAAGGCCACGGTTAGTAATGAAAGCAGTCTTTTCTTCGTCTTCTGGCACCATCCTGATTTGATTATAGCCGGAGAATGCATCCATAAAGATGAGAAGCTCATGGCCCGAGGTCGCATCCACCAGTTAATCAATTCTGGGCAGAGGGTAGCTGTCTTTCGGGCAGGCTTTATTCAGCTTTTTGAAGTCTATACACATCCTCCACTTGCCGTTTGCCTTTTTGACTAGGACAATGTTGGAAATCTAGTCAGGATCATTAACTTCTCTAATGAATCCGGCTTTCAGGAGTTTGTCTACTTCCTCGGCTATCGCTTTCTGCCTCTCCGATGCATGACCTCGAATTTTTTCTTTTATTGGTCGATACTTTGGATCGACGGTCAGACGGTGTTCCATGACCTCCACGTCAATCTCCAGCATGTCTGCTGGGACCCAAGTGAAAATATCTACGTTCTTTCGTAGAAAATCAATGAGCTGCGTCCACACTTCTTCCCCCAGGTTGGAGCCAATCTTCACCACATGCTCCACATTCCCATCGTTCAAAGGGATCGAAACCAGATCTTCGATTGGGCCGCCCCTTTCCTCAGTGAGATCGTCGCGGGCGTCCAGCCCATCAACCGGACAGAGGTTAGATTGGTCACTTCTTCGCAAGGCTATGTTGTAGCAGTGTCTGGCCAGGGCCTAGTCTCCCCTGACTTCTCCGACCCCCTGGTTGGTAGGGAATTTCAATTTCAAATGGTAGGTTGACACCACGACCTGAAGAGCATTGAGGCCAGGTCGGCCGAGGATTGTGTTGTAGGCTGACGGTGCCTTCACCACCAAAAAATTCACCAAAGCTCTGGATTGTCTCGGATATCGACCCATAGCTACAGTCAAAGTTATTACCCCCTCTACCGGGACAGCATCGCTGGTAAATCCTACCAGAGGAGAGCTAATCGGCCCCAAACGGCCGTCAAGAATGGATATTTTTTAGAAGGCATCGTAGAACAAAATGTCGGTCGAACTTTCATTGTCGACAAGAATGCGGCGGACATCGTAATCAGTTATATTTAAAGAAACTACAATTGCGTCGTTATGAAGAAATTGAACTCCCTGAGCATCTTCTTCAGTAAAGGTTATGGATTCCTCAATCCTTTGTCGCTTGGGAGGTCCGGCCAATACACTAGTTGTTCCCTGTCGGGATTCTCTCGAGGTGGTGTTGGCGAAATCCGTCGGAAGCCGATCATCTGATCGCTCCACGCCGATTGCTGTTGCCGGAGGAGGAGCCTGGGAGACCGGAGACGGGGCCGGGGCTTGTGGAGCTCGCCGAGATTTGGTCGCAGAGGTCATTGGCCGCCTGGAGGATGCCCTTCGGGGAGGCATCGAGTGGAGGCCAGGCAAGAAACTGGAGGAGAGGATATCGGGGAAGATGATCGAAGGCGGTCCCGTTGAGCGCTCCTTTAAGAACAAGGGTACTGCGAAGACACAGGCCCCTTCCTCTAGCGCCAATCCTGTTGGTGCAAAAATCCACCTGCGTCGGAGAAGCTAGAGTCGAGGGAGTCACGGTCGCCATCGGGACCTGCAAAAGAAGTCTAAATCAGAGTTGGGGTTGCTCCGGCAAGACCCTCCGATGCTCAAGTCAGTTCTCTGCCTCAACAAGAATGGAGTGCTCGAACGAAAATTTTAGCAGAGTTTTTGGGATAGAAATTAGAGCTTAGAGAATAACGTATCTGGGGTCCCCCTTTTATAGGTGGGGGGTGTTGGCCAGCTATGCAACCCAAGAGGGGGGGGTGAATTGGGTTTCTAAAAATTTTAAGCCCAACAGATAACTTATGAAGAACAAAAAATGGCTTTAAATCAATATTAATTACCTAAAGCAGTATTGCAAGGATATAATAAAGAAATAAGATAAAGCGATAAAGCACACCACAAACACAAGGATTTATAGTGGTTCGGTGCTAACCTTGCACCTACATCCACTCCCCAAGATCCCACTTGGGAATTTCAATCCACTATCCTTTGTATTCAACCCGAATACAAAACGTCGGAAACTCCGACACTAGCTATCCCAAGCTAGAATACAAGACGTCGGAAACTCCGACACTAGCTATCCCAAGCTAGAACACTTGTTTCCCGGGTACAAGCAAACTCAAAACACTCCGATTTCAGGTTCGGATCAACCTTTCCTTGTTTTGGAAATCCTCCAAAAACAAGAGCAAAAACTCACAAAGAGTAAGAATATTTAGAGCACAGATTAATACAATAACAGCTCCTTAAATGAGCAAATATAACAATAAAAGCTTTACTCAAATGAAGAACCCCTTTTTCAGATTTTCTCAAGATGAATGAACGGTTGAACGCTTGAGAAGAGGTTGATTGTTGATTGAAGATCTCTTGAAAGCTTTGAACGATCTCTAGATCAAGGTTGAAATGATAGGCGTGAAGAATTCTCTCCTTGAAAGATCTTGCTTTTCTCTTTCACAATCTCTCTGGTATATTGTGGATCCTCTCTCTTTTTCTCTATGGATATTTCGTTGATCTCAGGCTTTTTCTTGCAAATTTCGGATCCTCTCTTCTGTTCTTCTCTTTTTCCTCTTTTTTTCTTCACATTTGATTTCACGTTTGATCCGCTATTTAATCTACAATTTCTTTCATCATTTAAAGCATTTTGTAGCATTAGAAGCAAGAGAAAACAATTTAGGCAGATAAAGAGCCGTTAGAGGATTTTTAGGAAGCATAAATGGCAATTAAAACGGGCAAAAAAATAGCCGTTGCTGACATTTCCCGTCGCAGGGGTCGACTCATGAGTCGACTCATGCTTCAGGGGTCGACTTATGAGTCGACCTCTGTTGCAAAAACCAGAGAATGCTTTTCTGAAATTTCTTGGCTCAAATTAGCAGGGGTCGACTCATGAGTCGACTCATGCCTTGTGGGTCGACTCATGAGTCGACTCACAGGTCGTGCCAAGCCAGAAAACTAGCGTGCCAAGGAGAATTTTTGCGTGCCAATCAGCTCACAGTGCCATGAGTTGACTCATGAGTCGACTCATGCACTTCAAACCTTCATAACTTCAAAAATATAAGTCCAAACACAATAAAATTTTCACCAATAGATTTCAAATCATTTGTTCTACCAAATGGTACTATCAAATTAGGATTTTAGTGAAATTACGATTTTGCCCTTGAAGAGCATAAGGACTTTTTCATTTTAAAATATTGTATCCCTTCAATCTGCTTTGTAATCATCAAAATCAATCTAGGAGCAACAATCTCCCCCTTTCTGATGATGACAAAACATATGAACAAAAATATTTATGTTAATGCATTAATTTCAAAAGAATCCGTTATAGGTGTATATGCTTGAAAAGAGTATGATTCTTTTGGCATGTAATATAAATGCAAAAATAGTTTGTCCATTTTCTTAAAGATTTGAAAAGGGTATTAGATCATTTTGAGTTCAAGATATATCAGAGCAAGAGAAGATAAATAACTTTTTCTATGTATCAGAGCAAAAATAATTTTTACAATGATATCAGAAAAGATTTTATAATGTATCAGAGCAAGAAAATTTTATAATGTATCAAAGAAAATTTCATACAGTATCAGAGCAAATGTTATAATATATTAGAGAAACCTTCACACTGTATCGGATCAAATGTTATCATGTATCAGATCAAGTTGAAAGAAATTGTAGGATGTATCAGAGTAAAACAAATTTCTTATTGATGTATCAAGGTGAGTAAAATTTCAAAAGCAAGTTTGAATATCAGAGCTTATATATAAAAAAATACTTATTTGCATTGTACTCATGATTTTGCTTTTGATGGATAACTTTTTGTTAAAGTTCTGTCTGATACCAAATTTTGATACCAAAAATTTCTCAAAGTTTTGTTTAATCTTTCAATCCTTGTTTTTGTCTAATTTCTCCAATATTTGTTTAATTTCTTCAATATTTGTTTTAATTTCTCCAATATTTGTTTTTGTTTAATTTCTCCCCCTTTTTCTCATAATTTAGGATTTTGCTTTTTGTCTAATTTCAATTTTTGTTTAATTTTAATTTCTCCCCCTTTTTGACATCATCAAACATAGTTAACTCTTCCTTTTCTTTTTCTGAAATATTCTTTAATTTCCTCCTCTTTAGAGTTTTTCACAAATGTTTGCTCCCCCTTAATATAGCAATTATCAATAGCAAATAACAATAAGGAGAAGATAATATTTCAACAGATGTATCGGAGATTGAAATATAACCAAAATATAATCATTACAAAGAGGTAGAAATATAGGTAAAAGATGATTCCATTAATATCATAATTGTTTCAATACATAAAATTCAACCAGCTAAATGTCAATACATGGCCCCAAGGTATAGATCCTAGAATAAGATACTAACTCCTAAGATCTAGATAAGTCAATGATCAGAGTCATCAGATATAGGGTGAGGAGATGATGGATCAGAAGTGCGTCCTCTACCCCGTCTGCCTCTGGCACGAGCAGGAGAACGAGATGAACTGGGAGGTTGAGAACGCTGAGATGCTAGGGACTGAACAGAAAGGGTGAGTCTGATAGAATCAAGTACGTTCAGTGCTCTGAAAACAGATTGAAGTAGAGCAGTGAACTGGGTGGTAGCATGCTCACTCGATCCTCTGATCTCTTTCCTCAGTAGCTCATATCCACCTTCTAATGCTCCTCTGAGCCTTCCAGCCTCTGCAGTGAGGTCTGTGACCTCAATAGTAGACTCCTGTGGCTGGGGATGGGCCAATGCAAGAACTTGCCCCTGCAAGTCAAGAACTCTGCCAGTAAGTCTCCAGACTGTATCCTCAAGCTGCTGTATTCTGACGGACTGATCTAAAATCATCTGAAATACAGTGGAGATGTGGGGAGTAATGGTCTGATCAGAAAAAGTAGCTCCAGGTGCAAAAGAAGTACTACTCCACTGGCTAGACAGCAAAGAAGCCACACGCTGTGAAATATGCTCGATCTGATCGTCAGCCAGTCTGAACTCTGATGGAGGTGCTCTGCTCTCTGGCTGATACACTGGTGTGGGCATCCTAGTAAACTCAGATGGGCCAGCCTCAGTATCAGGAATGAACTGGGTATCTGGTGAAGCTGCCCTAAAGTCATGTACAGGAGAAGATGGACCTTCTTCTTCTACTCTGCCTTCAGTTCTGTCTTCAGCTCTTTCCTCAGCTCTCTCCTCAGCTCTCTCTTCAGAGCCCTTGATCCAACCACCAACAGTCTTTGTAATTCCCATTCGGTGCAGGCTGTGTTGGTTGAAGGTGTCCACATGTGAGAGCTTGGTAGGTGTCTCCCCCTCACAGCTAACTCCAAACCTCCTAAATACTCTAGTAAGGGCCATACCATAAGGCAAGTGTGCCTTGGATCTGTTCAAAGTTTCTCTCATGGCCTCTATCATAAGTGCAGGGAGGTTTAGGGGGGTCTGAGTGATGATATGAAACATGACACATACATCTCTGCCAGATAGTAAGTCATGTCTACCACTCCTAGGAAAGAAGAGTTTCGTTACAATCTGATGCAGGACCCTCATCTCAATGGATAATAGCTTTGCTTCCAATTTGTTTAAACTTCCTGAAAAAGTTTCTCCTAAGATAATTCTGATCCCTTCTTCTTTAATTGGGAGTTTCATATATGAGTATCCTTCACTAGGCAACTGAAGTATTTCTCCCAATATCCTAGAATCCAAACAGATGTCAATCCCCTTTACAGTTGAAGTCACAGACCCGTTTCCATAATTTAGGTTCTGGTAGAACTCTCTGACTAGATCAACATAGGTGACTTCCTTAAGAGAGCAATAAAGTTCCCATCCTTGATTTTTGATCTTAGTAGCAAAAGTAAAGCCTTCTTTCTCAAAGAACCGAAAATCTATATTTTTTCCAGTTTCTACTTTTCTATCAGAAAGAGGATTTACACTGGGGCTTATGAGGATTGAGAGGGACCTTGAGCAGGTACTGAAACTGGATTGGGAACAGTAGAAGACTGAGCATGCTTTTTCTTTCGGACAATTTCCTCAGGCTCTCGGATTGATTTTCTTCTTTGGGGAAGTTTCATTTTGGAGCCATATCCAATAAGGTAGCAGACAAGAAGACTTGAATTGAGAGGAGGAGGGATCTCAAGAGAGTAAAGAGAAATTTTAGTGGAGAAAAGAAGTGGATTTTGGAAGTTCGGTGAAGTGCTAGGGCACGTTCCAACCGCGCCAAGCAAGCGAGAAAGCACAGAAAATCCTTTTGAAGGAGGCGATTTTTGGTGGAGAGTAGGAGGGAGAATTGCCTCAGAATTGATCCTTGGATTTGGAGCAAGAAGAGTTGGTAAGAACGGCTTTCGATGAGAAGATGAGTCGTCTCACAAACAGGGTTCCCGTTTAAAAACAATGAGCCCGTGGGAAGTTTGTGGGATTTACAAGTTTGCCATTGAGTCGACTCATGGGGGTCGACTCATGAAGTTCAAAAATTCAGGAAAAATACAAATAAATTCCAGAAAAATTCGAAATTTTGGAAGAAGGAATTTTGCTCAATGATAAGTTTTTAGAGTGATAAATCTGAGCTTTTGGGACCAGGATAGATGTTGAAAATTGAGCTCTAATCAATTCTTTGGAAATTGAGAAATTTTAGGCAAATGGATCTAGAATTCCTAGATTTCTTCTAATTTCACAGAATCTATCCTCACTAAGGGCCTTTGTAAAGATATCAGCTAATTGATTTTCAGTGCTAACATATTCAAGAATTATATTTTTATTTTGAACATGTTCTCTTATAAAATGATGTCTTATTTCAATATGTTTGGATCTTGAGTGTTGTATTGGATTTTTAGATAGATTTATGGCACTTGTATTATCACATTTTATTGGAGTTTCAATAAGTTTGATTCCAAAATCTTCGAGTTGTTGCTTAATCCACAAGATTTGAGCACAACAACTTCCGGCTGCAATGTATTCGGCCTCAGCCGTAGACAGTGCCACCGAATTTTGTTTCTTGCTAAACCATGAGATTAGGTTAACTCCAAGAAATTGGCAAGTTCCACTTGTGCTTTTTCTATCTAATTTACATCCAGCAAAATCAGCATCAGAATATCCTAATAAATTAATTTGTGAGTCCTTAGAGTACCATAACCCTATAGTTTGTGTACCATTTAAGTATCTAAGGATTCTTTTAACAGCATTCAAATGAGATTCCTTAGGATTAGATTGATATCTTGCACATAAGCAAATACTAAACATGATATCAGGCCTACTTGCAGTTAGATATAATAATGAGCCAATCATACCTCTGTAGTATTTTAAGTCTACGCTTTTACCTTCATCATTCTTGTTAAGCTTACTTGAGGGACTCATTGGTGTGCCAATAGGTTTGCAGTTCTCCATTCCAAATCTTTTGAGTAGTTCCTTGGTGTACTTGCTTTGGGTGATGGAGATTCCCTCTTTTGATTGTTTGATTTGGAGTCCGAGAAAGAAAGTGAGTTCTCCCATCATGCTCATCTCGAACTCTCCCTGCATAAGCTTAGCAAAGTCTTGACAAAGGGATTCATTAGTAGATCCAAAAATTATGTCATCAATATAAATTTGTATAATTAGCATATCATTTTGGTTTCTTCTAATAAATAGGGTTGTGTCTACATTGCCTCTTGAGAAACCATTATTTAGTAGAAATTTGCTTAGCCTTTCATACCATGCTCTAGGTGCTTGTTTTAGACCATATAAAGCTTTATTTAATCTAAAGACATGATTGGGAAAAGCATGATTTTCAAATCCAGGGGGTTGTTCTACATATACTTCTTCAGAAATATATCCATTTAAAAATGCACTTTTAACATCCATTTGAAATAGTTTGAATTTCATAAAGCAAGCATAAGCAAGTAGAAGTCTAATGGCTTCTAATCTAGCAACAGGTGCAAAGGTTTCATCAAAATCAATTCCTTCTTCTTGATTATATCCCTTAGCAACCAGTCTTGCTTTATTTCTAATTACATTTCCATTCTCATCTAACTTATTTCTAAAGACCCATTTTGTACCAATTATTGAATAATCTTTAGGTCTTTTACTAAGGTCCAAACATTATTTCTTTCAAATTGATTAAGTTCTTCTTGCATAGCATTAATCTAGTTATGATCATTTTCAGCTTCTTCAAAAGTTTTAGGTTCAAGTTGAGATACAAAGCACAATGATTAAGTACATCTCTAAGTGAAGAACGTATTTTTACCCCATGCATGGATCACCAATTATTAACTCCTTAGGGTGTTGTGAACATACCTCCATTCCTTGGGTAAGTCATTTGTACCTTGAGGTTGTTCTTGAATTTCTTCACCTCTTTCATTTGTTCGTCTTCTTGATCCTTGTCTTTTGGAGTTGCTGATTCTTTCAGAGTGATTTCCTTCATATCTTCTATTAGTAGATCTGCATCATCAACACCCTCATTCTTCCTTGAAGGAAAATCGTTAGATTCATCAAAGACAACATGTATGGACTCCTCAACTACTAAAGTTCTTTTGTTGAAACTCTAAATGCTTTACTAGTGGAGGAGTAACCTAAAAAGATTGCTTCATCTGATTTTGCATCAAATTTACCAAGTTTTTCTTTGCCATTATTTAATACAAAACATCGACAACCAAAAACATGAAAATAGGCAATATTTGGTTTTCTTCCTTTCCAAAGTTCATAGGTGGTTTTCTTTAAAAATTGTCTAATTAAAGCATGATTTAAAATGTAACATGCTGTGTTAATAGCTTCTGCCAAAAATATTTTGGAAGATTGCTTTCACAAAGCATGGTACGGGCCATTTCTTCTAAGGTTCTGTTTTCCTTTCAACTACCCCATTTTGTTGGGGTGTCCTAGGAGCAGAGAAGTTATGGCCAATTCCATTTTCATCACAAAAATTTTCAAATTCATGATTTTCAAATTCTGTTCCATGATCACTTCTAATATTTTGAATTGAAAACCCTTTTTCATTAGTGACTTTTCGATGAAATTTCGTGAAAATTTGAAAAGTTTCATTTTTGTGACTAAAAAGAAAACCCAAGTAAAACGAGAGTAATCATCAATTATTACAAATCCATATCGTTTTCCTCCTAGACTAGTGGTTTTAGTTGGTCCAAATAAATCCATATGTAAGAGCTCTAAAGGTCTAGAAGTTGAAATAGTGTTTTTGGATTTAAATGATACTCTAGTTTGTTTGCCTAATTGGCATGCATCACAAATTCTATCCTTTTCAAAATTCAATTTTGGCAAACCGAGAACTAAATCCTTTTTATTCAATTTTGAAAGAGAATGCATGCTAATATGTGCAAGTCTACGATGCCACAGCCAACTAGTCTCATTTATTTTAGCACTTAAGGAAACTAGGCATTGCATGTCTAATTTAGTTAAATCATTCAAGTCTACCATATAAACATTGCCATGCCTATGTCCTATAAATTTAATGCCATCGTTAATAGGACTTGTCACAATGCAAACAGATGATTCAAAACTTACTTTATACCCTTTATCACAGAATTGACTAATGCTAAGTAAGTTATGCTTTAAACCTTTAACTAGTAAAACATTCTCAATGTATTTGGAGGGAGTGATACCAATGTTACCTATCCGATGATCTTTCCTTTGCCATTATCTCCAAAGGTGACCATCCCTCCATCCTTAGCATCAAGCGTGATGAATTTGATTCATCACCAGTCATGTGTCTCGAGCATCCGCTGTCAAGATACCATTTCCTGTTTCCTTCTTGGGATGCTAGACACACCTGCAAGCACAGATCAAGTTTCTGTCTTAGGTACCCAAGCTTTCTTGGGTCCTTTCAGGTTAGTCAGAATGGTTCCTTTTGGAACCCATATTTTCTTTGTGTTTGCATATTTGTTAATAAGACATGTGTATGATTTATGTCCTATTCTTCCACATTTAAAACAAGTAATATTTGTAGACTTTTTGCTTGAATAATTTGCATAAATATCCTTCAGAAATTTTTGTTTCTTCAGGGGTTTATAACCAAGTCCAGCCTTATCATATATAGCTTTCTGATTATCAAGGATCATATTTAGCTTGTTTGAACTTAAGGTGAACTTATCTACTATAGATTTCAGCCTGTTAATTTCATCCTTAAAGTTTTGATTTTCTTGAATCAATGTGAATTTTTCAATTGAAAGATTTCAGCTTGTTTCACTAAGGACTGATTTTCCAATTTCAGCTCTTTGTTTTTCTTCCCTAGTTTTTTAATTCATCAATTGAATCATAGAATGCTTCATGCAATTCTTCAAAAGTAAATTCACTAGTGGATTCAGAAGTTACCTCATTTTCATGTGCCATCAGGCACAGATTGGCTTGTTCTGTTGAGGTTTCCTCGTCGGAGCTTGAGTCATCACTCGCACTCCAGGTCGCCATCATTGCCTTCTTTTTGAATTTCTTTGGACCTTTCTTCAATTGAGGACAATCGGATCTGAAATGTCCTGGCTTCTTGCACTCGTAGCATATAGGGGTTTGATCTTTCTCCTTTTCTATGCTTTGATCCCCTTTTGTGAATTTCTTTCTCATCCCCTGTTTCCTTTTTCTTAGAAACTTCTTGAATTTTCGGGTGATGAGAGCCATCTCCTCATCCTGATCTTCATCTTCAGAGTCATCTGTTTCATAATCAGGTGAAGTTGTAGATTTGAGGGCAATGGTTCTTTTCTTTTTGATTTCATCCTCTTGATGTTGCTTCATGCTAAGTTCATGAGTCATCAAGGATCCAAGAAGCTCTTCTAGAGGTAGAGTGTTCAAGTCCTTTGCTTCTTGGATGGCAGTCACCTTGGCTTCCCAAGTTCTTGGCAGTGACCTGAGAATCTTCCTTACAAGTTCACTGTTAGTATAAGATTTGCCAAGACTCTTTAAACCATTGATTATATCAGTAAAACGAGTAAACATAGCAGTTATGGACTCATCATGCTCTATTTTGAACAATTCATATTTATGTACAAGCATGTTTATTTTAGACTCTTTTACTTGATTTGTTCCCTCATGGGTGACTTCTAACCTATTCCATATTTCTTTAGCAGATGCACAAGTAGAAATGCGATTAAATTCACTAGCATCTAGTGCACAATAAAGAACATTCATAGCTTTGGCATTTAATTGTGCCAATTTCTTTCAACCTCATCCCATTCTTTCTCGGTTTGGTTGACTCCTCACCATCTATAATCTTGGTGGGTGTGTGAGGACCATTCACTATGATACTCCACATATCATAGTCGAGTGCTTGTATGAAAATCTTATCCGAGCTTTCCAATAGTGTAATTAGACCCATTGAAAAGTGAGGTCGGTTTGTTGATTGCCCCTCGGCTAGAGAAGTTCCAACATGGGTTGCCATAGATCTTTGGCTCTTTGATTGTTAGATCAAAGAAGGGCTAGAGCACCGGCTCTGATACCACTTGTTGCCCAGCTATGCAACCCAAGAGGGGGGGTGAATTGGGTTTCTAAAAATTTTAAGCCCAACAGATAACTTATGAAGAACAAAACAATGGCTTTAAATCAATATTAATTACCTAAAGCAGTATTGCAAGATATAATAAAGAAATAAGATAAAGCATAAAGCACACCACAAACACAAGGATTTATAGTGGTTCGGTGCTAACCTTGCACCTACATCCACTCCCCAAGATCCCACTTGGGAATTTCAATCCACTATCCTTTGTATTCAACCCGAATACAAAACGTCGGAAACTCCGACACTAGCTATCCCAAGCTAGAATACAAGACTCGGAAACTCCGACACTAGCTATCCCAAGCTAGAACACTTGTTTCCGGGTACAAGCAACCCAAAACACTCCGATTTCAGGTTCGGATCAACCTTTCCTTGTTTTGAAATCCTCCAAAAACAAGAGCAAAAACTCACAAAGAGTAAGAATATTTAGAGCACAGATTAATACAATAACAGCTCCTTAAATGAGCAAATATAACAATAAAGCTTTACTCAAATGAAGAACCCCTTTTTCAGATTTTCTCAAGGTGAATGAACGTTGAACGCTTGAGAAGAGGTTGATTGTTGATTGAAGATCTCTTGAAAGCTTTGAACGATCTCTAGATCAAGGTTGAAATGATGGCGTAAGAATTCTCTCTTGAAAGATCTTGCTTTTCTCTTTCACAATCTCTCTGGTATATTGTGGATCCTCTCTCTTTTTCTCTATGGATATTTCGTTGATCTCAGCTTTTTCTGCAATTTTGATCTCTCTTTGTTCTTCTCTTTTCCTCTTTTTTTCTTCAATTTGATTTCAATTTGATCGCTATTTAATCTGCAATTTCTTTCATCCATTTAAAGCATTTTTAGCATTAGAAGCAAGAGAAAACAATTTAGCAGATAAAGAGCCGTTAGAGGATTTTTAGGAAGCATAAATGGCAATTAAAACGGGTAAAAAATAGCCGTTGCTGACATTTCCCGTCGCAGGGGTCGACTCATGAGTCGACTCATGCTTCAGGGGTCGACTCATGAGTCGACCTCTGTTGCAAAACCAGAGAAGCTTTTCTGGATTTTTGGCTCAAATAGCAGAGGTCGATCATGAGTCGACTCATGCCTTGTGGGTCGACTCATGAGTCGACTCACAGGTCGTGCCAAGCCAAAATAGCGTGCCATGGGAATTTTTGCGTGCCATCAGCTCATAGTGCCATGAGTTGACTCATGAGTCGACTCATGCACTTCAAACCTTCATAACTTCAAAAATATAAGTCCAAACACAATGAAATTTTCACCAATAGATTTCAAATCATTTGTTCTACCAAATGGTACTATCAAATCAGGATTTTAGTGAAATTACGATTTTGCCCTTGAAGAGCATAAGGACTTTTTCATTTTCAATTTGTATCCCTTCAATCTGCTTTGTAATCATCAAAATCAATCTAGGAGCAACAA
>NC_025999.2:39976271-40120011 GCF_000442705.2 Elaeis guineensis
GGGGGGTGAGCTAGCAACCCAAGAGGGGGGGTGAATTGGGTTTCTAAAAATTTTAAGCCCAACAGATAACTTATGAAGAACAAAATAATGGCTTTAAATCAATATTAATTACTAAAGCAGTATTGCAAGGATATAATAAAGAAATAAGATAAAGCGATAAAGCACACCACAAACACAAGGATTTATAGTGGTTCGGTGCTAACCTTGCACCTACATCCACTCCCCAAGATCCCACTGGGAATTTCAATCCACTATCCTTTGTATTCAACCCGTATACAAAACGTCGGAAACTCCGACACTAGCTATCCCAAGCTAGAATACAAGACGTCGGAAACTCCGACACTAGCTATCCCAAGCTAGAACACTTGTTTCCCGGGTACAAGCAAACTCAAAACACTCCGATTTCAGGTTCGGATCAACCTTTCCTTGTTTTGGAAATCCTCCAAAAACAAGAGCAAAAACTCACAAAGAGTAAGAATATTTAGAGCACAGATTAATACAATAACAGCTCCTTAAATGAGCAAATATAACAATAAAAGCTTTACTCAAATGAAGAACCCCTTTTTCAGATTTTCTCAAGATGAATGAACGGTTGAACGCTTGAGAAGAGGTTGATTGTTGATTGAAGATCTCTTGAAAGCTTTGAACGATCTCTAGATCAAGGTTGAAAGATAGGCGTGAAGAATTCCTCCTTGAAAGATCTTGCTTTTCTCTTTCACAATCTCTCTGGTATATTGTGGATCCTTCTCTTTTTCTCTATGGATATTTCGTTGATCTCAGGCTTTTTCTTGCAAATTTCGGATCCTCTCTTCTGTTCTTCTCTTTTTCCTCTTTTTCTTCACATTTGATTTCACGTTTGATCCGCTATTTAATCTACAATTTCTTTCATCATTTAAAGCATTTTGTAGCATTAGAAGCAAGAGAAAACAATTTAGGCAGATAAAGAGCCGTTAGAGGATTTTTAGGAAGCATAAATGGCAATTAAAACGGGCAAAAAAATAGCCGTTGCTGACATTTCCCGTCGCAGGGGTCGACTCATGAGTCGACTCATGCTTCAGGGGTCGACTTATGAGTCGACCTCTGTTGCAAAAACCAGAGAATGCTTTTCTGAAATTTCTTGGCTCAAATTAGCAGGGGTCGACTCATGAGTCGACTCATGCCTTGTGGGTCGACTCATGAGTCGACTCACAGGTCGTGCCAAGCCAGAAAACTAGCGTGCCAAGGAGAATTTTTGCGTGCCAATCAGCTCATAGTGCCATGAGTTGACTCATGAGTCGACTCATGCACTTCAAACCTTCATAACTTCAAAAATATAAGTCCAAACACAATAAAATTTTCACCAATAGATTTCAAATCATTTGTTCTACCAAATGGTACTATCAAATTAGGATTTTAGTGAAATTACGATTTTGCCCTTGAAGAGCATAAGGACTTTTTCATTTTAAAATATTGTATCCCTTCAATCTGCTTTGTAATCATCAAAATCAATCTAGGAGCAACAATCTCCCCCTTTCTGATGATGACAAAACATATGAACAAAAATATTTATGTTAATGCATTAATTTCAAAAGAATCCGTTATAGGTGTATATGCTTGAAAAGAGTATGATTCTTTTGGCATGTAATATAAATGCAAAAATAGTTTGTCCATTTTCTTAAAGATTTGAAAAGGGTATTAGATCATTTTGAGTTCAAGATATATCAGAGCAAGAGAAGATAAATAACTTTTTCTATGTATCAGAGCAAAAATAATTTTTACAATGATATCAGAAAAGATTTTATAATGTATCAGAGCAAGAAAATTTTATAATGTATCAAAGAAAATTTCATACAGTATCAGAGCAAATGTTATAATATATTAGAGAAACCTTCACACTGTATCGGATCAAATGTTATCATGTATCAGATCAAGTTGAAAGAAATTGTAGGATGTATCAGAGTAAAACAAATTTCTTATTGATGTATCAAGGTGAGTAAAATTTCAAAAGCAAGTTTGAATATCAGAGCTTATATATAAAAAAATACTTATTTGCATTGTACTCATGATTTTGCTTTTGATGGATAACTTTTTGTTAAAGTTCTGTCTGATACCAAATTTTGATACCAAAAATTTCTCAAGTTTTGTTTAATCTTTCAATCCTTGTTTTTGTCTAATTTCTCCAATATTTGTTTAATTTCTTCAATATTTGTTTTAATTTCTCCAATATTTGTTTTTGTTTAATTTCTCCCCCTTTTTCTCATAATTTAGGATTTTGCTTTTTGTCTAATTTCAATTTTTGTTTAATTTTAATTTCTCCCCCTTTTTGACATCATCAAACATAGTTAACTCTTCCTTTCTTTTTCTGAAATATTCTTTAATTTCCTCCTCTTTAGAGTTTTTCACAAATGTTTGCTCCCCCTTAATATAGCAATTATCAATAGCAAATAACAATAAGGAGAAGATAATATTTCAACAGATGTATCGGAGATTGAAATATAACCAAAATATAATCATTACAAAGAGGTAGAAATATAGGTAAAAGATGATTCCATTAATATCATAATTGTTTCAATACATAAAATTCAACCAGCTAAATGTCAATACATGGCCCCAAGGTATAGATCCTAGAATAAGATACTAACTCCTAAGATCTAGATAAGTCAATGATCAGAGTCATCAGATATAGGGTGAGGAGATGATGGATCAGAAGTGCGTCCTCTACCCCGTCTGCCTCTGGCACGAGCAGGAGAACGAGATGAACTGGGAGGTTGAGAACGCTGAGATGCTAGGGACTGAACAGAAAGGGTGAGTCTGATAGAATCAAGTACGTTCAGTGCTCTGAAAACAGATTGAAGTAGAGCAGTGACTGGGTGGTAGCATGCTCACTCGATCCTCTGATCTCTTCCTCAGTAGCTCATATCCACCTTCTAATGCTCCTCTGAGCCTTCCAGCCTCTGCAGTGAGGTCTGTGACCTCAATAGTAGACTCCTGTGGCTGGGGATGGGCCAATGCAAGAACTTGCCCCTGCAAGTCAAGAACTCTGCCAGTAAGTCTCCAGACTGTATCCTCAAGCTGCTGTATTCTGACGGACTGATCTAAAATCATCTGAAATACAGTGGAGATGTGGGGAGTAATGGTCTGATCAGAAAAAGTAGCTCCAGGTGCAAAAGAAGTACTACTCCACTGGCTAGACAGCAAAGAAGCCACACGCTGTGAAATATGCTCGATCTGATCGTCAGCCAGTCTGAACTCTGATGGAGGTGCTCTGCTCTCTGGCTGATACACTGGTGTGGGCATCCTAGTAAACTCAGATGGGCCAGCCTCAGTATCAGGAATGAACTGGGTATCTGGTGAAGCTGCCCTAAAGTCATGTACAGGAGAAGATGGACCTTCTTCTTCTACTCTGCCTTCAGTTCTGTCTTCAGCTCTTTCCTCAGCTCTCTCCTCAGCTCTCTCTTCAGAGCCCTTGATCCAACCACCAACAGTCTTTGTAATTCCCATTCGGTGCAGGCTGTGTTGGTTGAAGGTGTCCACATGTGAGAGCTTGGTAGGTGTCTCCCCTCACAGCTAACTCCAAACCTCCTAAATACTCTAGTAAGGGCCATACCATAAGGCAAGTGTGCCTTGGATCTGTTCAAAGTTTCTCTCATGGCCTCTATCATAAGTGCAGGGAGGTTTAGGGGGGTCTGAGTGATGATATGAAACATGACACATACATCTCTGCCAGATAGTAAGTCATGTCTACCACTCCTAGGAAAGAAGAGTTTCGTTACAATCTGATGCAGGACCCTCATCTCAATGGATAATAGCTTTGCTTCCAATTTGTTTAAACTTCCTGAAAAAGTTTCTCCTAAGATAATTCTGATCCCTTCTTCTTTAATTGGGAGTTTCATATATGAGTATCCTTCACTAGGCAACTGAAGTATTTCTCCCAATATCCTAGAATCCAAACAGATGTCAATCCCCTTTACAGTTGAAGTCACAGACCCGTTTCCATAATTTAGGTTCTGGTAGAACTCTCTGACTAGATCAACATAGGTGACTTCCTTAAGAGAGCAATAAAGTTCCCATCCTTGATTTTTGATCTTAGTAGCAAAAGTAAAGCCTTCTTTCTCAAAGAACCGAAAATCTATATTTTTTCCAGTTTCTACTTTTCTATCAGAAAGAGGATTTACACTGGGCTTATTGAGGATTGAGAGGGACCTTGAGCAGGTACTGAAACTGGATTGGGAACAGTAGAAGACTGAGCATGCTTTTTCTTTCGGACAATTTCCTCAGGCTCTCGGATTGATTTTCTTCTTTGGGGAAGTTTCATTTTTGGAGCCATATCCAATAAGGTAGCAGACAAGAAGACTTGAATTGAGAGGAGGAGGGATCTCAAGAGAGTAAAGAGAATTTTAGTGGAGAAAAGAAGTGGATTTTGGAAGTTCGGTGAAGTGCTAGGGCACGTTCCAACGCGCCAAGCAAAGCGAGAAAGCACAGAAAATCCTTTTGAAGGAGGCGATTTTTGGTGGAGAGTAGGAGGGAGAATTGCCTCAGAATTGATCCTTGGATTTGGAGCAAGAAGAGTTGGTAAGAACGGCTTTCGATGAGAAGATGAGTCGTCTCACAAACAGGGTTCCCGTTTAAAAACAATGAGCCCGTGGGAAGTTTGTGGGATTTACAAGTTTGCCATTGAGTCGACTCATGGGGGTCGACTCATGAAGTTCAAAAATTCAGGAAAAATACAAATAAATTCCAGAAAAATTCGAAATTTTGGAAGAAGGAATTTTGCTCAATGATAAGTTTTTAGAGTGATAAATCTGAGCTTTTGGGACCAGGATAGATGTTGAAAATTGAGCTCTAATCAATTCTTTGGAAATTGAGAAATTTTAGGCAAATGGATCTAGAATTCCTAGATTTCTTCTAATTTCACAGAATCTATCCTCACTAAGGGCCTTTGTAAAGATATCAGCTAATTGATTTTCAGTGCTAACATATTCAAGAATTATATTTTTATTTTGAACATGTTCTCTTATAAAATGATGTCTTATTTCAATATGTTTGGATCTTGAGTGTTGTATTGGATTTTTAGATAGATTTATGGCACTTGTATTATCACATTTTATTGGAGTTTCAATAAGTTTGATTCCAAAATCTTCGAGTTGTTGCTTAATCCACAAGATTTGAGCACAACAACTTCCGGCTGCAATGTATTCGGCCTCAGCCGTAGACAGTGCCACCGAATTTTGTTTCTTGCTAAACCATGAGATTAGGTTAACTCCAAGAAATTGGCAAGTTCCACTTGTGCTTTTTCTATCTAATTTACATCCAGCAAAATCAGCATCAGAATATCCTAATAAATTAATTTGTGAGTCCTTAGAGTACCATAACCCTATAGTTTGTGTACCATTTAAGTATCTAAGGATTCTTTTAA
The DNA here is from genome assembly GCF_000442705.2 of Elaeis guineensis. Lineage (NCBI taxonomy): Eukaryota > Viridiplantae > Streptophyta > Magnoliopsida > Arecales > Arecaceae > Elaeis > Elaeis guineensis. The sequence goes on from NC_025999.2 coordinate 39,981,667, forward strand.
CAGCATTCAAATGAGATTCCTTAGGATTAGATTGATATCTTGCACATAAGCAAATACTAAACATGATATCAGGCCTACTTGCAGTTAGATATAATAATGAGCCAATCATACCTCTGTAGTATTTTAAGTCTACGCTTTTACCTTCATCATTCTTGTTAAGCTTACTTGAGGGACTCATTGGTGTGCCAATAGGTTTGCAGTTCTCCATTCCAAATCTTTTGAGTAGTTCCTTGGTGTACTTGCTTTGGGTGATGGAGATTCCCTCTTTTGATTGTTTGATTTGGAGTCCGAGAAAGAAAGTGAGTTCTCCCATCATGCTCATCTCGAACTCTCCCTGCATAAGCTTAGCAAAGTCTTGACAAAGGGATTCATTAGTAGATCCAAAAATTATGTCATCAATATAAATTTGTATAATTAGCATATCATTTTGGTTTCTTCTAATAAATAGGGTTGTGTCTACATTGCCTCTTGAGAAACCATTATTTAGTAGAAATTTGCTTAGCCTTTCATACCATGCTCTAGGTGCTTGTTTTAGACCATATAAAGCTTTATTTAATCTAAAGACATGATTGGGAAAAGCATGATTTTCAAATCCAGGGGGTTGTTCTACATATACTTCTTCAGAAATATATCCATTTAAAAATGCACTTTTAACATCCATTTGAAATAGTTTGAATTTCATAAAGCAAGCATAAGCAAGTAGAAGTCTAATGGCTTCTAATCTAGCAACAGGTGCAAAGGTTTCATCAAAATCAATTCCTTCTTCTTGATTATATCCCTTAGCAACCAGTCTTGCTTTATTTCTAATTACATTTCCATTCTCATCTAACTTATTTCTAAAGACCCATTTTGTACCAATTATTGAATAATCTTTAGGTCTTGTTACTAAGGTCCAAACATTATTTCTTTCAAATTGATTAAGTTCTTCTTGCATAGCATTAATCTAGTTATGATCATTTTCAGCTTCTTCAAAAGTTTTAGGTTCAAGTTGAGATACAAATGCACAATGATTAAGTACATCTCTAAGTGAAGAACGTATTTTTACCCCATGCATGGATCACCAATTATTAACTCCTTAGGGTAGTTGTGAACATACCTCCATTCCTTGGGTAAGTCATTTGTACCTTGAGGTTGTTCTTGAATTTCTTCACCTCTTTCATTTTGTTCGTCTTCTTGATCCTTGTCTTTTGGAGTTGCTGATTCTTTCAGAGTGATTTCCTTCATATCTTCTATTAGTAGATCTGCATCATCAACACCCTCATTCTTCCTTGAAGGAAAATCGTTAGATTCATCAAAGACAACATGTATGGACTCCTCAACTACTAAAGTTCTTTTGTTGAAAACTCTAAATGCTTTACTAGTGGAGGAGTAACCTAAAAAGATTGCTTCATCTGATTTTGCATCAAATTTACCAAGTTTTTCTTTGCCATTATTTAATACAAAACATCGACAACCAAAAACATGAAAATAGGCAATATTTGGTTTTCTTCCTTTCCAAAGTTCATAGGTGGTTTTCTTTAAAAATTGTCTAATTAAAGCATGATTTAAAATGTAACATGCTGTGTTAATAGCTTCTGCTCAAAAATATTTTGGAAGATTGCTTTCACAAAGCATGGTACGGGCCATTTCTTCTAAGGTTCTGTTTTTCCTTTCAACTACCCCATTTTGTTGGGGTGTCCTAGGAGCAGAGAAGTTATGGCCAATTCCATTTTCATCACAAAAATTTTCAAATTCATGATTTTCAAATTCTGTTCCATGATCACTTCTAATATTTTGAATTGAAAACCCTTTTTCATTAGTGACTTTTCGATGAAATTTCGTGAAAATTTGAAAAGTTTCATTTTTGTGAACTAAAAAGAAAACCCAAGTAAAACGAGAGTAATCATCAATTATTACAAATCCATATCGTTTTCCTCCTAGACTAGTGGTTCTAGTTGGTCCAAATAAATCCATATGTAAGAGCTCTAAAGGTCTAGAAGTTGAAATAGTGTTTTTGGATTTAAATGATACTCTAGTTTGTTTGCCTAATTGGCATGCATCACAAATTCTATCCTTTTCAAAATTCAATTTTGGCAAACCGAGAACTAAATCCTTTTTAATCAATTTTGAAAGAGAATGCATGCTAATATGTGCAAGTCTACGATGCCACAGCCAACTAGTCTCATTTATTTTAGCACTTAAGGAAACTAGGCATTGCATGTCTAATTTAGTTAAATCATTCAAGTCTACCATATAAACATTGCCATGCCTATGTCCTATAAATTTAATGCCATCGTTAATAGGACTTGTCACAATGCAAACAGATGATTCAAAACTTACTTTATACCCTTTATCACAGAATTGACTAATGCTAAGTAAGTTATGCTTTAAACCTTTAACTAGTAAAACATTCTCAATGTATTTGGAGGGAGTGATACCAATGTTACCTATCCTGATGATCTTTCCTTTGCCATTATCTCCAAAGGTGACCATCCCTCCATCCTTAGCATCAAGCGTGATGAATTATGATTCATCACCAGTCATGTGTCTCGAGCATCCGCTGTCAAGATACCATTTCCTGTTTCCTTCTTGGGATGCTAGACACACCTGCAAGCACAGATCAAGTTTCTGTCTTAGGTACCCAAGCTTTCTTGGGTCCTTTCAGGTTAGTCAGAATGGTTCCTTTTGGAACCCATATTTTCTTTGTGTTTGCATATTTGTTAATAAGACATGTGTATGATTTATGTCCTATTCTTCCACATTTAAAACAAGTAATATTTGTAGACTTTTTGCTTGAATAATTTGCATAAATATCCTTCAGAAATTTTTGTTTCTTCAGGGGTTTATAACCAAGTCCAGCCTTATCATATATAGCTTTCTGATTATCAAGGATCATATTTAGCTTGTTTGAACTTAAGGTGAACTTATCTACTATAGATTTCAGCCTGTTAATTTCATCCTTAAAGTTTTGATTTTCTTGAATCAATGTGAATTTTTCAATTGAAAGAATTTCAGCTTGTTTCACTAAGGACTGATTTTCCAATTTCAGCTCTTTGTTTTTCTTCCCTAGTTTTTTTAATTCATCAATTGAATCATAGAATGCTTCATGTAATTCTTCAAAAGTGAATTCACTAGTGGATTCAGAAGTTACCTCATTTTCGTGTGCCATCAGGCACAGGTTGGCTTGTTCTGTTGAGGTTTCCTCGTCGGAGCTTGAGTCATCACTCGCACTCCAGGTCGCCATCATTGCCTTCTTTTTGAATTTCTTTGGACCTTTCTTCAATTGAGGACAATCGGATCTGAAATGTCCTGGCTTCTTGCACTCGTAGCATATAGGGGTTTGATCTTTCTCCTTTTCTATGCTTTGATCCCCTTTTGTGAATTTCTTTCTCATCCCCTGTTTCTTTTTCTTAGAAACTTCTTGAATTTTCGGGTGATGAGAGCCATCTCCTCATCCTGATCTTCATCTTCAGAGTCATCTGTTTCATAATCAGGTGAAGTTGTAGATTTGAGGGCAATGGTTCTTTTCTTTTTGACTTCATCCTCTTGATGTTGCTTCATGCTAAGTTCATGAGTCATCAAGGATCCAAGAAGCTCTTCTAGAGGTAGAGTGTTCAAGTCCTTTGCTTCTTGGATGGCAGTCACCTTGGCTTCCCAAGTTCTTGGCAGTGACTTGAGAATCTTCCTTACAAGTTCACTGTTAGTATAAGATTTGCCAAGACTCTTTAAACCATTGATTATATCAGTAAAAGAGTAAACATAGCAGTTATGGACTCATCATGCTCTATTTTGAACAATTCATATTTATGTACAAGCATGTTTATTTTAGACTCTTTTACTTGATTTGTTCCCTCATGGGTGACTTCTAACCTATTCCATATTTCTTTAGCAGATGCACAAGTAGAAATGCGATTAAATTCACTAGCATCTAGTGTACAATAAAGAACATTCATGGCTTTGGCATTTAATTGTGCCAATTTCTTATCAACCTCATCCCATTCTTTCTCGGATTTGGTTGACTCCTCACCATCTATAATCTTGGTGGGTGTGTGAGGACCATTCACTATGATACTCCATATATCATAGTCGAGTGCTTGTATGAAAATCTTCATCCGAGTTTTCCAATAGGTATAATTAGACCCATTGAAAAGTAGAGGTCGGTTTGTTGATTGCCCCTCGGCTAGAGAAGTTCCAACATGGGTTGCCATAGATCTTTGGCTCTTTGATTGTTAGATCAAAGAAGGGCTAGAGCACCGGCTCTGATACCACTTGTTGCCCAGCTATGCAACCCAAGAGGGGGGGGTGAATTGGGTTTCTAAAAATTTTAAGCCCAACAGATAACTTATGAAGAACAAAACAATGGCTTTAAATCAATATTAATTACCTAAAGCAGTATTGCAAGGATATAATAAAGAAATAAGATAAAGCGATAAAGCACACCACAAACACAAGGATTTATAGTGGTTCGGTGCTAACCTTGCACCTACATCCACTCCCCAAGATCCCACTTGGGAATTTCAATCCACTATCCTTTGTATTCAACCCGAATACAAAACGTCGGAAACTCCGACACTAGCTATCCCAAGCTAGAATACAAGACATCGGAAACTCCGACACTAGCTATCCCAAGCTAGAACACTTGTTTCCTGGGTACAAGCAAACCCAAAACACTCCGATTTCAGGTTCGGATCAACCTTTCCTTGTTTTGAAAATCCTCCAAAAACAAGAGCAAAAACTCACAAAGAGTAAGAATATTTAGAGCACAGATTAATACAATAACAGCTCCTTAAATGAGCAAATATAACAATAAAGCTTTACTCAAATGAAGAACCCCTTTTTCAGATTTTCTCAAGGTGAATGAACGGTTGAACGCTTGAGAAGAGGTTGATTGTTGATTGAAGATCTCTTGAAAGCTTTGAACGATCTCTAGATCAAGGTTGAAATGATAGGCGTGAAGAATTCTCTCCTTGAAAGATCTTGCTTTTCTCTTTCACAATCTCTCTGGTATATTGTGGATCCTCTCTCTTTTTCTCTATGGATATTTCGTTGATCTCAGGCTTTTTCTTGCAAATTTTGGATCCTCTCTTCTGTTCTTCTCTTTTTCCTCTTTTTTTCTTCACATTTGATTTCACGTTTGATCCGCTATTTAATCTGCAATTTCTTTCATCATTTAAAGCATTTTGTAGCATTAGAAGCAAGAGAAAACAATTTAGGCAGATAAAGAGCCGTTAGAGGATTTTTAGGAAGCATAAATGGCAATTAAAACGGGTAAAAAAATAGTCGTTGCTGACATTTCCCGTCGCAGGGGTCGACTCATGAGTCGACTCATGCTTCAGGGGTCGACTCATGAGTCGACCTCTGTTGCAAAAACCAGAGAATGCTTTTCTGAATTTTTTGGCTCAAATTAGCAGGGGTCGACTCATGAGTCGACTCATGCCTTGTGGGTCGACTCATGAGTCGACTCACAGGTCGTGCCAAGCCAGAAAACTAGCGTGCCAAGGAGAATTTTTGCGTGCCAATCAGCTCACAGTGCCATGAGTTGACTCATGAGTCGACTCATGCACTTCAAACCTTCATAACTTCAAAAATATAAGTCCAAACATAATGAAATTTTCACCAATAGATTTCAAATCATTTGTTCTACCAAATGGTACTATCAAATCAGGATTTTAATAAAATTACAATTTTGCCCTTGAAGAGCATAAGGACTTTTTCATTTTAAAATATTGTATCCCTTCAATCTGCTTTGTAATCATCAAAATCAATCTAGGAGCAATAGGGGGTGCGATAGGCTGATAGCGACGTTTGTAACTGTCTGGCCGTGGGCCGTTCGGGGCTAGAAGGAGCTTGTTATGAAGAGTAGTGGAGTGGAATCGTAGCCATCACCGCAACCTGCCACATGGAGTCTGTTGCGGGGAGTGGAGCGATGTCCATTATCGTGACTTGCCAGAGAGTGGAGGAGCCGCGCGGTATCCGTCGTAGGAAGTGGAGCAGAGTCGTGGCCATTATTGTGGTCTGCTACGGAATGATGGAGCCACGCAGAATCCATCGCAGGAAGTGGAGCAGAGTCGTGGCTGTTACTATGGCCTGTCAGGGAGTGATGGAGCCACACGGAATCTATTGCAGGAAGTGGAGTAGAGTCGTGGCCGTTACTATAGCCTGCCAGGGGGTCCAGGCCTGTCGGTCGAAGTTCGATTGGAGTCTAATCTCCGTAAAAGCCCGGATGGGGATCATTTGTCGAGGAATCTCGGTCGAGGCCTATCTGCAATAGAAATCCGAAAGGAATTCATCCATAATGGAAGCTCAGGTGAAGGCTTACGATGGGAATCCGACACGGACCGCTCGTGGTAGAAATTTGAAGTAGATCATTTGCAGTGAAAACTCAGAGTGGGTCGCTTGCAGTAGAAGCTCGATGTCCGGCCCTCGTAAGAATTCGGGGTGAGGTCTACCTGCAACAGGAGTTCATGATGGAAGTCCGACTCCCGTAGGAGCTCGGACGAAGTCTTCCTGCAGCCGAAGTCGGGGATGAAGTTCGGCTCCCATAGGAGTCCGGACGAAGTCTACCTACAGCCAGAGTCAGGGACGAAGTTCGGCTCCCGTAGGAGTCCGGATGAAGTCTACCTGCAATTGAAGTCGGGGACGAAGTCCGACTCCCGTAGGAGTCCTACCTGCAATTGAAGTCGGGGATGAAGTATGGCTCTCGTAGGAGTCCGGACGAAGTCTTCCTGCAGCCAGAGTCGGGGACGAAGTCCGGCTCCCATAGGAATCTGGATGAAGTCTACCTGTAATTGAAGTCGGGGATGAAGTTCGGCTCCCGTAGGAGTCCGGGCGAAGTCTTCCTGCAGCTGGAGTCAGGGACGAAGTCCAACTCCCGTAGGAGTCCGGATGAAGTCTATCTGCAATTGAAGTCGGGGATGAAGTCCGGCTCCCATAGGAGTCCGGGCGAAGTCTTCCTGCAGCCGGAGTTGGGGACGAAGTCCAGCTCCCGTAGGAGTCCGGATGAAGTCTACCTGCAATTGAAGTCGGGGACGAAGTCCGGCTCCCGTAGGAGTCTGGGCGAAATCTTCCTGCAGCCGGAGTCGAGGACGAAGTCCGACTCCCGTAGGAGTCCGGATGAAGTCTACCTACAATTGAAGTTGGGGATGAAATCCGGCTCCCGTAGGAGTCCGGACAAAGTCTTCTAGGTAGAAACTCGGGTGGGGTCCGTCCATCGTGTAGAACCCGGTCGACGCTGGTGGGGGTTTATCCGTCTACAGAACTTGAGAATGTTGCGGAGGCTCGGCCGCTGGAGAGGTTCGAAAAGATGTCGCCGAGGGTCGAACGTCGGTAGAACCCCTGGAGGGTCACTCCTGACACAAACTTCGATGGGGGGGGATTTTATACCCAACAGATAGTGTATCAGATATCTACTTATGGCACTGTAGGCTAGGTCATATAAACAAGAATAAGATAAATAGGTTGACTCAAGAGAGAATCTTCGAAGTCAGTGATTGTGAATCACTTCCAACCTGTGAGTCCTGTCTTCTTGGTAAAATGACCAAGTCACCTTTTACTGAAAAAGGTGAGAGAGCTACTGAGCTCTTGGGCCTAGTACATACTGATGTATGCAGGTCCATGAGCACAAGTGCTAGAGGTGGATATTTCTACTTCATCACTTTCATGAATGATCTATCCAGATATGGATATGTCTATCTGATGAAACATAAGTCGGATTCATTTGAAATGTTCAAACGATTCTGAAGTGAAGTAGAAAAATAAATTGGGAAGAGTATTAAAACTCTTCGATCTTACCGAGAAGAGAAATACCTTTCTGGTGAGTTTCTCACATATCTAGGAGAGAATGAGATTCTCTCCCAATGGACTCCTCCAAGAACACCACAGCATAATGGTGTGTCTAAAAGGAGAAATCAAACTCTATTAGACATGATCTGATCCATGATGGGTTTTGCCAGCTTGCCGATATCCTTTTGGGGATATGCACTCGAATCGGCCTGTTATCTGTTAAATAGGGTTCCAAGCAAGTATGTAATTAAGACTCCATATAAGATATGGACAGGGCGGAAGCCAGCACTTTTACACCCTAGGGTCTGGGGTTGTCCGACCTATGTCAAACGGTTAGTTACAGATAAACTTGGATCTAGGTCTGACAAATACACATTCATAGGGTACCCCAAAGAGATCAAAGGATATTTTTTCTACCATGCTGATGAACAAAAGGTGTTCGTCAGTCTGAAGGCAACTTTTTTACAAAAGGAGTTCCTTGGTGAAAGAACCATTGCCTCTAAGGTTGAACTTCATGAAGTTCAATAGGTAGAAAGACCGACACCAATAGCTGAACCTGAGTCGGATTTGATTAGATCAGATCTGGAGCTCAATGTACTTGCATCATTAAGGCGATCCGATAGAGTACCGCGTCAGTCAGATAAATACTATGGTTTCTTGATCTGAGACGGTGATCCCATTGAACTCGATGAGAATGATGAGGATCCGATCACCTATATGGATACAATGCAGAAACCTGATTTTGAGAAATTGCTTGAAGCCATGAAATCTGAAATGGAGTCCATGAAGGTCAACGATGTATGGACATTGGTTGACCCACCTGAAGGGGTTAAACTCATTGGGTGTCAATGGGTCTTTAAAAAAAAGAGGGGCACAGACGGACAGGTAAAGATCGATAAAGCCCATCTGGTTATCAAGGGATATCGTCAATATTATGGTATTGACTATAACGAGACGTTCTCCCCTGTGGTAATGCTCAAATTCATTTGGATAATGCTTGCAATAGCTATCCATCTGGATTATGAGATCTAACAGATGGATGTAAAGACAGCTTTCCTGAATGGAGAGCTGACCGAAGAGGTGTATATAATACAACCTGAGGGGTTTACGTCCACAGATGAGTCCAAGGTGTGCAAGCTTCAAAGATCCATTTATGGATTGAAGCAAGCTTCTCAGAGTTGGAACATGTGTTTTGATAAGGTGATCAGAACGTATGGCTTCATTAAGAATGGAGAAGAGCCCTGCATCTATAAATGGACAAATGGTCCAGTTGTGGTATTCCTTGTCTTGTATGTGGATGATATTCTCTTAATCGAGAATGACATCTCCACACTACAGAGAATAAAAGTTTGGTTGTCATCGCAGTTCTCCATGAAGGATTTGGGGGAAGCATCCTACATCCTAGGGATGAAGATCTATAGGGATAGATCTAAAAGAATGCTTGAGGTATCCCAGTCCACGTACATAAATACTGTGCTGAAGAGGTTCAGCATGAAGAATTCCAAATAGAGCTATCTACTGATAGGCCATAGAATTTCTCTCTCTAAGAAGGATTGTCCGGCAACTACTGAAGAGAGAGAATGTACGAGTAGAGTCCCATATGCTTCGACCGTGGGATCTATCATGTACGCATGATATGTACAAGGTCAGATATGGCATACTCACTAGGAGTAGTGAGTAGATAACAATCTGATCCTGGAGAAAACCACTGAAAAGTGGTTAACGCCATCCTTAAATATTTGAAAAATATTAAGGACCAATGGTTGGTTTATGGCGAGTTAGATCTGAAACTTGTGGGACTCACAGACTCCAGCTTTCAATCTGACCATGATGATAGCAGAAGCGTGTTCTGTTATATCTTTACTCTGAATGGTGGAGCCATCTGCTGGAAGAATTTCAAGCAGCATACTGTGACAGACTCTGTTTGTGAAACAGAGTACATCGCAGCATCAGAGGCCACGAAGGAAGCTGTGTGGCTGAGAAAATTCATCATCGAGCTTAGAGTAGCATCCTCCCTCGATGGTCCGATCCTGCTCTAATGCAACAGCACTGGTGCCATTGCTCAGGCAAAGGAACCCAAAGCACACCAGCAGATGAAGCACATTTTGCGCTGCTTCCACCTAATCCGTGAGATCGTGGATCGAGATGGCATCGACCTTCAGAAGATCGATGAAAAGGAGAACCTGACCGACCCCTTCACTAAAGCCCTAGCGATAAAAAAGTTCGACAACCACAAGTCGAAGATGGGTATTAGATACTGTGCCTAGTGGCTTTAGGACAAGTAGGAGTTGTTGGAAAATATGTCCCAAAAGTCAATCGTTAGCCTGTTGACGGTTGAGCAACCTTGTATTGTAATTGATTTGTTAATAAATAAAGTATATTTTTTGATATTTTCATCATAAGTTTTCATCTTCTAATGAACTCCGTTGTTGTGATGAAGTCCTTAGGACTATTTAAGTTCGATAAAGAGAGGATTTATCGATTAGTTCTTAAAACTGTTCACGATCAAATGATAGGCTGTTAATAAGGACGACTGCTTCTATCGAGCATAGGTCACTGTAGGCCATATGGGTTGGTTGTCCTCTTAACCAAGGAGTGTGGAAACACTGGTATGGCATACAGATGAAATGTAAGGGTACATCATCATTGAATGTGACCAACTCCAGAGTATTTTGCTATCAAGAATGTCTCTGATGGGATATAGGTATAAGTGTCTCTTAGACCTGAGATCGTCTCAGTGACTTGCTGTAGGAACCTTATCTAGGGTTTCAGGGTTAGATCTTGAAACTTTTTCAAGATCATACAGCGGAAGACTAAAATAAATCAAAATTTATTTTTTAAAATCAGAAAATCTCTAGATCTAAGATCCTATTACATTATTATTACATAGTATTAAATCAAAAATTAAAATATATAAATATAGCATGAACTACATGTTGATCATATCACATGTTTCTATACTACATCTAATGTATGTATTAAACAATAGATCAGATCTATTACCTTGCAAGTTAGACGGTCTAACCTTGCTGATCCAGGCTTGAGAATGATGTTATAAGCCGCACATGCGTCCGACCTCTAGGAGTCATCCACACGAGCCCACGAATCTCGATCAGAAGTCCTGCTTCAGAAAATCAGCACAGTATGCTAGTACTGTGCTGATCCTTCTTTGATGGTTGATCAGGTGCCTCCTTCTTCTTGATTTGGACTCTTCCAAAGATGGAAAGTAGAAAGAGGAGTTTCAAATCTGAGACGCTCTCAAGAAACTCAAGATGGAGGGAGGAAAGATATGAAAATAAAAATCCTAGAAGAAGACCCTCTTCTTCTTCACGTTTTTATCTCTAGACACCCAAACTTACGTCTTTTATATCTCCATGACCCAAAGGTATTTCTCTCTTATTTTTGGATGGCACAAAGGTCTCTCCAATCTCTGACTTCTCCTAAAATTTTATGAAGAAACTCATCTTATATAGAGAGATATGATAGAGTCCTTGTCTAGGTCAAACACCTAGTCAAGGCTTATCCAAACATGGCAAGTTAAGGGACGCCCAACTCTTGAGCACCTCCTTCATATTTTTGGGCATGGATCACCAAAAAAAGGTGCACAATGTATACCCTAAAAGTCATAAAAATTCCAAAAAAAATTTGGATAAATTCGGTGCAAAATTGAAAGAGTTTTGGATTTCTAAAACTCTATCTCATAGAATTCGAAATCCAAACTTATTCCTTTTAGATTTGATCCAAACCACCTTCCATGTAAGAAAGAAGAGAGGAGACCTTTTGTGAATGTGGGAGAGATCTGGGAGAGGGCTTTTGTCACACAAAATAAGTGGAGATTGGCGTTGAATAAGAGAGAGGGCGTGGAGAAGGCTTATGTGGCGCAAGGTGGAATCCTAGTCTTACTAGGATTCTGTCTTATGACTTGTTCTAATTTGGTTTTCCAAACCAAATCAAATCAAAATTAGATCAACCCAATTAAAATAGGTCTTAACCCAATTAAGAACCTAATTTAATCAGATTAAATTAGATTTAAATCTGATTTAATTTTCTAATCAAATTAGAAATTAGATTGACCCAAGTCCTAGTTGAACTAGGACTAGTTTTTTCTTGCACTTGGCTTATCCAATAAACCAATTGGACTTGATCCAATCAAGCCCAAACTAAATCTAATTAAATTATATTTAATTAGACTTAATCTCAGCCCATTGGCTTAATGAAATTAAGCCAATCAGCAATCGAATTGCTAATAGATCCTCCTGCAACACTTGCACTGGGTTAAATGTCAATCGTATTGATCATTTAACCCTAGAACGATTCTTAATCATTGATCAACCATCTGATCGGATCATGAACTCTAATGTGTGTGACCTTATAGGTTCGAACCTAAGCCGATAGCATAGGAATAAATTCCTATACCAATCGAAGTGACCATCTAGCAATGGTACCCGACGACCGGATAGGTCGAATGTGTAGAACAACATCCTTAGAACCCATGTGGATATAGTTTTCATATAATTCATCCCCTTGACCAAAATGATCATAGGACAACCCAAAGTTTAACTGTCAACTCTGATCAGGTTGTCCACATTGTATTTCAAAATATCAAATCCATCTAATGGATTATCCTGGCCAAGGTTTTGCTAAATTGAAATACAGCGACTCATTCTTCTCCAACTCTTGGAGTGGTCAATCCCATCTCGATCACACTCTGACTTCGCAAGTACTTGACTGTGCCCAGAAGCCTTCCGTCCCTGAATTGAAAATTCAGTTAGTCCAGTACCAAAGCACAGTGAGTTGCTTGCAAGTCACTGAGGCGATCTCAAGTCTAAAGGATACTTATACCTATATCCCATCAGAGACATTCTCGACAGCAGAATGCTCTGGAGTTGGTCACGTTCAATGATGATGTACCCTTACATCTCACCTGTATGCCATACCAGTGTCTCCACACTCTTTGGTTAAGAGGACAACCAACCCATATGGCCTACAGCGACCTATGCTCGATAGAAGCTGTCGTCCTTATTAACAGCTTATCATTTGATCGTGAACAATTTTAAAGACTAATCGATAAATCCTCTCTTTATCGAACTTAAATAGTCCTAAGGACTTCATCATAACAACGGAGTTCATTAGAAGATGAAAGCTTATGATGAAGATGCCAAATATATTTTATTTATTAACAAATCAATTACAATACTTGGTTGCTCAACCGTCAACAGCTTGACGATTAGCTTTTTGGGACACATTTCCCAATAACTCCCACTTGTCCTAAAGCCACTCGGCACAGTATCTAATACCCATCTTCGATTTGTGGTTGTCGAACTCCTTTATTGCCAGGGCTTTAGTGAAGGGGTCGGCCAGGTTCTCCTTTTCGTCGATCTTCTGAAGGTCGACGTCACCTCGATCCATGATCTCTCGGACCAGGTGGAAGCGGTGCAAGATGTGCTTCATCCGCTGATGTGCTTTGGGTTCCTTCACCTGAGCTATGGCACCAGTGCTGTCGCAGTAGAGCAGGATTGGACCATCGAGGGAGGGTGCTACTCCGAGCTCAGTGATGGATTTTCTCAGCCACACAGCTTCATTCGCGGCATCTGATGCTGCGATATACTCCGCTTCACAAACAGAGTCTGCCACAGTATGCTGCTTGGAACTCTTCCAGCAGATGGCTCCACCATTCAGAGTAAAGATATAACCCGACACACTTCTGCTGTCATCATGGTCAGATTGGAAGCTGGAGTCTGTGAACCCCACAAGTTTCAGATCTGACTCGCCATACACCAACCATTGATCCTTAGTATTTCTCAAATACTTAAGGATGGCTTTAACCACTTTCCAGTAGTTTTCTTCAGGATCAGATTGGTATCTACTCACTACTCCTAGTGAGTATGCCACATCTGGTCTTGTACATGTCATGGCGTACATGATAGATCCCACGGCTGAAGCATATGGGACTCTACTCATACGCTCTCTCTCTTCAGGAGTTGTCGGACAATCCTTCTTAGAGAGAGAAATTCCATGGCCTATCGGTAGATAGCCCTTCTTAGAATTCTCCATGCTGAACCTCTTCAGCACAGTGTCTATGTACATGGACTGGGATAACCCAAGCATCTTTTTAGATCTATCCCTATAGATCTTCATCCCTAGGATGTAGGATGCTTCACCCAAGTCCTTCATGGAGAACTATGATGACAACCAAACTTTTATTCCCTGTAGTGCGGGGATGTCATTCCTGATTAAGAGAATGTCATCCACGTACAAGATAAGGAATACCACAACTGGACTATTTGCCCATTTATAGATGCAGGGCTCTTCTCCATTCTTAATGAAGCCATACGTTTTGATCACCTTATCAAAATGCCATCGGGTGTGCCAAAGGCATCCTCCAACACTTGAAGCATGTCCTTTGGCTGAGCTGTCTCGAATCTGTGACTGAACTCGTCGCTCATGGCAGCCAGCATGATACAACGCACCATAGTCTGATCACTGAGCCACTTCTAGTAAGTGTCTCTGACTGTTCCACGTGCATTGACAACTGGCTCCTCAGGTGCAGGATCCATTATCACATATTGGATCCGTTCATGCTCCAGGACTATCTTCAACTTTCGGTACCAGCTACCGAAGTTGGGTCCCACTAACTTATCATTGTCTAACAATGATCGGAGCGATAGGGAAGTGGCCATATTTACACAAAGGAGAACCATAACCTAATTAGTAATTGATTCATTAAATCTAAAGATTTGGACTTTAATCAAAAGGTTTCTTCCACTATTTTATTCGAATTGGTAGCCTCTACCTCCAACTCGAGGAATTACCCTAATTTCTTAGCGGGTACTAGAATCCACTTAGACTGCACACAAGCCCAACTTTGGTTGGTCAACCCATGTACATCTAAGGGTAGGTTCATAACCAATTGTTTCTCTAAACAATTTCTAGTAATTTTAATTTTGCCCCAGAAACCTAATCAGTAGGCTTTGGCCTCCACTGTAAGGATCCAGTTAGGTCCAACCATTAACATGATCATACATGGTGTATCTAACCAACGAATGATTAAGCCCAACTTTAGTTGGCTCACCTAACCACCATTAGAGAGATACTTTCAAGTCGTCATATGATGAGTGATAATTCCATTAGTTAACAAGCACCAGGCCTTTGGGTCTGCAATGATTATTGAGTTAATGGACTCATTATCAAACACCTTAATGGGAGGCTATGATTCAGTTATCTCCATAACTTTATCATTTTAAGGACCTAATAATTTTAGAGGATTTAAATAATATAGAGGATGAAGTCAGATGAACCAGCTTATCATGATCCTCCCACTGGCTTCATCAAGTCAGCTTAAGGGAGACCAGGGCTGGTCTAGGAGCACCTAAATCAGTCACACTGATTTACCTAGCTGACATGGGTCAGCTCGAATAGTCAAGTGATCCGATCAAAACATAATTACACTAAGAGGCCAGGTAAGTTCGATCAGTGGGAGGGTCTGCCAAAGCTTGCCTTAGACACCATCAGAAATGGCCAGGTAAGCGGGCTCCCAATTAAAAACCACCGGTTTGGTTTACCTTAGACACCAACTGGTTTAATTAGTTTTGATTAGATCAACCTAACAGTTCGTACTAGACCGCTTAACCAAGAATCAAGTCCATTTGGTTCTCGTTAAAGATATGGACTTGACCAACTACAACTATTGTAATTGATCTAGAGAATCCTTGACCTAATCTAAGACAACAATTGATTAGATTTAGTCAATTCTCTAATTAAGTCCATCTTTAATCTAACCATAGGTCTAACCCAATTAATGGACCTAATTTCCACTAACCCATTAACCCAATGTGTTATGATTTGTGTCTTAGGTTCTTCAATTCACAATCCTAGAACCTAATCAAACAACTTCTTGATTCTTAATTAAGTTTTGGGCTGAGGGTTGGGTTTGGCTTTTCAAAAAATAATTTTCATATCTGTAAAATAATTTTACAATATGATTTTACCAACCATATTGCATGTTTGATTCATAATCAAGATGCAAGTGAAATAAACATGAAACTACTTTAGATCTAATCTAAACAGGTTCATGTAATTGAAACAATTTCAACTTTAAACAATTTCTTTGCACAAAAATTATTAACAAAGAGATTTTATTTTAGATTTAAATATCTTTTAAATCTAATAAATTATAAATTTAATCTAGATCATATCTAACAAATTTATGATTAAAGATAGATCTACACAAACTAGGACAACCTTTGCACTATAAGGGGTAAACCTTACAGCAGGACAACCTTGCAGTTTGTGATTGATCTAAAATTTTAATTTTAGATTTAATAATCAGATTATAAATTAGATCTAATCTAAAAAATAATCTAAGCATGTATAAATAATCATGTAATAAAGAACCTAGGCTCTGATACCAATTGTAGAAACCTTATCTAGGGTTTCAGGGTTAGATCTTGAAACTTTTTCAAGATCATACAGCGGAAGACTAAAATAAATCAAAATTTATTTTTTAAAATTAGAAAATCCTTAGATCTAAGATCCTATTACATGATTATTCATAGCATTAAATTAGAAATTAAAATATATAAATATAGCATGAACTACATGTTGATCATATCAACATGTTTCTATACTACATCTAATGTATGTATTAAACAATAGATCAGATCTATTACCTTGCAAGTTAGATGTTCTAACCTTACTGATCTGGGCTTGAGAATGATGTTGCAAGCCGCACACACATCCAGCCTCTGGGAGTCGTCCACACGAGCCCACGAATCTCGATCAGAAGTCCTGCTTCAGGAAATCAGCACAGTATGCTAGTACTGCGCTGATCCTTCTTTGATGGTTGATCAGGTGCCTCTTTCTTCTTGATTTGAACTCTTCCAAAGATGAAAGTAGAAGGAGGAGTTTCAGATCTGAAATGCTCTCAGAAAACTCAAGATGGAGGGAGGAAAGATATGAAAACAAAAATCCTAGAAGAAGACCCTCTTCTTCTTCACGTTTTTCTTTCTAGACACCCAAACTTGCATCTTTTATATCTCCATGACCCAAAGGTATTTCTCTCTAATTTTTGGGTGGCATAAATTTTTCTCAAATCTATGACTTCTCCTAAAATTTCACAAAGAAACTCATCTTATATAGAGAGATATGATAGAGTCCTTGTCTAGGTCAAACACCTAGTCAAGGCTTATCCAAACATGGCAAGTTAAGGGATGCCCAACTCTTGAGCACCTCCTTCATATTTTCATGCATGGATCATCAGAAAAGGGTGCACAATATATACCCTAAAAGCCATAAAAATTCCAAAAAAAATTTGGATAAATTCGATGCAAAATTGAAAGAGTTTTGGATTTCTAAAACTCTATCTCATAGAATTCAATATCCAAACTTATTCCTTTTAGATTTGATCCAAACCACCTTCCATGTAAGAAAGAAGAGAGGAGACCTTTTGTGAACGTGGGAGAGATCTGGGAGAGGGCTTTTGTCACACAAAATAAGTGGAGATTGGCGTTGAATAAGAGAGAGGGCGTGGAGAAGGCTTATGTGGCGCAAGGTGGAATCCTAGTCTTACTAGGATTCTGTCTTATGACTTGTTCTAATTTGGTTTCCCAAACCAAATCAAATTAAAATTAGATCAATCCAATTAAAATAGGTCTTAACCCAATTAAGAATCTAATTTAATCAGATTAAATTAGATTTAAATCTGATTTAATTTTTTAATCAAATTAGAAATTAGATTGACCCAAGTCCTAGTTGAACTAGGACTAGTTTTTTCTTGCACTTGGCTTATCCAATAAACTAATTAGACTTGATCCAATCAAGTCCAAACTAAATCTAATTAAATTATATTTAATTAGACTTAATCTCACCCATTGGTTTAATCAAATTAAGCCAATCAGCAATCGAATTGCTAATAGATCCTCCTGCAACACTTGCACTGGGTTAAATGTCAATCGTATTGATCATTTAACCCTAGAACGATTCTTAATCGTTGATCAACCATCTGATCGGATCATAAACTCTAATGTGTGTGACCTCATAGGTCCGAACCTAAGCCGGTAGCATGGAACAAATTCTTATACCAATCGAAGTGACCATCTAGCAATGGTACCTGACGACCGGATAGGTCGAATGTGTAGAACAACATCCTTAGAACCCATGCGGATATAGTTTTCATATAATTCATCCTCTTGACCAAAATGATCATAGGACACCCCAGAGTTTAACTGTCAACTCTGATCAGGTTGTCCACATTGTATTTCAAAATATCAAATCCATCTGATGGATTATCCTGGCCAAGGTTTTGCTAAATTGAAATACAGCGACTCATTCTTCTCCAACTCTTGGAGTGGTCAATCCCATCTCGATCACACTCTGACTTCGCAAGTACTTGACTGTGCCCAGAAGCCTTCCATCCCTGAATTGAAAATTCAGTTAGTCCAGTACCAAAGCACAGTGAGTTGCTTGCAAGTCACTGAGGCGATCTCAAGTCTAAGGGACACTTATACCTATATCCCATCAGAGACATTCTTGACCGCAGAATGCTCTAGAGTTGGTCACGTTCAATGATGATGTACCCTTATATCTCACTTGTATGCCATACCAGTGTCTCCACACTCTTTGGTTAAGAGGACAACCAACCCATATGGCCTACAGCGACCTATGCTCGATAGAAGCTGTCGTCCTTATTAACAGCTTATCATTTGGTCATGAACAATTTTAAAGACTAATCGATAAATCCTCTCTTTATCGAACTTAAATAGTCCCAAGGACTTCATCATAACAACGGAGTTCATTAGAAGATGAAAGCTTATGATGAAGATGCCAAATATATTTTATTTATTAACAAATCAATTACAATACTTGATTGCTCAACCGTCAACAGCTTGACGATTGGCTTTTTGGGACACATTTCCCAACACTTGCAAGTAACTCACTGTGCTTTGATACTGGACTAATTGAATTTTTAATTCAATGATGAAAGGTTTCTAGGTATAGTCAAGTACTTGCAAAGTCAGAGTGTAATCAAGATGGGATTGACCACTCCAAGAGTTGGAGAAGAATGAGTCGCTGTATTTCAATTTAGCAAAACCTTGGCCAGGATAATCCATTAGATGGATTTGATATTTTGAAATACAATGTGGACAACCTGATCAAAGTTGACAGTTGAACTCTGAGATGTTCTATAAGTATTTTGGTCAAGAGGATGAATTATATGGAAAAACTATATCCGCATGGGTTCTAAGGATGTTGTTCTACACATTCGATCTATCTGACCGTCGGGTACTATTGTTAGATGGTCACTTTGATTGGTACAAAAATTTATTCTTATGCTACCGACTTAAGTTCAGACCTATGAGATCACACACATTAGAGTTCACATTCCGATCGGATGGTTGATCAACGATTAAGAATCATTCTAGGGTTAAACGATCAATACGATTGACATTTAACCTAGTGCAAGTGTTGCAGGAGGATCGATTAGCAATTAGATTGCTAATTGGTTTAATTTGATTAAATTAATGGATTGAGATTTAGTATAATTAAATATAATTTAATTAGATTTGGTTTGGACTTGATTGGATTAAGTCCAATTGATTTATTGGATAAGCCAAGTGCAAGGAAAAACTAGTCCTAGTTCAATTAGGACTTAGGTCAACCTAATTTCTAATTCGATTAAAAAATTAAATTAAATTTATATCTAATTTAATCTGATTAAATTAAATTTTTAATTGGGTTAAAATCTATTTTAATTGGATTGATTTGATTTTGATTTGATTTGGTTTGAGAAACCAAATTTGAACAAGTCATAGATTGAACCCTAGTAAGACTAGGATTCCACCTTGCACCACCTTAGCCCCCCACGCCCACTCTCTCTTATTTTGTGCGACAAAATCTTCTCTCCCAAGCCTTCACACACATCCAAATCTTTCCACTCTTTTTCTCTTACATGGAATGTAGTTGTAGACCAAGTCAAAGTAGGAATTAGTTTGGATTTTAAATTCTATGAGATAGAATTTTAGGAAACCAAAACTCTTTCCTTATGGCACTGATTTTATCCAAAACTTTTTTAAGATTTTTATGGGTTTTATGGCACATATTGTGCATCCTTTTCTGGTGGTCTATGGTGGAAAAAGAAGGAGGGGGCACCCAAGAGTTGGGCACCCCTTATCTTGCCCTGTTTGAATTTTTCTTGACTAGGTATTTGACCTAGACAAGGATTCTTCATATCTCTTTATTTAAGATAAATTTCTTCTTGAATTTTTTATGGATTATAAAGCATTGAGAGACCTTTGGGGCATGTGAAAATTAGGGATAAATAGTGTTGGGGTGTGGAGATATAATAGACACAAAATTAAGTGTCTGGGTTAGAGCAAAGAGAAGAAGAAGAGGGTCTTCTTCTAGGGTTGCTGAGTTCATCTCTTTTCTTCCTCCATCTGTGAGTTTTCTTAGAGTATCTCAAATTTAAAACTCTTTCTCCTATTTTTCATCTTTGAAAGAGTCCAAATCAAAAAGAAGGAGGCATTTGATCGACCATCGAAGAAGGATCAACACAGTAGTAGCATACTGTGCTGATTTTCTGGACCAGGACTTCTGATCGTGATTCATGGGCTCGTGTGGATGACTCCTAGAGAACGGACATGTGTGCGGCTTGCAACATCATCCTCAAGTCTGGATCAGCAAAGTTAGAACGTCTAACTTGCAAGATAATAGATCTGATCTATTATATTTTACATACATTAGATGTAGTATAGAAACATGTTGATATGATCAACATGTAGTTCTTGCTCTTTATATTTTAATTTTTGATTTAGTGTCATATAATAATCATATAATAAAATTTTAGATCTAGAGATTTTCTAATTTTATAAGATAAATTTTGATTTATTTTAGTCTTCCGCTGCCTGATCTTGAAAAAATTTCAAGATCTAACCCTGAAACCCTAGATCTGGTTCCTTCTGCTTCATCATTCTATAATGACTGAGAAAGGGTAGGTAGGATTTTGGTAGTAAATTGAGGATAGCATCCTTGCCTAACTATTTATGCAAAGAAAAACTAAGTTTGCTAAGGCGTTTAATCTGCTCAATCATGTATAATATATGATCAGTGACTGAAGCCCCCTCTCGCATACGGGCATTGAACACTGCGCAGAAGATTTTATGTCTCTCTGCATCCTCAGGGGCGTTGAAGAACTCATTCAATATTTGAATCATCTCCTCAAGCTGTGCATCCTCGAACTTATGACTAAGTTCATTGTTCATAGCTGCCCTCATCATGCAACGCACAATCGTACAATCATTGAGCCACTTCATGTAAGTGTCTCTCATAACACGAGGAGCATTGACTGTAGGTTCTTCAGGTGCCTATTTCATAAGGATATACAAAATCTTCTTATGCTCCAACACGATCTTCAACTTTCGATACTAGCTATCAAAGTTGGATCTGGTGAGCTTATCACTGTCAAACAGCGAACGAAGGGATAGTATATTGGCCATAACTAAAAGAAGAAAATATTAGCCTATTAGTATATGAATTATTTTTTAATCCTGAAGATATGGATTTTAGTCTAAAAGTCCTCCTACTATTTTTTGCAAATTGATAGCCTCTACCTCCAACTCAAGGAATTACATTAATTCCTTAGTGGGTACTAGAATCCACACGGACTGCATTCAGACCCAAGTGTGGCTTGGCCAATCCTAATGCATCCATGGGTAGGTTCATAACCAATTATTTCTCCAAACAACTTCTAGCATTGGGTTTTACCCCAGACATCCCTTCAGTAGGCGTGTGGTACCTCCATTGAAAATCCTGGTTATGTCCAACCATTAACATGACATATCAAGTGCATCCAACAAACGGATATCCAGGCTCGAGTATGGCTCGATCAACTTGAGCATTGATCTGAAAGTACATCATAATGGTCATATGATGAATGACAATTTCAATACGTAATAGACACCAGACGTGTGGTGCCTCCAATGCCTATTTGGAATATTAGACTCATTATCACACATCTTAATGGGAGGGAATGATCAAGTTATCTCATAACTTTATTACTTTATGGACCTAATAATTTAGAAGATTCGATTTTATTGATCTGAGAATAAGAGAAGAAGTCGACCTGCAAACTGCAAATCCTTCCATTGACTTTACAAGTCATGTAAAGGATTAAATACAAGCTAGTCTAAAGACACCTAAATCAGTCACACTGATTCACCTTAGTGGTATGGGTCTACACGAATCGACAAGTGACCTAATCAAAATATAATCTACCATGTTGGCCAGATAAATGAGATCAGTAGGAGGGATATGCCCTTAACTCACCGTAAACGCATCTAGGTGAATAGCTCTCAATTAAAAATCACTTGATCAAATCTGTCAAACTTACCTTAGACACTAACTGATTAATTTATTTTGATTTAGCATACTAAAAAATTCAAGCTCAACCACGGAGCCATGATCATGGTCTATTTATTAGGATCAAACACATGGACTTGATCAAACTTCAACTATTGAGATTGATTTAAAGAAATACTGATCTAATCTAATTCAACACTTGATTAGATTTAATTAATTTCTCTATTTGGTCCATATGTGTTCCTAACCCTAAGTCCAACCCATTAAAAGGACCTGATTCATGCTAACCCTTTGCTCATCATATTATGTGGTGTCTTAATAATCTTCAATTCTCAATTCTAAATCATTCAAACTTAATTCAAAATTAAGTGTGTGAAATATGTGTTTCAATTTATAGAACTATTCTACAAGAGTTTCAAGTGAAGCATACCATATGTTTCAACATATAAAAATAAATTATCATAATATGTTTAATAATTAAACATACATAGGTATGATCTAAACTTCATTCATACATCTCATGTATCATGATAACTTTTAGATCAATACCAATTACATCATATGTAATATGTAATTCAGATCTAAAATAACTTTATATCTGAATTTTATCGTATTATAATGAATCATAAATCATTTTAGATCTAATCTAAATATATTTATGATCAAAATAATACATAAAAATCTATTCATTTTTTTTATTCATAAAACTAGATTACAATGATACCCCTACACATCATAAGAGAACCCATCGAATAGGCAAAAGAGAGATTGATCTCTTCAATCTCTTATGATCGGATGGTCTGATGATCTCATCAATCCGAGTACTAGACTACTAAGATCTGAAATCTAATTTTATATATAATTACATGAATATATAATTATTGATAAAATTATTTTATATCATGAACATATTCTTGATCTCATCAATTACGTTCTTCATCTAATCCAATTAGATTTGATGTATCATATACATCATATCAAATCTAAAACTTATCTTATACTGATTATAAAATATTAATTTTAAATTTAATATTAAATAAAAAATAATTAAATATAAATATGAATGTATAAAGAATTAATTTCTGGTAAAATCTGTTTTCGTGCAGTGTTGAATTATGATAGGATTCAAATCTAAATATCTATCGAAATGGATCCAATTTAAATCTAAAATAATTCTTACTTTATAAAAAAATAAAAAAATTAAAATTTTATTAAAATATATTTAAAATAAATTTTTAATTCATATTATTTTTCATTAAAAATTCAGCAATAGCAAAATTCTGTTATAACAGATTTATAACAACCTCAATCAACCATTGATTAGGCACCTCTAATCCAATCTATATCAGATTAAAAATTTTATATAAATAGATTTAAATAAGATTTAATATCATACAAAAAATTTTAATTATATCTCATGTAAATAATTATAAAAAATTCTATTTTGCATACATATATTTCAGGTCTACTCTGATACCAGTTGATGGGAAGGGAACAATTTCCCTCCAGAATGCCCAGGTTGCATCTAAATTTTTTTAAAATATTTTACTTATTTAATAATTAAATTTTTATCTGAATCATAGTAGAATTAGGGATTAAATCTCAAATTATCTAATATAAATTTTTACGGAGGCCTGGATATGCAGACCCTCTACTTCGCATGTACGTCAAATACCGCAGGAAAGTAGGATGAACTTCAATCCAATTGATTTTGTAACTCAATCAATCAAGGAATGAGATGTGATGGTGTGACATCTCACACCAGTAGGTGGAATGCCCAAGAAAATCCACGCCCAAGGAGAGGAGGCGGCAACAATGGGAGAGATATAGAAGATGAAGGACCTCTCTCTTCACATGCTTGTCTCTCTATCTTTTTCTTTTCTCTCAATTTGATTTGTTTGCTATTCTATTCTCTTCTTTTATCCATAGGTAGAAATCCTCTCTATTTATAGATGATTCTCATAATCCAATGAGAGGAGAACTCTTTATTCAAATCTGATTTGAATTGGTCCAATACTCATGAAAGAAGGACTCCTACATGAGATATAATTGCCATCACTTATGACATCCACTTTGCACCCACTCCCACACCCACTTGGGATGCCCTAAATAAGTATCAAACTAATTTTTGAACATACTTCATAAGTGGGTATTTTCAATACAAGTAGGATACTCATATCTCATCCAAAATAGGTCCAATTCAAATCTGATTCGAAGCCGGTTCGAAATAATTTCGAAAGGCTATCAATCCTAAACTCTTTAGCACTTTTGTACCAAATCTAACTTAAATTTTGGATCTATTTAGGTCTAATTAATTCAGATCTAATCTAAAATTAATTAGTACTTAAATTCAATCTTTCATATGTTCCATAGATCATAGATAGAAACTGTTCATCTTCGGGATTGAACCTGAACCTCATGTATAGTACTAGCTCGACATAGTCAACTCTTCAATCTTGTTTGATCCATAACTCAATTCTCAATCAAGTTAACTTATAAGTTCAATCAAATTAAGTACTTCTAAATTGGACATATAAACATAGGTCAATTCCTTCCTATTTTGTCTGACTTGTGTGCGTAACTTCGTAGGTCCAAACACTAAGCCGATAGCACAGGAACCAATTCCTGTACTAATCAAGATACCATCTAGCATTGATTCTCGATGTTCAGATAGGTTGAATTATCGCAAAAGAATATTTTAGAATTCATACGCATTGTTACTGTATAATTCATCCTTTTGACCCTGGATGCTCTAGGATGGTCTCAGGTTAACTGTCAATCGAGATTGCTTCATCCACATTTTATTTCAATCTTTCAAATCCATCTCATGGATTATCCTGACCAAGGTTTTACTAAATTAAAATACAGTGATACATCAACTCCAATAATTCGAAGGGGTCAATCTCATCTTGATCTACACACAGACTTCGCAAGTACTTGACTGTACCCAGTAGCCTTCCGTCACTGCATTAAAAATCCAAGTAGTTCGGCACCAAAGCACAGTGAGTTGCTTGCAAGTCACTATGGTGATCTCAGATCTGAAAAATATTTATACCCATATATTTTGTGAGCAGTTTTTGACAGCAGAATGCTCAGCAGGTGAGTGACTGTTCAATGATGATGTACCCTTACATCTCACCTGTATGTCATACCAGTATTACCACACTCCTTGATTTAGAGGATAACCAATCCATATAGCATTCAATGACCTTCACTCGATAAACGTCATCGTCCCATAATGACATATCATTTGGTCACGAACTTGTTTAAGAACTATACGATAAATCCTCTCTTTATCGTACACTAGCATAGTTCTAGGGACTTCATTACAGTACAAGAGTTCAAGAAAGATATCACTTTGTGATGAAAAATATCAAAATAACTATTATTCAATAATCAATAATTCATAAACAAGGATGAACTCAATCGTCACACGATTGATTTTAGGACACAATTCCCAACACATCCCATACGCCCCACCCTTTGGGACATCCCAAGCCCTTCCACGCCCAAGGCTTTGGGTGTTTTCTTTCTTGCTGATTTCCAGCATTTGGTAGCAGCACATAGTAAGGGAGAAATGCTAGAGAAGAGGAGAAAAAAAAGATCAGAAAAAGAAATCAAGTATTGATCGCAATCTAGGCTTCGTTCGGATTCAGCAGGCTAAAATTTTTTAGAGAAAAAAAATTTAATTTCTAGAGGGCTGTTTCAAGCTGATCTTGAGTAGATACCCATAGAGGTCAGATATTTGTGCAGCTAAAAGAGAATCTCTACTCTTTCAGATCTAGATTCGAAGAAAAGAATTATGAAACAGATATGTGAATTGATCATAATCTGAATTTCAGTATATGTCAATTTCAGCACATGAACTAGATCCTTATGATTTTATATTTTTATACATGCATGATTTAGATTAAAAGTATTTTAATCTTATATTCTACTGTGGTGTTTAGAAAATAAACTTTTAAAATATACATGCATGCCTCGAACCTCGAATTCCAACAATGGTATCAGAGCCATGGGTTTCATATTGTTGAAATTATCATACATATTTTGAAAAAGATTTCAAATTTTGATTTTTTCTTAATATATGAGATGTATGGATAAATTTTAAAATCTAAAATTTAATTTTGAATTTGATTTAGAATATATATTTGATATGTGAAAACATACATAGATCTAAATTTTGATCTAGAAAGAGTTCTAGTTCATGTTTATATGATACATAGATGCATGCATGAAATCTGAAATTTTATGTGATTTGAATTTTGATTCATATATGAGATATATGATTACATATTTAGATCATAAATTTATTTTTAATATGATCCATGATTAGTATATGAGATATATGATATCATGTAGTAGATCTAAATTTTATTTAGATCTGAATATTACATGCATATATGTGATATATGTTTGTATGTTGAATCTGAAAATTATTTTTATGATTTAAAATTTATTTTCATGTAAAAAATTTAGATCTGAAATTTGATTTTAGAATCTAAAATTTATATTTGTGCATAAGGATTTTGGTTATGAAAAAATTATTAATTAGGTCATGTAATAGGATTGTATCTAAGATTTTTTATTTAAGTCATATGGGTCTAATTTGATTAAGTAATTGATCGAACCAAGTCAAAAATTAATTAGGATTAGATCAATTAAGTTAAATGATCATACAATTATTGTTGATCAAATCGTTTGAGTCCCATATTTAAAATCGATTAATCTAAGAACCTAATTTGACTCGATGGTTTGAGCTTGATTTGCTAGAGTTAACCTATTTGGACCAATTGACCTATTGGTGTCTCAGGCAAGTTAATGAGACATGGTTATTTAAGTAGTTTCGTTCGCTTACTTGACCAATTTATTGGTGTCTAAGGAAAGCAATGGGGGGACCCCCACTGATCTCCACTTATCTGGTCAATTTGAGAGATTGGATCTTAAATTGGGTTGCTTAGTGGTCTAGTTTAGCCTATGCCAATTAGATCAATTATATGATGACTGATTAGATGAGATCTAAATCTAAACTTCTCCATAAATATTAAGTCCATAAGTCTTCCACCGTTGTAGATGTGCAGGTATATTACCGACGTTGATTGTTCTCGACTGGTCACAGTGGTTTAGTTGCATCGAGAACACACAACCACTCTATTAGCAAAGAGTTGCTCCAAGATAAAGATAGGGTTGGACCCAATAACTATTAGGTGAGGAATTCAATGACGGCTTTGCACCTGCTTGTGAATGGTGGGTCGGGCTTAACTAAGAAATATGGACAATAACTATTAGGTGAGCCCACATAACTTAGAGATCAAGTCGCTGCAATATGCTTAGAGAAGTATCTGGATAAAGAGTTGCCTACGCATCGGTATGCATGTTACCAATAACTGTTAGATGAGGTGCATGTCATCGGTGGGACCACACCACCTACTAGGAATTCTTTGTTGCGTTAGGATTTTTATTTCCTTCTCAGAGAGTGGAGGGATCCAATAAATTAGTGAGAGTCATTGTTTGTATCTTAAAGTCTCTAGAAGCAAATATAACCATTAAGTACAAATGTCTAACTTGAATCTCTACTCTCGCAGTTAAACAATGTCAGCCTCAAACCCTCTAGCCCGCATCCTTGAAACCAATTGTTTGATCGGTACCAATTACAAAGATTGGTTCAAAAATCTCAGGATTATCCTGACCTCAAAAAATTAGGTCATGTACTTGACCAGAAACCCATAGTGCTACCAAACCATCCTACTGCTGAGCAAAGGATTGCTTTTGAGAAGTGGACGAATGAAAACAGTCGGATTAAATGCTATATACTGGCTTCTATGTCAAATGAGTTGCAAAGCTAGCATGAGTATATACCTACTGTCAGGGCTATGATCACTCACCTGCAAGAGTTGTATGGTGAGCAGAGCTGTACAGCGTGCTTCGAGATGTCCAAAAGACTCTTCAATTTGAAGATATGTGAAGGACAGTCAGTCTATAAGCACTGTATGATAGTGATCAAGGATATTGAGGAGCTTGGGATGCTCGGGCTAGAAATACAAAAGGAATTGTAGATGGATCTGATTCTTTAATCTCTTACAAGTTCATATAGTCAATTTATTATAAATTTTTATATGAACAAGCTCGATTGCATTATACCCGAACTGATCAACATGTTGTCACTATGGAGGAAACTTTGAAGAGTTCAAGAGGCACTGTTCTCACTATGGAGTGGACTTCTTCCAAGAGAAAGTCTACTGGGAAGAAGAAGGCAAAATCCTCTAAGAAGCAGAAAAAGGAGAATAGGCTAAAGAAAGAAGTTCCTAGCAAGGTCGAAGCAAAGAAAAAATATTTTCTCTGTCATACTGAAGGCCACTGGAGGAGGAACTATCCAAAATACCTGAAGAGCCTAAAGACCAAAAAGGATGATAAACTTTTTGAAAGTATGCTCGTAATTGAATCTAACCTTATGATTTCTTCTACTTCTAGTTGGATATTAGACTCTGGCTTGAGTGCTTATATATATACCTCAATGCAAGGTCTGATAGAAAGTAGGAGGTTGAAGAAAGGTGACATGATTCTTTAGGTCAGCAATAGAGTAAAGGTTGCTGTAGAGACTGTTGGCACTTATCCTCTTCGATTACCATCTGATGTTAGATTAGATTTAAAGGATTGTTATTATGTTCCTGTAGCTAGTCGAAATTTAATTTTCGTGTCAGTGCTAGCACAGAAAGGTTTTGAAATTAGTCTCAATACAAATTTTTATTCTATTTATTTATGAAATAAATTGATTATATGAGGTCTTTTAATTGACAGTCTTTATCACTTGCGTGTTGATGCGAACGTAAACTTAAACGAGCAAATAGTGAGTGTCATAAGCCAAAAAAGATCCAGAGATAAAATTAATCAGAAGTACTTGTAGCACCATAGACTAGACCATATTGAAAAGCACAAGATAAACAAACTAAAAAAAGATAGGATCCTTGGCTCTCTTAACGTAGAGTCATGTCTAGCTTACAAATCCTGTCTTCGAGAAAAAATGGTCAAGTTACTCCTTGTAGGACATGGAGAGAGTGCCACTGAGTTACTTGTCCTGGTACACTCTGATGTGTGTAGGTCATTTGATGTGTAGGCTAGAGATGGTTATGCCTACTTCATTATCTTTACCGATGATCTGTCTAGGTACAGATATGTGTATCTGATGAAACACAAGTTTGAGATCTTTGAAAGGTTCAAAAAATTCAAACATAAGATAGAAAAACAAACAAGCAAACTCATTAAGATTTTTCGATCTAATTGAGAAGGTGAATATCTTAGTCAAAAATTTTTATGATATCTTAAGGACAACGGCATAGTCTCTCAATGGAAGTCTCCTGAAATATCTCAGCTCAACGAGATGTCTAAAAGGAGAAACAAGATCCTATTAGATATGGTTAGATTCATGATGAGCTTCACTGATCTACCCTTATATCTTTGGGGATATATCTTATTAACTGTAATTCACCTATTGAATAGGATTTCATCAAAGTCCATTCCTACCACACCGTATAAGATATAGTTCAGTAAGAAGTCGAGTCTAGGTTATCTTAAAACTTAGAGATGTCCGGCCTATGTCAAGAGACAGATGATGGATAAATTAGAGAATAGATCCATTATAGCTCACTTTATAGGGTATCTTAAAGAATCGATGGGATATTACTACTTTTCACAAGACCACAATATGATTATGAGTCGAAATATCATATTCCTAAAAAAATAGTTTATCTAGGATGGTGGCAGTGGGAGGTGAGTTAAGCTCGAAGAGAAGGTCTCTGAAGAGCCAAGAGTTATAGATCCTCAGGAACCCGTTATCCATGAGCTAGTAATAGATGTTCCTCAACCACCTCATAGATCTAGTAGGATCTCCCGACCTCTTGAGAGATACATGGGTATGCTTACAGAGAAAGTAAAGAAAATATTTCTTATGGGAGATAAGGGTCATGGTGATGATCCTAATACTTTTGACGAGGTGATGTCTGACATTGATTCTGAGAAATGGTTAGATGCTATGAAGTCAGAAATTGACTCGATACATTCGAACCAAGTTTGGACCTTAGTGGATCCACCAAGAATATTGTACCCATTAGGTGTAAATAGATGTACAAAAGGAAGATAGATGTCGATAATAAGATAGAGACCTATAAAGCTAGGCTTGTGGCTAAAGGTTATAGTCAGCGCGAGGGCATTAACTATCAGAAAATTTTTTCATCCACAGTCATGCTGAAATCCATCCGCACTCTACTTGCTGTTGCAGCTTACTATGATTATAAAATCTAGTAGATGGATATGAAAACTGCTTTTCTGAATGGATATCTTGAGGAAGATATCTATATAGTGCAGCCTATGGGTTTCACGTCTGGTGAGAGTGATCACAGAGTCTGCAAGCTGTAAAGGTCCATATACAGATTAAAGCAAGCTTCTCAAAGTTGGAACTATCATTTTGATGAGGCAATCAAATCGTTTGATTTCATCAAAAATGAAGAGAAACCATGTGTATATAAAAAGATCAGTGAGAGCACGATAATATTCCTCGTATTGTATGTGGATGATATTTTTTTTATTGAAAATAATATTTTCATGCTGACCATGGTCAAAAGATGGTTGTCCAAGAAATTTTCTATGAAAAATCTAGGAGAAGCATCCTATATTTTCAGAATAAAGGTCTGTAGGGATAGATTTAAACGGATGCTAGGCTATCACAAAAGCTATACATAAAGAAGGTGCTGAAGAGGTTCAGCATGAAAAACTCCAAAAGAGGATATTTACTTCTTAGGCATAGTATTAATCTTTTCAAGATGATATATCCGACTACATTTGAGGAAGTGTAGCGCATAAGAAGGATCCCTTATGCCTCAATAATAGGGAGCCTCATATACGCCATGCTATGTACTCGACTTGATATTACCCTTGCTGTGAGTGTCATGAGCAGGTATCAGTCGAATTCAGGTGAGGAGCACTAGATAGCTGTAAAAAAAATTTTTAAGTACTTAAGAAGGACTAAAGATTTGTTCTTGATCTTTGGAGGGGATTTTAAGTTGCGAGTCGAGAGGTACACTGATTCAAACTTCATGTCTGATCCTGATGATGAAAAATCTACATCAGGATTTGTATTCGTTTGCAATAGTGGCATAGTTAGTTGGAAGAGTTTTAAGCAATCCATCATAGTAAATTCGACCACGGAAGCTGAGTATGTCACTGCTTCGGATATTGCAAAGGAAGGCTTCTGGTTCAAGAAGTTTATTGCAGAATTTGAGGTTATGACATCGGATACCATACCGCTGTACTGCGATAACAATGGAGCTATAGTACTTACTAAGGAGCCAAGATCTCATCAGAAATCGAAGCACATCGAGCGACAATATCACATCATATGTGACTACTTTGAAAAGAAATATATCGAGGTGCGAAGAGTAGACTCCACGGATAATGTGGCAAATCCGTTGACTAAGCAGTTGAGCCAACCGAAAATGAAAGTCCATCTTGAAAGATGGGACTTAGATTTGTGGCCAATTGACTTTAGTCTAAGTGAGAGATTGTTAGATGTATGTCCTAGAAGCCAATATGGTTGACACATTGTAATAATCCTAGAACACAATTGTGTACTTAATATATTGATTTGATCAATGAAAGGATAAATTTATTTTTTATTCAAGTATGATATGTCCTTGAATTATCCATGAAATTAGGTTGATACATATTCCTAAGGTGTTGAGAATTAGAGATATGTATTTAATTCTTAAATGCTCCTAGTCATAGGATCATCATAAAAATGGTGATCGATCCGGATAGACTGGCACAAAGATTGCTTCCTTCGAGATAGATGAGTCTCTGGTCTACAGTGTAGGAACATTAGACGATAAGTACGGATAGTTATTAGAGAATAACTAGTACTGAGCATGACCATATAAGAGATCACTTGGATTCTTACTCGATTGTCAGTGATCATCTCAATGTTGTAGTTATGTGAATGGTCTTTTGATCTAAGATTGTACTACTGTTTGTAGTAAGGCTACTGGAGTTTGATTGATACATAAACATAGATCTTAATGAGCCATTATAGTGGATGTTGGTGATAGTTGATCTACTATAGGAGTAGGATGCATATTAAGATGGGATCTATCAATCTTAGTAGAAAGGAGTAGTCCTATGGAATTTGAGAAGCTAAGTTCAAGAATCTATATTCACAGTAGTGTGATTGATAGAAAAGAGTTTCTATAGAAGTCACAACTAAACTTGAGCTAATCGAATATATCATATGACTGATAATGAGGTTTGATGATTTATCCATGACTTGCCATCTAGTTGGGACTCACAATAAAGAGACTGAATCACACGTTAACTACACCTAGAGGTTCATTTCAATTCTACTGAATTGTCACTACATACTGCTAGATATTACTGGTGGATTGTGAGAGCTCACTAGGGTTGTTCTAGATTGACAATCTTTGATGAGTTAGAGTGAAATTATTCCGATCCATTGAAAAGAGTTTCAATGATATTTTGATAGAGATCATTGTATATCTTACTACTAGATAGAATTGAATCTATGGGGTCACACAACAAAGAGATTAGATCTGAAATTAGCAATTGAGCTTATGAAGTGTCAATTGGGTTTAGAGAAACCTGATTGGGTTCAAAGCAACCTTGCTAGCACATGGTTGGATTCAGTTTCTCTTTCCGTTTGGATTTCTTATTTGATAAGATAATTCAAACTTAATTACCTGCTAATAACCTAAATGAATTAGATTCATGAGACTTCAATTATTGAATGTCTAAAGTTTTGGATTATATGAATTAAGGGTGCAAGTCCTTTATTAATTTCCTTGATAGTTTATCTTGGGCACCACCTTGATTTGATCAAGTTGGGTGTGTCCTATGATTAGAGGGCCTTTTGATCTTATATGGGGCATCTTTTGGGTATATTTTGGGATATGAAATAATGGGTGAAAGGGTCCCAATTTTTGGCGCCTAAAGGGTCTCCTAAAGTAAGTTGGATAACTTAAGTTATTAGGAAACCTAATACAAGTAGGACTTGTATTATGAGATTGAATAGGATTCAACCCTCATGCCTATTTAAAGGAACCTCTCCTAAGATCCCTAGAGCATCTAACCAGCACCCTACATGCCACAAAGGAGACTCCCACGCCCTCTCTTCCTCTCCCTTTCTGTTCTCCCCTTGGGCATCCCACATGCCCTATCCTTTGGGATGTCCCAAGCCCTTCCACGCCCAAGGCTTTGGGTGTTTTCTTTCTTGCTGGTTTTCAATATCTGGTAGCAGCATATAGTAAGGGAGAAACGCTAGAGAAGAGAAGAAGAAGAAGATCAAGAAAAGAGATCAAGTATTGATCATGATCTAGGCTTCATTCAGATTCAGCGGGCTGAATTTTCTTAGAGAAGAAAATTCAATTTCTAGATGACTGTTCCAGACTGATCCTGAGTAGATACCCATAGAGGTCGGATACTTATGCAGCTAGAAAAGAATATTTTCTCTTTCAGATCCAGATTTGAAGAAAAAGATTGCGAAATAGGTATGTGAATTGATCACAATCTGAATTTCAGCATATGTCAATTTCAGCACATGAACTAGATCCTTGTAATTTTATATTTTATACATGCATGATTCAGATTAAAAGTATTTTAATCTTGTATTCCACTGTGGTGTTTAAAAAATAAACTTTTGAAACAAACATGCATGCCCCAAACCTTGAATTCCAACAATAACATCGCATCTCAAAGTAATTTCAGCTTTTTGCACCTGATCTAGATGGTCGGGTGAATTCTCCTCCTTTTGATCAGGTAGTGATCTATATAGAGGACCTTCGGACTGGTCTTCACTTTTTGATTCTAGAGTTTGTTCAAAATTTTTTTGATTATTATAGGATTTGTCCTGCCCATCTGGCCCCACTCCATTCGACTCATTATCAGCCTTGTCTTGTTGCATCATATAATTCTGGCCAATCTTCGACTGTCTCTCTTTCGTGCTTTCTTCATCCTTCACCCATATCTTAAGGCTAAGGGGTGGTGGTTCTTTGGCTCGAGATAGGGTCTGTCTTTCATTACCCATATCTTAAGGCTAAGGGGTGGTGCTTTCTTCATCCTTCACCCATATCTTAGGTGCTGTCACTATCTCGAGTGCCGTCTACACCTAAATGGATGGTGGCAGCAGTCGGTCAATCATTCGCCCAAAAATGCGGAAAGGCACCAGTCGAGGATACTCCAGAAGATTTTATGGAGCACTGTGATATTCGGGTACCTAGTGGGGAGTTGGCCCTACAGAACCCAAAGCTGGCTAAGTGGCTTCTAAAGGCTGTACTTGTCCCGATAGATTAGGAGAATAGGAGGAATCGGATCGTGTCTGATATGTTCTCATCATTTTACCCAACAATCCTCAGTGTAAGTCGGTACTCCATTTTTCATTTGTCTTTCTTCTACTTGCTTTTTCTAACTGTTCTCTTCTTCTTTTCTACTGGTGTATGATATGTCAGCATTAGAAAGAAGATATCAGAGGATCACAGATCTCCATCAGACATGGGTCGAGAAAGTTATAGCCACAAACACCGACAGAGCTACTGCCATAGAGCATCTTCAAGCAGCAACTGAGCGAGAAAGAAGTATCAGGAAGAAATTTTCTACATGAAGGCCAAGTTGGAGTCGGCTCGAGCCGAGTTGGAGTCAATTCAATAGTCCATCATATCCCAAGAGGCCCAGATCTAGAAGAAGAAAAGCACAATCAGTCGACTCCAGGGGGAATGCGATGACTATTTTCACGAGTTGGAGGGTGAACGCAAGAGGCATCGAACCATCGAAGCACGGTTGGCACTGACCGATGCTGAGTCGATTACCACAAAAGAAGCGATGAAGACTGCTCAAGAGGCTTTTAGTCGAGCTATTGAGGTGTACAAGCAGTCTAAAGATTTCAAACAAGTTGTCCTCGAGGGCAGTGATGAGGCCTACTGGGTCAGATACGGGGATTACATTTAGACCTGAGCAGCATCATCACCTTATGTGTTCGAACTCAAGGATATATCTAGAAATTGGAAGAGTTGGATGATGAACGAGTGTAGGGGAAGCCTAAGCCTTGCCCGAAAGGCCTCCTCATATAAACCAAGCCGACTAGGGGGAGGGTCGCAAATCCGACCACTTTGTCCAAAAAATTCTAACTTGTATTTGGAAGAAATCCCGAACTAAGCTTGAAGCAAGCTCAAATTGTTCAGGTCCATTACCGACGGGTATTGTTCGGGCATGAAGGGCTTCTTAGCCTCAGGCCTGACATCTGGCTCCTCGGGGTTATTCTCCAATAAAGGATCAGAGGACCAGCCCCCTGCTGTGTTTGCCGATCCACCTATCCTCAGCCTAGAAACTAAATAAAGAATCAATGGAGGAGAGAAAACAAAGGAAAAAGTAAGAGTGGAAGGACCAACAAGCGAAACTGATAGGATGGAAGCAAGAAGCATCAGGGATAGGCTCGAAAGATCAACCTGTTCAACTGGAGATTGGTTTGCTGGGAACCTGGAGGGACAGTCGAGGATCACTAATAAAGCCTTGGTCTTTGTCGAAGAAGCACCGCTATCATAGAAGAGAAGAAAGCAATGAAAAGAGGAAGAATTGAGGAAGAAAGAGGTGCCTCTATTTATAAATGCTTGGGTAAATTACAAAAACCCTCCTAAGATTTTCATTTGTTACACTTGCATCCATTAGTTTGCAAAATCTACACTTACACCCCTCTCTTATAATAGGGTTACTCAAATCATTTCAAAACTATAAAATGACGATATTACCATCCATTAATTTTTAGTGAAAAGAAGCCAGTCAATGTCCACAATGGTTGCAGAGTTGATCTCTCTTCTCCCATGGCTATAGAACTGCCTCTCCTTCCTTTTCTTCTCCTTCACCACTATCTTCTTTCTATTCTCTATGCTATTTCTATTGCTGAGATTCTGGCTGTGGTGCAACTGCCATGTCTGCAAGGCCTTCCTGAGCTCGTTGTGGACCATGGAGTTCATGAACCTCTGCAACTGGTACACCCACCTCCCCCATCGATCATCTATTAGGACCATCCATATCCATGTCCTTGGCAACGTGGTCACTGCCAACCCCGACAACGTAGAGCACATGCTCAAGACCTAGTTTGACAACTTTTCCAAGGGGAAGCCCTTCTCGTCCCTCCTCGGCAACCTCCTCGGCCGTGGCATCTTCAATGTCGACGGCGACTCCTGACAGTTCCAGCATAAAATGGCTGGCTTCAAGCTTGCAAGCATGTTCGTCCGCTCACACACCTTCCACATTGTCATCGCCAAGATCCACCACCTCATCCCCCTCCTCGCCTCCCTCTCCGATGGCATCATCGATCTCCAAGATGTGCTCTGATGCTTTGCCTTTGACAACATATGCAAGATCTCTTGCGGGCTTTACCCGAGCTTTCTGGAGGTGTCGCTGCCCATGTCGGAGTTCATAGCGGCCTTCGACATGCTATCAAGGTTGTTTGCCTAGTGGGGAACAATGGTGGCACCGGTGGTGTGGAAGCTGAGGTGGCTTCTGAATATGGGCTTGGAGAGGGAGCTGAAGTGGGCCATTCGATTAGTAAATGTACTAAATGACATGGCGTGTCATAAACTTCACCAGCAGATTATGAAGCCTGATAACTACTTAGTTTCCTGCCAACATATCACAAAGTATGGACAAGTGATTCTTCTTCACCATGGGGCTTGGCATGAGCCCTTGCCCGAAGAATCAGACTTGCCAAGGGCCCAACAACACCAAGTTCGTCGTGACCATCAACAACATATCCTTCATGATGCCGACCATAGCTCTTCTCCAGGTCCACTTCTTTGGGCAGCCGAAGGGTGTTTACTCCTTGCACTTCCCATCTAGTCTACTAGGACCCCTCCCAACAACATAGTGGTGAGCAATGGAACCAAGTTAATGGTGCTTCCTTTCAATGCCATTATGGAGCTGGTGATGCAGGACACCAGCATTCTAGGGGTGGAGAGCCACCACCTCCATGGCTTCAACTTTTTTGTCATGGGGCAAGGCTCTAGCAAAGGATCCAGCCAAGTTCAACCTGGTGAACCCATTGGAGAGGAACATGGTTGGGGTGCTGGCTAGTGGGTCGGCCGCCATCTGATTTCGTGTTGATAACCTTGGTGAGTAGACAAGTGCATGTAGAAATGCCTGCTAGTGCTAGGCCATGCCATATTCTTACCTCGATCGATGCTTTGCTTTAAGTATGAATATTGAGTTGGGTTTGTGGGCCATACAAGTGTGTGGTTCATAAATTGCCACCTAGAGGTCCACACGAGTTAGGGTTTGAAGATGGCATGGTTGATCTCAGATGGAAGCCTCCACAACCAGAAACTACCTCGTCCACCATCTAATCTTCCCAAATGTTGAA
Organism: Elaeis guineensis; assembly: GCF_000442705.2. Lineage (NCBI taxonomy): Eukaryota > Viridiplantae > Streptophyta > Magnoliopsida > Arecales > Arecaceae > Elaeis > Elaeis guineensis. Next base: position 40,019,195 of record NC_025999.2, read on the forward strand.
AGGTCGGAAGGGAGCTGGGATCTGCCTCCAGTCGATGGGACCTTCATGAGGAAGGGGGATGGAGGAGAGGAGGCCAAATTTTAGGGAGATGGAGGAGAGGATGTCAGATTTTAGAGGAGGGTTTCCCACTTTCTTTTGTTATTATATATTGTTGAGGCTATTAAGGTTATTTCAAAAAAATTTAATGATGTGGCATTTGAGTCCGAGTTAAGCTTAACGGGCAGTCTAATGGCATGGGTTAAAACTGTAAGCTTAAAATAAATGTGAAGAATGTCGGTATAGATTTTGCAAATTACTGGATGTAACTGTAATTTCGACCTAATCTCGGGGATTTTTTGTAATTTACCCTAAATGCTTCAGATGGCCCTGATCCTGCATCAATTTGTCCAGGATTGTTAGATTGCCACCACATGACATCACAGAATAGGCCAAACTTATATCTCCAGACAGCACTTTATGCGCATGTCTCAAAGGATGCGTGTGATGCTTCAAGTCTGACATGCCCCATTAACAGGCGTCGCCTGATGGCTTTTTGCTTGCTGTGCCGATCCTTGACGTGATGTTTCATCTGGATCAAGAGACCAACATGCTTTGATCACTCGAAGGAATAAAATCTATGACATGTGTCCTCAACAAATATGATCTAATGTAGTTCCTTAGCCCGACCTAATTTTGGCTCAAACCTAGGAGTAGGAGGGCATATGTTATGGATAGAAAATCTTCTCTGCTTGAGTCGCGGGCCTGAGCGGACCTTAACCGATGCCGACTCTTGTTTTGCCTGATGACCCTTGCTTCAGCCAACTACTATTTCCATCAATTTGAGGTTGCTCGATCGGCTTTGATTCGTATATTTAGAAGGATTGACCAAGAGCTCCCACGTGTCTTTTCAAATCATACGATCATTTGGAACAATTAGCCACAAAGTAGATAAAGCAATGGTAATCGTCAAATCCTAAGAGATCAGATCAAAAATCTTAGAGTAGTGTGCTCAAAGTGGTCGGGATAGCCTCAAACGACTCTTCCCTCTCATGGCTCTCATCTCTGCTTATAAATAGAGGTAACAATCTTTTCATGCTCTCATCTCTTATAAATAGAGGTAACCAATACTCTTCCCTCTCATGGCTCTCATCTCTGCTTATAAATAGAGGTAACCAATAGACCCCAAGGTATACTCCCTTTCTCGTATGCTTCTTTTTATCTGTTTTGAAATTTTAATTTGAGCATTGAAAATTTTTGTAGGAGTTGACTCTGATGATTTTTTTTTTTTTTTTTCAGATCTTATCATTATTTTGCAGCCATAGCCTCAAGCCAGAAAATTATAGTAACTCAAGTTCAAGTCAGGTGGGTCTATTTTTTATTCCAAATAGGACCAGATGACATATAGCCCAATCAGGTGACTGAGGTTGAAAGACATCGACCCGATTCATGATTTAAATCTGATCCAATTTACAATTGGTTGCATTCCTTGTTTCGCATGTACCGCAGAAACAGACGGGACAACCTCGGTCATCGACAAAAGCCCCGCAGTCCCGCTGGAGTCTCCCATGGGAGGCAACGTCAATCGAAGAAAGGAACCCCCCATGGCTTCGGTGGCGCCTTCGGAACCCTTGGTGAAGGTAGCCGAGCTCCCCGGCCGTGGGCGGGCTCTCGTCACCGCGCGCCCCATCAAGCCCGGCGACGTCCTCCTCTCCGACTCCTCCCTCCTCCTTTATCCCGCCACCCTCCCTTCCTCCGCCGCCTTCCCCTTCTGCTCCCACTGCTTCCGCTCCCTCCGCTCCACCGCCACCTCCTCCACCGCCTTCGCCGGAGGCGGCCCCCTTCCGTGCCCATCCTGCGCCTCGCTCTCGCTCTTCTGCTCCCCCCGCTGCCTCTCCCTCGCCATGACTTCCTCCCACCCTTCCTGGCTCTGCCACTCCCTCCTCCGCCTCCCCTCCCTCCCCGCCGACCTCCACGCCCCCGCTCTCTTCCTCCTCGCCGCCTACAATCTCGCTGCCTTCTCCCCGTCCGACTTTCTTCGGCTTCTCTCCCTCGAGGGCGCCCTCCCCGCCGCCCCCGAGGCCGCCGCCCTCCATTCCTTCGTCGCCTCCCTCCTTCCCCAGCCCTTCCCCTCAGGCTTCTCGCCGGAGCTCACCGCCGCGCTCCTCACAAAGGATAAAAGGAACGCCTTTGGCCTGATGGAGCCGTTCCGGGAGGAGGACGCCGGCGATAGGAGAGTGAGGGCTTATGGGATCTACCCTAATGCCTCCTTCTTCAACCATGACTGCCTTCCGAATGCTTGCAGATTCGATTATGTCGATGGGGATGGGGATCGGAACACTGACATTGTGGTGAGAGCTATCCATGACATCCCAGAAGGGAGGGAGGTGTGCTTGAGTTATTTCCCTGTTAATTGGAGCTACGCTGAGAGGCAGAGGAGGCTGGTGGAGGACTATGGGTTCCAGTGCGAGTGCGATAGGTGTCAGGTGGAGAAGAATTGGAAGGGTGATGAGGAGGTGGAGAGCATGGAGGAGGAGGAGGAGGAGGAGGAGGAGGGAGGTGAAGGGATGGAGACTTTGGAGGAAGAGAATAATGAGGGAGGAGATGGAGATGGGGATTTTCCTCATGCCTATTTCTTTGTGAGGTATCTGTGTGATAGGGAGAACTGTGGAGGGACATTGGCCCCTCTGCCACCATCACCTCATGGTACACTGTCGAATGTAATGGAGTGCAATGTCTGTGGCCAGTTGAGGGCAGAAGACAGCATTGATGAACATGTTGCTGAAGATGGTGATGGCATTATGAACGATGAATGAACTTGATTGCCAGTTTTTGCAGGTATTACTTCTCTCTTTCCTTCTGTATGTAAGTGCCTTGACCCAGTCTTTGATTATTTCTCACTTTTCCACTTATTAGAATCAATTTTAATATTAATCTCCAAATGCATACTATATATGAGGGGAGTTTTTTTACCCTTTATACTGTTAATTAACTTTTCATGGAATTACTTTAAATGTACCTAGTACAATTTTATGAAACGATTTTGTGACCTTATTCCTATATTTCAAATTATTGTCAATTAGAAAATGATCGTAATAAATTGACAACTACAGATTTCTTTATGAATAAGATGATGAGGTAATGAGAAGTGGTGAAAAAAGGCAAGAAGTAAGAAAAAAATAAAAATAGTGATATAGTTGCAAGTTTGGTCCTGTCACAAAAGAAAAGTGTCACAAGTGTTTTGAGAGATCTGAAAGTCAGAAAAACTCTATATTCTTATGCAAGATTCTTTGGGATGAAAACTGAAGTAAACTTTTTTTGCCCATGAATGCATCATTCATGGCTGCCCCACTTTTATATTTGTTAATCATGGTTACCTTTAGTAGGAGGCCCTCCTAATTCCAGTAGATGATCAACCCTTAAATGCATCCCTATCTAGCATCTGTATCATGCTTCTAGCTTATATTTCAGTCATATAGTTTGTTGGGCTCAAGGGTGTATCAGACAGCTTGGATATGTGTCCTCCACTGATATGGCATTAACCTAGAACATAATTTAACATGAATTGTTGTAGCTGGGATAGACTATAATCTATGGAGATCTTGTTTGAAATCTTGGAAAAATTATTATGTATTATCTGTTGGGTTCCGGTCATGCAGTGGAATATGAATTTCAAAATTTTTTAACATGCATAAGAAAAAGTTTTAACTCTTAAAACTAGCTGACTGGAATATAAATCCTAGAATCACCTTGCAGACCTCAATCAAACCAAAACAACATACAATGGGTTAGAAGATATTCTTCCTGAAGACGGTGGTTAGGTAACAAGATGGTCTCCACAAGATTCCAAAGTAAAAGCCCTCCAACGATGATCCACATAGGACTGATCAGGGTCCTTCCCAACTGAAATAGTACTACAGCCTTTCTTCACAAGAACACTGGCTTTCTTTTTTGAGAACCATTTGCACTACCACCTATACGCGTTCGAAACCTCCACTAGGACCACTTTAAGAACTCTTCTCAAGAAATCTCACCACCCAAATCTGATTTGAAAATCCAACACTTAGAAAAACCAAACCAAGACAAGCAACCATTGCTTTCCTCTTCTCTCTTGCCTTCCTTGCTATTTTTTTCTCTCTATTTTTCTTATCTTTTTCTCTGAATTTTTTGTCTTTTCCCTTATTATTCCATGCCTAATCACCAGAGAATTCATTCTTATCCCATGAGGTGTGTCCCATTTAAATAGGAAAGAAGAGACGCTACCAAGGGACGCCAACACTTGGTGTCTCCTTGGTTTCACTGGTGATTTAATTCATTTAAGGGAGTTGGTTAGGAGTTTAATGGGCAGAACGATTCCTCTTCTGTGCACAAGCCCATAAGTGACATCAGATGCCGCATCCCTTAATGAATTAGCGTGGAATAATGCTTAGGAATCAAGATAAGGCAAGGAGGTTAACTTAACGAAGAAGGACTCTTCCTTCTTCCTTAATGCAAAAACCAAGTGGGGCGGCATTTATTTTGGTGTGGAAACCAGGTGGCGTGGAGGAGTCCTTTCTCACTTGAAACTCTTTCAAGATAAGGTAGAAAACCAATTAAATTCAGACCTAATTCGATTAGGTCAAAGGCAATAGGTTAAGTCTAGCTCAAACACTTTGAACTAACTTAATTGGGAATTTGGATTAACACAATGTACTAGCATATCAAATTAATCCATAAAATTTACAATAAATCTTAATTAAATCAGATCAAGATCAAACCTCCAAGTGTGTGATCCATTGGGTTTCATATCTAGTCAGGCAGTGGACTCAGCTTATGATCTAAACTAAATTGATTGAATTAGGTCAGTCTAATTGCATCAATTAATTAGAACTCTTTCTAATTAATTCTTGAATTAAACTTCTTTAATACTTGCGAGTCCACAAGTCAAGATTGACGTCTAGCAATGTATCATGACTACTCGAAAGAGATGGAATTTGTTAAAATACCAAAATTATCCTTCGGTGGTAAGTACCGTGCAATTCAATCCTGCAATCATATAACACCCCAGATGAGCTATGGGTATGGAATCATGTTAAACTTAAATGCTTATCTATATGTATCTCGATCAGAAAGTGATGATTCAGATGATGATGCATTAGAAATTCCTTTTCAATCATCATCCTGCTTTGGTTAAAGATTTTTCGAATCATCAATCTATGAGATCACATAGGATGTTCGCTCTCCTTATTAGGAGTGATTGATGTTGGAGTTTTCATGTCTGGACATGCATGTATGTTTCAAAATTTTTTTTTTTAAACATAGCAGCGAAATAGAAGATTAAAACTGGCATGCCTACTAACAAATATCTTTTGTTGAGTAGGATGGTAGAAATAGTATCCTATACTTTTCTTAGGATCATCTACAAACCTGCATTCTTCTGATCTAGTATTAAGCTTATGTCCATTAACATTTTTCACATAAGCAGAGCATCCTCAAATCTTAAGATGTTTAAGACTGTGTCTCTTTCTTTTCCATATCTTATATGGAGTGCTAGAAACAGATTTAGTTGATACTTTGTTCAAAATATATACTGCAGCCTCGAGGGCATATCCCCAGAAGGGGATCGGAAGATCCGTGAAGCACATCATGGACCGCACCATATCTAATAAGGTGCGATTCTTCCTTTCCGCAATACCATTTAATTATGGAGTGTAAGGAGATGTCCATTGAGAGAATTTTATTTTTTTTCAAATGATCAAGAAACTCACTAGTTAAGTATTCTCCTCCTCGATCTAATCGAAGAGTTTTAATACTTTTGTCAGTTTATTTTTTAATCATTTTTTGGTACTCCTTAAACTTATCAAAGGCTTCGGATTTGTATTTCATTAAATACACATATCCAATCCTTGATAAATCATCAGTGAATGTGATGAAGTAGGAGTATCCTTCTTTGATCTGAGTCGACATTGGACCACAAACATCAATATGTACTAGGCCTAAAATATCACTCGTCCTATCTTTATGTCCACTAAATGGAGTCTTGATCATCTTACCCATGAGACAAGATTCACAAATTTCATATGATTCAAAATCATAAGGATCAAAGAAATTTTCTTTATATAACTTGTTAATCTTTGACTCATTGATATGATCAAGTCGGCAATGTCAGAGATATGTGATATTCACATCTTCTCTCTTCCTTTTCTTCATTTGATCAACATGAAGAATATTATCATTAAGTGACAAGAATAAAAGATCATTATCTATAAAAGTATTTTCATAACATTCATTAGAAAAATAAACAGTGCAACTATTGCGCTTTTCTCTTATTTCAAAATCTTGTTTCAGTAACGTAGGTGTAAAAATAATATTTCTAACAATATTAGGGACACAGTAACAGTCTTTTAATTCCAAAACTTTATTCGAAGATAACTTCAACAGCTTGGTTCCTACGATTTCGGCCTAGATGGATTTTCCACTAGCACCGAACAGCACGAAATCACCTTTACTCAGACTCTTTATTCTCTGCAGACCCTGCAACGATTTGCAAAGGTATGAACTACAGGCGGTATCTAATATCCAAGAATTTGAAGTTGAAGTACTTAATGATAAGTTTGTTTATATCATATACAAATCTTTAGCAACATTTGCTTTTTTGTGCTTAAAACTAGCAAAGTAGTCCTCATAGTTTCTCTTCTAGTGCTCTTTACCACACTGATAACAAGTACCCTTGATGGAGATCTTTTTCGTCTTTTTCTTCGAGATGCTAGTCTTAGGATTCATCTTTTTCTTAGAACCCTTCTTGTCTTTCTTTTTAGAGATCTTATCTACAAGAAGAACAGGAGCCTTTTCATTCTTGAAATTGTTGTGATCCAGGTGGTGTGCCCAAGGCCCAGGGGACCAAGGCTAAGGCCAAGGTCCATCATTCATGAGGGCTTCATGGAGGCTCTAGGACTAGTTGGGCCCTAGGTTGAAAGGCTGTGGGCCTTTTGGGTTCTTGAGGTCTAGGTTATGTGGGCCTCAAGGGACCAACTCTTTATGGGCCAGGTCTGGGCCCAGGATAGGTGAGATTAGGTCGAGTCATGGGTGTACATGGGCTTGGGTTAACCTAATCTCCCATAGAGTTGGTCAAGGGAGTTTTGGGTTTGGGTCACTTGACCCTGTGTTTATATATACATGCACTGTATAGGTTTGATTAAGCCAAGGAATACGAAAACCCTTTTTCCCAAGTCTCTCTCTCTTTCCCTCTCTCTTTAGCTATTCTCCACGTCCCAGGAGCAAGAAACCCTAGGGTTTATTGTCGCCAGGTCCATAGAAGGCAGGAAAAGAGGAGGCGCTAGGGTTTTGAGCCCCTCCCCCTTTGTGCCGCCAACCATATTGCCTCTCCTTCTCTTGCAGCCGCCCAAACATCAGGTCCAGGACTTGGAATCTCTTGCTACGAGGTTGGTACAAGTTCCTCTCAGATCTGGAGTTGATCTGAGGTTGTTTGAGGTGCGGGTGAGATCTCCATCAACAGATCTACAGGAAAGGCTGCAGCAGGACAGATCTGTAGGGTCTGGCTCTATTTACCTTCTTCCCTATCTAGAACGTCCCGATTCGAGATCTACGAATTGGAAGACCTCGGTCCAGGCCTGATCTGGTTGGGTACCAGATGTTGGATTTTTTAGAGGTGATCTTAGAGGCGTTCTTCATCTGGAACGAAAGGCTGACAAAGAAGATAGCAACCAGACTGATTTCGTCAAGGGCCTTCGATCGAGTCCAGAAGTCTCCAGATTTGTTCGTTGCTGGTTCCGCTGCACCCAAGGTCCGTGGGAGGAGCCGGGATCGTGCTCCAACAGTTGGTATCAGAGTCACGGTGGTGAGGAAGCAGTTCCAAGCGCGAGAAGTTGAAGATCCCAAGTGCTGAAAATTTTTAGCAAGGTACCATCAAGGTATATTTTACACTTCTTGATTTTATATTGCTTGTTTGGCTTGGATCCAGTCATGGATAGCAATATGAAGGTCGATTTCGAGAAGCTTGATGGCAAGAAAAATTTTTTCATGTGAAAAATCCGGGTGGAGGATCTTCTGGTGCAAGCAGATCTGGATCAGACTTTGGATGAGAAGCCTGAGGCAATGACAGATAGACAGTGGGCATTGTTGGAGAAGAAAGCATGCTCGGTGATCAGAGGATGTTTGGCAGATGCGGCGTTGTATTCGGTGCTGAAAGAAAAGACCTCGAAGGGCCTTTGGTCGAAGTTGCACACTATGTATATGGAGAAGAATATGTGAACAAGCTAATACTGAAGAAGAGGTTGTACAGTCTTCGGATGCAGGAGGGATCTGATGTGATTAGCCACATTCAGAGGTTCGACCAGTTGTACACGGAGTTGATGAATATCGGGGTGAAGTTGGATGAGGAGGGCAAGTCCTGTTGCTTTTGTGTTCGCTGCCAGGATCATATGACTCTTTGGTGACTACACTGCTCTACGGCAAGGAGACTCTGGAATATGAGGACATGGTCTCGGTGCTGAGGTCTAATGAGCAAAGGAAAAAGTTGACCAGAGATCGGGCTCCCCAGGAGGGTTTGGCAGTAGGGGAGAGGACAGGTAGAGGTAGAGGCAGAAGCAAGTCCAGGGGGCGGTCCAAGTCCAGGAAGGGAAAGAAAGAGATGAAATGCTTCAAGTGCAACGAGTTCGAGCACTTCAAGCGAGAATGTCCACTATGGAAGAGCAAGAAGGGAGAAAGAAGTGGCTCAGAATCAGTGAGTGCAGTTGCTGGGCAGCAGGTGGAGGATGATCTACTTGTGGTATCAGATGGTCACAGGCATTACACAGAGGAGTGGACACTAGACTCTGCGTGCTCACATCACTACACACCACACACCACACAGGTCTTGGTTTGCGACATACACCAAGACAGATGAGGGATCAGTGACTCTAGGCGACAATCATCCTTGCAAGGTGGCTGGGATAGGGACAGTCAGGGTGAGGATGTTTGATGGGATTGTGAGGACATTGACAAATGTAAAGCACGTCCCGAAGCTGGAAAAGAATCTGGTGTCACTAGGCTATTTGGAGCACAGTGGATACAGCTTCAGCAGTAGGGCTAGAAGCGGAGTATTAAACATATCCAATGGAGCTATGGTGGTGATGAGAGGCAGGAGGTTGGATAATAATCTCTATCGCATGGAGGGATCTGTGGTGACCGGAGAGTCTGATGCAGCAGTTGCAGCACAGGACCAGCAGGGGGCTTACAGGATGTGGCACTATCGCCTAGGCCACATGGGTGACAAGGGGCTGAGGGAGTTGAGCAGGAGAGGACTCATCTCTGATCTGGAGGATGGTGCTACAGGGGAGATCTGTGAGCCTTGCCAGATGGAAAAGTAGAGGAGAGTTCAGTTCAACATCAGTACAACCCGCAGTGCAGCCCCTCTGGAGTTAGTACACAGATGTGTGGGGACCAGCCCCAGTTTCAGCTAGGAACGGGGTCAGATACTTCATGACCCTGATTGATGATTTCTCAAGGAAACTCTGGATTTACTTCATGAGAGAGAAGTCTGAGGTCTTCACCAAGTTCAAAATCTGAAGAGCTGAGGTGGAGAAGGAGCAGGGGAGGAGCGTGAAGTGTCTGAGGTCAGACAATGGTGGGGAGTACACCAGCAGAGAGTTCCAGGACTACTGTGAGGAGTGTGGGATCAGGAGACACTTCTCAGTTAAGGGGACTCCACAGCAGAATGGGATGGCCGAGAGGATGAACAGAACACTTCTGGAAAAGGCACGATGCATGAGGCTGCAGGCAGGGCTTCCAAAGGCGTTCTGCGTTGACACAGTTGACGCAGAGGATTACTTGGTCAATCGGTCACCTCACACCAGGTTGGATGGCAGGCTTCCAAAGGAGGTGTGGTCTGGGAGGACAGTTGGGCTGGGCCATCTACGAGTATTTGGGTGCACGGCCTATGTGCACATTGAAGCTGGTGAGCGGAGCAAGCTAGACACCAAATCACGCAAGATGGTGTTTCTAGGCTATCCGCGAGGAGTTAAGGGATACAGGCTGTGGGATCCCTTGGAAAAGAAGGTCATCATTAGTCGGGATGTGACTTTTGATGAGGAGTCAGTCCTACGGAGGCGAGCAGGCATGGAGGAGCAGCAGGAGCAGAAGGAGGTCCAGCAGGGCGTTGCTGGACAGCTTATCTCTTTGATTTTGCCTCTTGCAGGTACTATTGGAGGATATGACATTTAGGTGGAGCACCTACCTAAGATGTCTCCACAGGTGGAGAGGACTCGGACAGATGATCGAGGCGAAGAGGTCCAGCAGGAGCGAGCTGGACCAAGGACTGATATCGGTGTTGCCCTACACAAGCTCAAGAGGACCATCAGGCAACCGGATCGATATGGCTTCGAGAAGATGCTGTCACATGCCCTGGTGACAGCGAATGGAGATCCATATACATATCAGGAGGCTATTGAGAGCCAGGACAGAGAGCAGTGGGTCCAGGCGATGTCCGAGGAGATGCAGTCTCTCCACCAGAACCAGACGTGGCGACTGGTGCAGTTGCCACAGGGGAAGAGGCCCATTGGCTGCAAATGGGTCTACAGTCGCAAGGAAGGGCCTTCAGAGTAGGGAGGTATCAGATTCAAGGCGAGGTTAGTGGCCAAGGGATACTCCCAGAAGGAAGGCATCAACTTCAGCGAGGTCTTCTCTCCCGTCGTCAGACATACTTTCATCAGAGTGTTGCTGAGCATTGTAGCAGCTCAGGATTTAGAGCTGGAGCAGATGGATGTCAAGACGGCGTTCCTCCATGGGCATTTGGAGGAGAGGATTTACACGGAGCAGCCATCCGATTTCAGGGATCCAGGATCAGAGGGAAAGGTTTGTTTTTTGCAGAAGTCGCTGTATGGGCTGAAGCAGTCGCCGAGGCAATGGTACAAGTAGTTCGACTCCTATGTGCGCAGCATTGGACTTTCCAGGTGCGAGTTTGATCCCTATGTTTATTGTTAGTGCAAAAATCCGCCTGCACTGGAGAAGCTAGAGTCGTGGGGGTCGCGGTCGCCGTCGGGACCTGCAAAAGAAGTCTAAACCGGAGGTGGGGTTGTTCCGGCAAGACCCTCCGACGCTCAAGTCAGTTCTCTGCCTCAACAAGAATGGAGTGCTCGAACGAAAATTTTAGCAGAGTTTCTAGGTAAAAACGAGAGCTTAGAGAATAACGTATCTGGGGTCCGCCTTTTATAGGCGAAGGGGGCAACAGACTGATAGCGATGTCTGTAACCGTCTGGCAGTGGGCTGCCCAGGAGTTTGTTGCGAAGAGTAGTGGAGTGGATCCGTGGCTATCACCGGGGCGTGCCACGTGGAGTCTGCCACGAGGAGCGGAGCGACGTCCGTTGTCGCGACTTGCTAGAGAATGGAAGAATCGCGCGGTATCCATCGCAAGAAGTGGAGTAGGATCGTGGCCATTATTGTGGCCTGCCAGGGAGTGGAGCCGCGTGGAATCCGTCGCAGGAAGCGGAGCAGTGCTGTGGCCGTTACTGTGGCCTGCCAGGGGGTCCAGGCCTATCGGCCGGAGTTCGGCTGGGGTGTCTGGCGGAGAGAGGTGGCTAGCCACCCGTCTGAGAGGAGCTCAGAGACCGGCTCTCGTAGGAGTTCGGATGGAGTCTTCCTTCAGTCAAAGTCGGGGGTGAAGTCCGGCTCTCGTAGAAGTCCGGGCGGAGTCTTCCCGTAGTCGGAGTCGGAGACGAGATCTGGCTCTCGTAGGAGTCTGGGTGAAGTCTACCTGCAATTAAAGTCAGGGGCGAAGTCCGGCCCCTGTAGGAGTCCGGATGAAGTTTACCATCAGTCGAGGTCGGGGATGAAGTCCGGCTCCCGTAGGAGTCCGGACGAAGTCTTCCCGTAGTCGGAGTCGGAGACGAGGTTTGGCTCTCGTAGGAGTCTGGGCGAGATCTACCTGCAATTAAAGTCAGGGATGAAGTCCGGCTCCCTTAGGAGTCCGGATGAAGTTTACCTGTAAGCGAAGTCGTGGGTGGAGCCCGGCTCCCGTAGGAGTCCGGGCGAAGTCCTTGTGCAGCTGAAATTGGGAACGAGACCCGGCTCCCGTAGGAGTCCGGGCGGAGTCTTCCCGCAGCTGGAGCTGGAGACGAGATCTGGCTCTCGTAGGAGCCCGGGCGAAGTCTACCTGCAATCACAGTCAGGGGTGAGGTCCGGCTCCCTTAGGAGTTCGGACGAAGTTTACCAGCAATCGGGGTCGAGGATGGAGTCCGGCTCCCGTAGGAGTCCGGACGAAGCCTTTCCGCAGTCGAGGTCGGGGACGAGATTCGGCTCCCGTAGGAGTCCGGGCTGAGTCTACCTGCAATCAAAGTCAGGGATGAAGTCCGGCTCCCTTAGGAGTCCGGACGAAGTTTACCTGTAAGCGAAGTTGTGGGTGGAGTCCGGCTCCCATAGGAGTCCGGGTGAAGTCCTTGTGCAGTCGGAATTGGGAACGAGATCCGGCTCCCGTAGGAGTCTGGGCGGATTCTTCCCGCAGCTGGAGCTGGAGACATGATCTGGCTCCCGTAGAAGCCCGGGCGAAGTCTACCTGCAATCACAGTCAGGGGTGAAGTCCGGCTCCCTTAGGAGTCCGGACGAAGTTTACCAGCAATCGAGGTCGTGGACGGAGCCCGGCTCCCGTAGGAGTTCGGACGAAGCCTTTCCGCAGTCGAGGTCGGGGACGAGATTCGGCTCCCGTAGGAGTCCGGGCTGAGTCTACCTGCAATCAAAGTCAGGGATGAAGTCCGGCTCCCTTAGGAGTCCGGACGAAGTTTACCTGTAAGCGAAGTCGTGGGTGGAGCCCGGCTCCCGTAGGAGTCCGGGCGAAGTCCTTGTGCAGCCGGAATTGGGAACGAGACCCGGCTCCCGTAGGAGTCCGGGCGGAGTCTTCCCGCAGTTGGAGCTGGAGACGAGATCTGGCTCCCGTAGGAGCCCGGGCGAAGTCTACCTGCAATCACAGTCAGGGGTGAAGTCCAGCTCCCTTAGGAGTCTGGACGAAGTTTACCAGCAATCGAGGTCGAGGACGGAGCCCGGCTCCCGTAGGAGTCCGGGCGAAGCCTTTCCGCAGTCGAGGTCGGGGACGAGATTCGACTCCCGTAGGAGTCCGGGCTGAGTCTCCCTGCAATCAAAGTCAGGGATGAAGTCCGGCTCCCTTAGGAGTCCGGACGAAGTTTACCTGTAAGCGAAGTCGTGGGTGGAGCCCGGCTCCCGTAGGAGTCCGGGCGAAGTCCTTGTGCAGCCGGAATTGGGAATGAGACCCGGCTCCCGTAGGAGTCCGGGCGGAGTCTTCCCGCAGCTGGAGCTGGAGACAAGATCTGGCTTCCGTAGGAGCCCGAGCGAAGTCTACCTGCAATCACAGTCAGGGGTGAAGTTCGGCTCCCTTAGGAGTCCGGACGAAGTTTACCAGCAATCGAGGTCGAGGACGGAGCCCGGCTCCCGTAGGAGTCCGAGCAAAGCCTTTCTGCAGTCGAGGTCGGGGACGAGATTCGGCTCCCGTAGGAGTCCGGGCTGAAATCTGGTAGTTGTAGGAAGCTACCGTTGGGGAAGTTCAGTCGTTGGCGAAGTCCGAGGTAGTTTGGATTGGAGTTGAACCTGGCTGGAAGAAGTTCGGAAGGGATTCGGGGAACAGCTGATAGTCGTAGAAAGTCGGCTGGCGGCGGAGCTTAGTGAGCGCTTAGGGCGGTTTAATAGATAACTTGGGGAACTCATATTGAAGGAGCTCGGGTGGTGTAGTGGGAGTTCGTCCGTCGGGGGAATTCAATCAGCACTGTGGGAATCCGACTGTTGGAGAAGTCCGGAGAGATACCATCTGCGGTCGAAAGCCGGAGGAGTCCTGGGAGGGTCAATCCTGTTAAGAACTTCGGCTGAGGGTATTTTATACCCAACACCAGTCCCCCTACTTCCGAGTTTGAATTTCTGATGAAGGAAGTACAGAAAGATTGTCACAGCCGAAGTTCCTCCCTCGATGTCCGCGCGCGATCGTCCTCAGATATTTTGGCGTTTAATGCGCGCATGCTGGAGCCTTTTTCCGATTAGGGCGACCCGAAGAGTCTTTTCGGACTCCCACCAGGACGTGATCCTAAGCGTCACGCCATGAAAGTCCGCGAACGGTCAATCCTAGGTCGCGGTGAGTGGGACACGCGGTGGGCACTGGTTGGCCTAGGGACACCTGCCTCCATAACTGCGTCAGGCTCCGTTGCCTATTTAAGCCCCCACCTTTCCTCTAGGGGCTTCACTTCGCCTGAGGGCCGACATCTTTCTTTCGCCTGAGAGCTTAGCCACTCAGCCACTCCATCGGTGCCCCTTCCGACTCCGAGCGTCCTTCGCGTCGGTCTTTGCCATCTCCACCGGCTCTCCGTCGTCTCCAGTCCCCCGAGTCTCTCCAAGGGGTTCCCCCGTCGGGGCCTCCGCCCCGGAGGCCAATCTCAAAAGGATGCCACGGACTAGGAAGAGTGCAAGGAGGAGAACAGCAGTCTGCGAGTTCTCCGGTTGTCAAACTGCCGCTGAGGATTCTCGTCGCCTTAAAGGGGGCTCGAGGGAGAATTCCTTCAACAACAGGGGTTTAATAACGGGGACAACCAGTGAAGGCGTTCCGCCTGAGAATTGCGGAGTAGCTGAACGGGGCGACACCGGTCAAGGGGGCAGAGCTTTCGTCACAAGCCGTGGCGGGATCCTTGATGTCGTCGGGGTTAAGGGACCAGAAGCGGTCGGCGCCGACGGTGGGGCAGTAGAACTTGTTGCGGGGACGGTGGAAGTAGCGCATGCCGACCTTACCGGAACACCTAGGACGGTGGTTGTCGTGGAGCACATGGCAGTGGCGCATGTCTCCGGCGCCATCGCTGCCTCCGGGGTAATTCCGGTTCTTCTTGAAACAGGTCGTCGTCGCCGCTGTCGTTGCCTTTGCTGCCCCCTGGATTCTATCCCATCATTTTCCCCCTAGGGTTGGGATTTCGGAGATGGAGCGGAACGAGGCGGGGGGCGAGAGCCGAGAGGCTTGTCATACGTACTGGAAAATGCTGCTGGGAAGGACAGAACTGGGAAGAGAAGTCTACAGCTCGAAGTGGCCTCCGATGTATCCCTTTCGAGTTTTGTAATAATGTTTTCTTTTTCTGGCCCTCCGGGTCTTTTAACGTACATCTTGTTAATCGAAAAATGAGAAGGAGATTTTGTTACTTCGTTCGCACTTTGCGTCGAATCGTTGTCTGTCGAACTTCTTTCCTTTACCATTGTTGTTGTTGTATTCCCTTCTCTCTACTCTTCTTTTCCTCCTTTTCTTCTTCTTTTTCTTTTTTTTTTTTTTTTGACGTCGTTCGTAGGTCGCCGATAGTTGTCACGTTGACTCGCCTTTCAGTTGTCCTTCTCCCTTAACCTCAATGGCTCTATGATGTATATTTGACGAATAATATGAGAAGGGAATTTTCTGCTACCTCTTTTACTCATGTGTTGAATTGTCGCTTGCCGAGCTTCTTTTCGGCCTTTGCGTCGTTCGGAGGTATCCGATTGCCATCGTATCGACTCGTCTTTTTCGTCCGTGGCCGCAGATTCGTTTGGGGCCGCTCGGGTTTGGCGCCCCCCATCAGGGCTCGAGCTCGGAGGTCTGAGCTTCCGTCACCCTGAGGAAGTCATCTCATCTCGGGCTTGCGTTGAAAGCTTCCTTGAAAGCTGGGGTTCTTGATAAGAACCCCAACCCTTGCTGAGACGGGGTTCTCTGCATCTTTGACGCTGTTTGTTTTCCATTCGTCGCTGACGTAGTCCATCGCTTTTCCTTTTAACTCTTCTCCCCTTTTTCCTTTTCGAGTGGGATTTTTTCCTCCGCTCTTGGTGGGGCTGCGGGAGTCCGGCTCCCGTAGGTGAAGTCGGGGCGAGGTCCGGCTCCCGTGGGAGTCCGAACGGAGTCTACCTGCAATTGAAGTCAGAGGCGAAATTTGGCTCTTGTAGGAGTCCGGGCGGAGCTTACCAGCAGTCGAAGTCGGGGACGAAGTTCGGCTCCCGTAGGAGTCCGGACGAAGTTTACCTGTAGTTGAAGTTGGAAACGGAGTCCGGCTCCCGTAGGAGTCCGGACGAAGCTTGTTTGCAGTTGAAGTTGGAGACGGAGTCCGGCTCCCGTAGGAGTCCGGAAGAAGCTTGTCTGCAGTTGAAGTTGGAGACGGAGTCCGGCTCCCGTAGGAGTCCGGAAGAAGCTTGTCTGCAGTTGAAGTTGGAGACGGAGTCTTCCTTCGATCAAAGTCGAGGGTGAAGTCCGGCTCCCGTAGGAGTCCGGACGAAGTTTTATTGCGAAGGGGCCGCTGGGGAAGGTCCTCCTTTTTCTCATCTGGTCTTGAATGATCAGACCTTAATTGATGTCGGGACGAGGTTCTTTCCCTATTTCTGTCGTAATAGGTTTCGGCTCTGGTTAGGACGAGGTTCGCCTCTTGTCTCTAACGCGGCTGTAGGGGCACATATGGGCTTTGCTGGGCCCTCCCCCCATCCGGTCTAAAGAGAACCGGGCCTTCGACTTTGCTCAAGTTAGGGCGAGGTTCTCCTCCTGTCTCTAACAGGGCTGTGGGGGCGCATATGGGCGTTGCAGGGCCTCTCCCCCCATTCGGTCTAGAGAGAACCGGGCCTTCGACTTTGCTCAAATTAGGGCGAGGTTCTCCTCCTGTCCCTAACAGGGCTGTGGGGGCGCATATGGGCGTTGCGAGGCCTCTCCCCCCATCCGGTCTAGAGAGAACCGGGCCTTCGACTTTGCTCAAGTTAGGACGAGGTTCTCCTCCTGTCCCTAACAGGGCTGTGGGGGCGCATATGGGCGTTGCAGGGCCTCTCCCCCCATCCGGTCTAAAAAGAATCGGGCCTTCGACTTTGCTCAAGTTAGGGCGAGGTTCTCCTCCTGTCCCTAACAGGGCTGTGGGGGCGCATATGGGCGTTGCAGGGCCTCTCCCCCCATCCGATCTAAAGAGAACCGGACCTTCGACTTTGTCGAGACGAAGTTCCCCTCCTGCTTCCGACATAGTTTGTTTTGACTGCCCTGTTGATATAAGCTAGTGCCAAGAGGGGAGATATGTAGATATGCAATTTTTATTTAAAATAGAGTTATCGGTAATACATTCGTAAGTTTTTTGAGCTCCATGGTCGTGGGAGGTCTGCTCCTCCGAGCTCCTTGAGGTAATAAGTTTCGGGCCGGACTACTTCTTTGACCTCATACGGGCCTTCCCAGTTTGGGGCGAGCTTCTCTCGATCCTGAGGTTGCGAGACAGCGGCTCGTCGAAGTACTAGATCTCCTGCTCTAAAGGCTTTATTCTTGACCCGGGAATTGTAATAGCGGGCGACCTTCTATCTGTATGCTGCCATCCGAACTTGAGCTACCTCCCGCTTTTCTTCCAGCAAGTCAAGGTTGGCTTTAAGGCCTTGCGAATTTTGATGTTCGTTGAATGCCACGACTCGTGCCGACGGGAGTTTAAGCTCAATTGGGATGACGGCCTCCGTTCCGAAGGCTAAAGCAAAGGCGATCTCTCCCGTGGGCAGTCTTTTGGTAGTTCGATACGCCCACAGCACATGATAAAGTTCGTCTGTCCAAGTTTCCTTCGCCTTTTCAAGCCTCGTCTTGATCCCTTGCAGTAGGGTTCTGTTGGTCACTTCAGCTTCGCCGTTCGTCTGAGGATGGGCTACTAATGTGAAGTTGTGGGAGATATTTAGATCTTCACAGAATTCGGCGAATCTTGCTCCCGCGAACTGCCGCCCGTTATCAGTGATTAGGATTCTCGACAGACCGAACCTGCAAACGATTGACTTCCAGATGAAATCTTGCACTTTAGCTTCTGTGATTTTTGCCAGTGGTTCGGCTTCGACCCACTTGGTGAAGTAGTCAATCGCTACCAGGAGGAACTTCCTCTGCCTCGACGCCACGGGAAAGGGTCCAAGGATGTTCATCCCTCATTGCGCAAAAGGCCATGGGGCACTCAATGGTGTAAGCTCGGTGGCGGGTTGTCTCTGGATGTTGGTATATCTCTGGCATCGGTCACATTTTCTGACGTATTCAATCGAGTCATGGTGCATAGTCGGCCAGTAATATTCTTGGCGGAGCAACTTGTGGGATAAAGATGTAGCCCCCAGATGGCTTCCGCAGATTCCTTCATGCACTTCACACAAGGCGTAGTCAGCTTCCGAAGGCCGGAGACATTTTAAAAGGGACAAAGAGTATGATCTCTTGTACAACTTGCCCTCATAAAGGATGTATCGGGAGGCTTGATTTCGGAGCTTCCGAGCTTCTTTCGCATCCTGGGGGAGAACCCCGTCTCTGAGATATGTTATCAGTGGGTCGATTCAGTTGGGCTCGTGGTCAATTTCCATCACGGGCCGTGATTCTTCCGTACTTGGGCACTTGAGCACTTCAAAGAGAACATCTTTGGGTAATTCGGCCGGAGCCAGCGTTGCCAGCTTGGAGAGAAGGTCGGCCTTGGTATTTTCCAACCTCGGAATCTGCCTGATGTCAAAGCTGCTGAAGGCGGAGACGAGCTCCTTTACCTTTTCAAGATATTTAGTCATGCTGTCCTCCCGCGTTTCGTAGTTTCCGTTGACTTGTCCCACTACTAGTTGAGAGTCGCTGTGGACCTGGAGCCGATCTATTCCCAGCTCTTTGGCGATCC
The DNA here is from genome assembly GCF_000442705.2 of Elaeis guineensis. Taxonomy (NCBI): domain Eukaryota; kingdom Viridiplantae; phylum Streptophyta; class Magnoliopsida; order Arecales; family Arecaceae; genus Elaeis; species Elaeis guineensis. The sequence continues at coordinate 40,037,770 of NC_025999.2, forward strand.
TCAGTCCTGCGATCAGAGCTTCATATTCCACTCCGTTGTTCGTTGCGGGGAACTCGAAGCGTAGAGCGTACTCCGCGACGATTCCCTCCGGACTGATCAAGATCAGGCCCGCACCTGCGCCTGACATGTTGGAAGACCCGTCCACGTAGAGGGCCCAAAAGCAATCAGAGGGATCTGCTTCTTCTTTGGGGGAGTTCGGTCGGGGCTTCAGGCCGTCAATTTCGCCTTGTTCAGGTTCGGCCTCCTCTGGGATAGTACACTCCATTATGAAATCTGCCAATATCTGGGCCTTCACTGCTGGCCTGGGTCGATAGTTGATGTCGAATTCTGTGAGCTCGATCGCCCATTTTGCTATCCTCCCGGAGGCATCCGCCCGGTGTAGAATCGTCTTGATTGGTTGGTCGGTGAACAGCGTTATGGTGTGCCCTTGAAAGTAGGGTCGGAGCCTCCGGGCTGCAATCAACAGGGCGTAAGTCAGTTTTTCTAATTTAGTATACCTGGTCTCGGCGTCTCTCAACGCGCGACTGACGTAGTAGATTGGCCGTTGGACTTTTGCTTCTTCTTTGACAAAGACTGCCGCGAGAGCCATGGGAGAGACCGTCAGGTATAAAAACAGTTCCTCTCCAGGCTCTGGCTTCGCCAACAGCGGAGGTGAGCCGAGGTAGCTCCTTAGTTCTTCGAATGCCTGTTGGCACTCAGGGGTCCAACAGAAGTTCTTCGGCTGCTTGAGGGTTTGGAAGAAGGGTAAGCACTATTCGGCCGACCTCGCGACGAAGCGATTCAGGGCTGCTACCCTCCCTGTAAGGCGCTGAACCTCTTTTATCGACTTCGGGGCGGCCATCTCCTGGATGGCGCGAATTTTTTCTGGATTGGCCTCAATCCCGCGCCCCGACACCATGAAGCCCAGGAACTTTCCCGAGGTCACTCCGAAAGCGCATTTAGTCGGGTTCAGCTTCATTTTATATTTTCGGAGGGCGTCGAAGGTCTCCTCGAGGTCGGCGACGTGGTCCATGGAAGATTTGCTTTTTACGAGCATGTCGTCCACGTAGACCTCCATGTTGCGGCCGATCTGCTCGTTGAAGATTTTGTTCACCAACCGCTGGTAGGTTGCGCCTGCATTTTTGAGGCCGAAAGGCATGACCCTGTAACAGTAAAGGCCACGGTTAGTAATGAAAGCAGTCTTTTCTTCGTCTTCTGGCACCATCCTGATTTGATTATAGCCGGAGAATGCATCCATTAAGGTGAGGAGCTCATGGCCCGAGGTCGCGTCCACCAGTTGATCGATTCTGGGAAGGGGGTAGCTATCCTTTGGGCAGGCTTTATTCAGCTTTTTGAAGTCTATGCACATCCTCCACTTGCCGTTTGCCTTTTTGACTAGGACAACGTTAGAAATCCAATCAGGATAATTGACTTCTCTAATGAATCCGGCTTTCAGGAGTTTGTCCACTTCCTCGGCTATCGCCTTCTGCCTCTCTGGTGCATGACTTCGGATTTTTTCTTTCGTCGGTCGATGCTTTGGATCGACGGCCAGACGGTGCTCCATGACTTCCGTGTCAATCCCCGGCATGTCCGCTGGAACCCAAGCGAAAAGGTCCGCATTCTTTCGTAGAAAATCGATGAGATGCGTTCGCACCTCCTCCCCCAGGTTGGAGCCGATCATCGCCACATGCTCCGCGTTCCCGTCGTTCAGAGGGATCGGTACTAGATCTTCGATTGGGCCACCCCTCTCTTCAGTGAGGTCGTCGCGGGCATCCAGCCCATCAACTGGACAGGGGTCGGACTGGTCGCTTCTTTGCAAGGCTATGTTGTAGCAGTGTTTGGTCAGGGCTTGGTCTCCTCTGACCTCTCCGATCCCCTAGTTGGTAGGGAATTTCAACTTCAAATGGTAGGTTGACACGACGGCTCGGAGAGTATTGAGGCCAGGTCGGTCGAGGATTGCGTTGTAGGCTGACGGCGCCTTCACCACCAGAAAATTCACCAGAGCCCTGGTTTGCCTTGGATATCGACCTGCAGCTACAGTCAAAGTTACCGCTTCCTCCACCGGGACAGCGTCGCCGGTAAACCCTACTAGAGGGGAGCTAATTGGCCCCAAATGGCCGTCAAGGATGGACATTCTTGAGAAGGCGTCGTAGAACAAAATGTCGGCCGAACTTCCATTGTCGACAAGAATGCGGCGGACGTCGTAATTTGCTATATTCAAGGAAACTACAACCGCGTCGTTATGAGGGAATTGAACTCCCTGAGCTTCTTCAGTAAAGGTTATGGGCTCCTCAATCTTTTGTCGCTTGGGGGGTACAGCCAATACGTTGGTCGCTTCCCATCGGGATTCTCCCGAGATGGTGTTGGCGAAATCCGTCGGAGGTCGATTGTCCGACCGCTCCACGCCGGCCACCGTCGCCGGAGGATGCGGGGCCTGGGAAACTAGAGGCGAGGCCGGAGCCTGAGATCTGGCCGTGGAGGCCGTGGGTCGTCGCGTGGACGCCTTGCGGGGAGGCATCGGGCAAAGACCAAATGGAGGGAGGAGGAGAGGATGCCGGAAAAGATGCCCGGAGGCGGTCCCGTTGAGCGCTCCTTCAAGAACAAGGGTACTGCGAAGGTTCAGGCCGCCCTTCCTCTAGCGCCAATCCTGTTGGTGCAAAAATCCGCCTGCGTCGGAGAAGCTGGAGTCGTGGGGGTCGCGGTCGCCGCCGGGACCTGCAAAAGAAGTCTAAACCGAAGGTGGGGTTGCTCCGGCAAGACCCTCCGACGCTCGAGTGAGTTCTCTGCCTCAACAAGAATGGAGTGCTCGAACGAAAATTTTAGCAGAGTTTCTAGGTAAAAACGAGAGCTTAGAGAATAACGTATCTGGGGTCCCCCTTTTATAGGCGAAGGGGGCAACAGACTGATAGCGATATCTGTAACCGTCTGGCAGTGGGCTGCCTAGGAGTTTGTTGCGAAGAGTAGTGGAGTGGACCCGTGGCTATCACCGAGGCGTGCCACGTGGAGTCTGCCACGAGGAGCGGAGCGGCGTCCGTTGTCGCGACTTGCCAAAGAATGGAAGAATCGCGCGGTATCCGTCGCAGGAAGTGGAGCAGGATCGTGGCCATTATTGTGGCCTGCCAGGGAGTAATGGAGCCGCGTGGAATCCGTCGCAGGAAGCGGAGCAGTGCTGTGGCCGTTACTGCAGCCTGCCAGGGGGTCCAGGCCTATCGGCCGGAGTTCGGCTGGGGTGTCTGGCGGAGAGAGGTGGCTAGCCACCCGTCTGAGAGGAGCTTGGAGTCCGGCTCTCGCAGGAGTTCGGATGGAGTCTTCCTTCAGTCAAAGTCGGGGGTGAAGTCCGGCTCCCGTAGGAGTCCGGGCGGAGTCTTCCCGTAGCTGGAGTCGGAGACGAGGTCTGGCTCCCGTAGGAGTCTGGGCGAAGTCTACCTGCAATTAAAGTCAGGGGCGAAGTCTGGCCCCCGTAGGAGTCCGGATGAAGTTTACCATCAGTCGAGGTCGGGGATGAAGTCCGGCTCCCGTAGGAGTCCGGGCGGAGTCTTCCCGTAGCCGGAGTCGGAGACGAGGTCTGGCTCTCGTAGGAGTCTGGGCGAGGTCTACCTGCAATTAAAGTCAGGGATGAAGTCCGGCTCCCTTAGGAGTCCGGACGAAATTTACCTGTAAGCGAAGTCGTGGGTGGAGCCCGGCTCCCGTAGGAGTCCGGGCGAAGTCCTTGTGCAGCCGGAATTGGGAACGAGACCCGGCTCCCGTAGGAGTCCAGGCGGAGTCTTCCCGCAGCTGGAGCTGGAGACGAGATCTGGCTCCCGTAGGAGCCCGGGCGAAGTCTACCTGCAATCACAGTCAGGGGTGAGGTCCGGCTCCCTTAGGAGTCCGGACGAAGTTTACCAGCAATCGGGGTCGAGGACGGAGCCCGGCTCCCGTAGGAGTCCGGGCGAAGCCTTTCCGCAGTCGAGGTCGGGGACGAGATTCGGCTCCTGTAGGAGTCCGGGCTGAGTCTACCTGCAATCAGAGTCAGGGATGAAGTCCGGCTCCCTTAGGAGTCCGGACGAAGTTTACCTGTAAGCGAAGTCGTGGGTGGAGCTCGGCTCCCGTAGGAGTCCGGGCGAAGTCCTTGTGCAGCCGGAATTGGGAACGAGACCCGGCTCCCGTAGGAGTCCGGACGGAGTCTTCCCGTAGCTGGAGCTGGAGACGAGATCTGGCTCCCGTAGGAGCCCGGGCGAAGTCTACCTGCAATCACAGTCAGGGGTGAAGTCCGGCTCCCTTAGGAGTCCGGATGAAGTTTACCAGCAATCGAGGTCGTGGATGGAGCCCGGCTCCCGTAGGAGTTCGGACGAAGCCTTTCCGCAGTCGAGGTCGGGGACGAGATTCGGCTCCCGTAGGAGTCCGGGCTGAGTCTACCTGCAATCAAAGTCAGGGATGAAGTCCGGCTCCCTTAGGAGTCCGGACGAAGTTTACCTGTAAGTGAAGTCGTGGGTGGAGCCCGGCTCCCGTAGGAGTCCGGGCGAAGTCCTTGTGCAGCCGGAATTGGGAACGAGACCCGGCTCCCGTAGGAGTCCGGGCGGAGTCTTCCCGCAGCTGGAGCTGGAGACGAGATCTGGCTCCCGTAGGAGCCCGAGCGAAGTCTACCTGCAATCACAGTCAGGGGTGAAGTCCGGCTCCCTTACGAGTCCGGACGAAGTTTACCAGCAATCGGGGTCGAGGACGGAGCCCGGCTCCCGTAGGAGTCCGGGCGAAGCCTTTTCGCAGTCGAGGTCGGGGACGAGATTCGGCTCCCGTAGGAGTCCGGACTGAGTCTACCTGCAATCAAAGTCAGGGATGAAGTCCGGCTCCTTTAGGAGTCCGGACGAAGTTTACCTGTAAGCGAAGTCGTGGGTGGAGCCCGGCTCCCGTAGGAGTCCGGGCGAAGTCCCTGTGCAGCCGGAATTGGGAACGAGACCCGGCTCCTGTAGGAGTCCGGGCGGAGTCTTCCCGCAGCTGGAGCTGGAGACGAGATCTGGCTCCCGTAGGAGCCCGGGCGAAGTCTACCTGCAATCACAGTCAGGGGTGAAGTCCGGCTCCCTTAGGAGTCCGGACGAAGTTTACCAGCAATCGGGTTCGAGGACGGAGCCCGGCTCCCGTAGGAGTCCGGGCGAAGCCTTTCCGCAGTCGAGGTCGGGGACGAGATTCGGCTCCCGTAGGAGTCCGGGCTGAAATCTGGTAGTTGTAGGAAGCTACCATTGGGGAAGTTCAGCCGTTGGCGAAGTCCGGGGTAGTTCGGATTGGAGTTGAACCTGGCTGGAAGAAGTCCGGAAGGGATTCGGGGAACAGCTGATAGTCGTAGAAAGTCGGCTGGCGGCGGAGCTTAGTGAGCGCTTAGGGCGGTTTAATAGATAACTGGGAGAACTCATGTTGAAGGAGCTCGGGTGGTGTAGTGGGAGTTCGTCCGTCGGAGGAATTCAATCAGCACTGTGGGAATTCGGCTGTTGGAGAAGTCCGGAGAGATATCATCTGCGGTCGAAAGCCGGAGGAGTCCTGGGAGGGTCAATCCTGTTAAGAACTTCGGCTGAGGGTATTTTATATCCAACATTTATGTTCAGTCTCTTGAGGATGGTTCTAGGGTGTTTCTACTCTTGTATGTGGATGACATGCTTATAGCATGCAAGAGTAGGAAGGTTGTGTAGGATCTGAAGGCATCCTTATCTCGGGAGTTTGAGATGAAGGATTTGGGCCCTGCAAGGAAGATCCTAGGCATGGAGATTTTCAGAGACCGAGCCCGGAGGGTGCTGCATCTATCTCAAGGGGGCTACATACAGAAGGTTTTAGAGAGGTTCGGGATGAATGGAGCAAAGCCAGCGGAGCTGCCACTTGTCGGTCACTTCAGACTCTCGAAGATCATGGCGCCACAGACTGAGGTGGAGGCTCAGGAGATGGAGACGGTTCCTTATGCTTCAGGAGTCGGGAGCTTGATGTATGCGATGGTCTGTTGTAGGCCAGACATCGCTCATACAGTGAGTCAGGTTAGCAGGTTCATGGTGCAGCCTAGCAGGGAGCACTGGAGAGCTTTGAAGTGGATATTCAGATATCTGGCCGGTTCAGTTGGAGTTGGCATCTGCTACGAACAGCGAGGAGGTGCAGTGGGATACTCTGACATGTCCAGGGAGGCTCAGGGGCTGATTGGCGGTTATGTAGATGCAGACTTCGGTGGAGATGTGGATATCCGGAGGTCTACGACAGGCTTCATCTTTAGCCTGTATGGAGGTCCTATTTCTTGGAGATCGAGTCTGCAGCCTATCACGGCCCTATCCACTACAGAGGCGGAATATATCGGGCTGACAGAAGCAGCTAAGGAGGTAATTTGGTTGAAGGATTTGTTGACGGAGATGGGCCTTACTCAGGAGGCCATTAGAGTGCACTGTGACAGCCAGAGTGCACTTCTACTAGCACAGAACTCAGTCTATCATGCAAGGATAAAGCACATCGACATTCGGTATCATCGGATCAGGGAGCTTGTGGAGGATGGCGAGGTGGAGCTGGTAAAGGTACACACCAAGGAGAACCCAGTTGATGCACTTACGAAGGTACTTCCACGGGACAGCTTTCAGAGATGTGTTGAGCTGATTCGGCTGATGGACAGAGTGGAGCTGGTTGAGGCCTTGGGACACCAAGGTGGAGATTGTTGTGATCCAGGTGGTGTGCCCAAGGCCCAGGGGACCAAGGCTAAGGCCAAGGTCCATCATTCATGAGGGCTTCATGGAGGCTCTAGGGCTAGTTGGGCCCTAGGTTGAAAGGCTGTGGGCCTTTTGGATTCTTGAGGTCTAGGTTATGTGGGCCTCAAGGGATCAACTCTTTATGGGCCAGGTCTGGGCCCAGGATAGGTGAGATTAGGTTGAGTCATGGGTGTACATGGGCTTGAGTTAACCTAATTTCCCATAGAGTTGGTCAAGGGAGTTTTGGGTTTGGGTCACTTGACCCTGTGTTTATATATACATGCACTGTATAGGTTTGATTAAGCCAAAGAATACGGAAACCCTTTCTCTCAAGTCTCTCTCTCTCTTCTCCCTCTCTCTTCAGCTATTCTCCATGCCCCAGGAGCAAGAAACCCTAGGGTTTTTGCCGCCAGGTCCATAGAAGGCAGGAAAAGCAGGGGAGGCGCTAGGGTTTTGAGCCCCTCTCCCTTTGTGCCGCCAACCATATTGCCTCTCCCTCTCTTGCAGCCGCCCAAACATCAGGTCTAGGACTTGGAATCTCTTGCTACGAGGTTGGTACAAGTTCCTCTCAGATCTGGAGTTGATCTGAGGTCGTTTGAGGTGCGGGTGAGATCTCCATCAACAGATCTACAGGAAAGGCTGCAGCAGGACAGATCTGCAGGGTCTGGTTCTATCTACCTTCTTTCCTATCTACAACGTCTCGATTCGAGATCTACGAATTGGAAGACCTCGGTCCAGGCCTGATCTGGTTGGGTACCAGATCTTGGATTTTTTAAAGGTGATCTTAGAGGCGTTCTTCATCTGGAACGAAAGGCTGACGAAGAAGACAGCAACCAGGCTGATTTCGTCAAGGGCCTTCGATCGAGTCCAGAAGTCTCCAGATTTGTTCGTTGCTGGTTCCGCTGCACCCAAGGTCCGTGGGAGGAGCCGGGATCGTGCTCCAACAGAAATAGCTCTCAGCTTTCTCAACATATTGAGCAGCTCAGGCAGGCTAGTGTTCAGTTTGTTCATATGATAGTTTATGATAAACTGTGAGAAGGAATTAGAGAGTGACTGAAGGATCAAATCCTGACTAAGCTCACCATCCATGACAAAATCCAATTGTTCCGGACGAGTGATGAAATCAATCATCTTCAGGACATGAGTCTATATAGATGTACCTTCACTCATCCTGGCATGGAACAACTACTTAGATATCTCATATCTAGTAGTCCGACTTTGTTCTCCCGACAATTTCTTTAAATTGAGGAGTATGGAAGGAACATCTCTGCCTTCATGTTACCTCTGAAGCTCATTTCTCATAGAGGCAAGCATGATATACTTGACAGTTATACTGTCATCTTGCCACATCTTATATGTGGCCCTTTCCTTGGTAGCATCTTCACCGATTGTATCGGGTACAGGGGTGTTCAGAATATAGGAGATTTTCTTCTGAGTGAGAATAATTCTCAGATTCTTCAACCAGTCCACATAATTGGGTCCGATCAATTTGTTGGTATTAAGTATATCATGCAGTGAAAGTGAGGATGCCATTATGCAGTTTAAATCTACAATAACAAGAACAATATATAAGCGGACAACTCATGATGATATGCACAACTAAATTAGGACTTTTGTCTAATTGTGTCTTTCACTTTTTTAACGAATTTTATTGCCCTCAAGTATGAAAAAGAGAAACATCATCATGTTTTTAAGTAAGGTTGAGATCCATATTCCTCACAAACATCTTATGGATAGCACAATAAGTATTCATGAGTTCAAGGATAACTTTTACCAATTATATCTCATACAATTTCCAACATCTCTCTTGCCTCTAGAACACCCATAGTTTTGTGGATAGCACAACAAACTACAGTATTTCAGTTAAGTTTGACCTTTCATTCCTATATGGTCATATTTAAACAATGCTGCCTTTGTGGATAGCACAACAAAGTAATACTATTCAAATATGCTATAAACATCAATATGTACTAAGTTAACATCATATCAATCTCCAAAGCAAGTTTTGTGGATAGTACAACAAACTCACTACAGATTTTGACATATTCTATTGATTTAGCATGAAAAAAGGTCTTTGTAATGTCTACATTACTAAGCAATCCAAATTCAAAACTCAATAGACCAAATTGGTCAGATAAGTAGGTGGGAGGCTCTCCGATGCTTTTCTTAGATATCAACAACTTGGTCAGATAAGCAAATGGATCTAATTAGAAAATCATTTTTGACACTTGCCTTAGACACAAACTGATCAATAAATTCGACATTTAGTTAGCAAGTGAATTCTGACACTACAACTTAATATAATTTTTTAACTGAGGGTCTTAGACTGGTCTCATGCGCATCCTATCATTAACATCATATGTAATATGCATGTCATAAGAAAGAAAACAATATCATGCTATATTCCATGCTATTCAAGTTGGAATATCATTCATATGCCTATGCCAAAAACATGTAGGGTGCATCTTCTACTTTGGTTCAACACTTGAGCCAAAGTAATTGGACTATGATTTGGATCCAACACTTTGTCCAATTCATATGTCAAAATTCGATTTAAGCCAATATTTTGAATCTTAATCCAACATGGATTATACTTGATTCAAAATCCTAATCAAATTAGGCTCGACCAGGTCAACAATTGATCTCATTGCAATGCACCCTAATAAAATCGATCAAATCATTAATCTACCATGAATCATAAAATTTCAAATAATGATAAATTCTAAATTTAATAACTGAAATTTAATAGTCTAACTATAATCATGGTCAAAATAATTTTTGATTTAAAGATCGATGCAAGTAATCGATTAAAACAACTGGCAACATATGAACCAGATTAAATCTATATTACAACAATAGCACTTGTTTGATTGAATCTCACAAGGGTGGCTCTGGTACCACTGTTGGGTTTCGATCACGCAGCGGAATATGAATTTCAAAATTTTTTAACATGCATAAGAAAAAGTTTGAACTCTTAAAACTAGCCGATCGGAACGCAAACCCTAGAATTATCTTGTTGACCTCAATCAAACCAAAATAAGCATGCAATGGGTTAGAAGATATGCTTCCTGAAGACGGTGGTCAAGTAACAAGATGGTTTCCACAAGACTCCAAAGTAGAAATCCTCCAGCGGTGATCCACATAGGACTGATCAGGGTCTTTTCCAATCGAAGTAATGCTGCAGTCTTTCTTCACAAGAACACTGTCGGTTTTTCTTTTAGAGAATCGTTTGTACCACCACCTGTATGCCTTCGAAACCTCCACTAGGACCACTTCAAGGACCCCTTCTCAAGAGATCTCACCACCCAAATCTAATTTGAAACTCTAATGCTTGAAAAAACCAAACTCTAAGACAAGCAACCTTTGCTTTCCTTTTTCTTCTCTTGCCTTCCTTGCTATTTTTTTCTCTCTATTTTTCTTGTCTTTTCCTCTAAATTTTTTCTGTCTTTTCCCTCACTATTTCACACCTAATCATCAGAGAATTCAGCTTTATCCTATAAGGTGCATCCCATTTAAATAGGAAAGAAGATACGTATCAAGGGATGCCAACACTTGGTGTCTCCTTGGTTTCACTAGTGATTTAATTCATACAAAGGAGTTGGTTAGGAGTTTAATGAGAAGAAGGATTCCTCTTCTACGCACAAGCCCCTAAGCGACATCAGATGCCACGTCCCTTAATGAATTAGCATGGAATAATGCTTAGGAATCAAGATAAGGCAAGGAGGTTAAGTAACTTAATGAAGGACTCTTCCTTCTTCCTTAACGCAAAAACCAAGTGGGGCAGCATTTATTTTGGTGTGCAAACCAGGTGGCATGGAGGAGTCTTTTCTCAATTGAAACTCTTTCAAGATAGGACAGGAAACTAATTAAATTCAGACCTAATCCAATTAGGTCAAAGGCAACAGGTTAAGTCTAGCTCAAACACTTTGAACTAACCTAATTGGGAACTTAGGTTAACATAATGTACTAGCATATCAAATTAATCCATAGAATTTATAATAAATCCCAATTAAATCAGATCATGATCAAATTCCAAAGTGTGTGATCCATTGAGTTCCATATCTAACCAGCAGTGGACTCAGGTTTATGACCTAAACTAAACTGATTGAATTAGGTCAGTCTAATTGCACCAATTAATCAGAACTCTTTCTAATTAATTCTTGAATTAAACTCCTTTAATTTTTGCGAGTCCACAAGTCAAGATTGACGTCTAGCAACGTATCATGACTATCCGAAAGAGATGGAATTTGATGAAAATACCAAAATTATCCTTCAGTGGCAAGTTATCGTGCAATTCAATCCTTCAATCATACAACACTCCAGATGAGTTATGGGCATGGAATCATGTCAAACTCAAATGTTCATCTATATGTATCTCGATCAGAAGGTGATGATTTAGATGATGATGCATTAGAAATCTCTTTCTAATCATCATCTTGCTTTGGCCAAAGACTTCTCGAATCATCAACCTATGAGATCACATAGGATGTTTGCTCTCCTTATTAGGAGTGACCGATTACTTATTGATCACTCACAACCTTCATACACAATGCACTATGTCTAGAACATCTCACACAAGGATTAGAGAATCAAGCTAGAAAATAAACCAAAATATGGATTCATGAACACAAGGTACCATGGTGATCTCAGATCAAAGGATTATTTGCACAACCTCCACTAGAGAACAACCAGCTGATATGCAAATAAGGCTCCATCAAATATTTTCTCATAGGTTAATTTAGTGAATTCATTTTCTAATGAGCACCCACATCCTTGTATTAGTGTCACTATACAAGTGGTTGTGAAATTAACCACCATCTCCATCGAGCATACATAGGATGTGCCAGTCTTACCGGTATCATTGATTCCTGACTCAATGAACTAACGACTGGGAATATTTTAGATTAGGGCTATCAAGGATTTAGGTCTCACTGGCATGATTTCATCGTGGCTCTAAAATCATTGTCTTAATCAATGGGGTTCATTATAATCTTAAACAAGTATAAGATGCAGCATATAATCAATCAAAATACCTAACTTTATTAATAATAAATGTCAAATACATGAGTTTAGAAGATAAAAAATAGAAAAATACTCCATTGCATCACATATGCGATTGGTTTGTAGGGTATTATTTTTTCATTATCTGCATAGTGAAAATTAGTGCATGGAAATGGGTACTTAAAAAGTATCAAGTACTAGTATCAGGTCTCCTACCGGTTTTTCATTGGAATAGTATGTTTCCAGTCCTAACATGATATAGGATTGTATCCAGTACTGACACATTTTGTATCGGTCTAGAAACTTGCCGGAACTATACGGTACCATTTGTACTGTCCCATTCTGGTGGTATTTGCAACCATAGGTAGTTATATAACTATGGTATTGTCCTTAGGGTTAATGTAGGTATCAGTTGGTAGTTGATATGCAGATGTAGTGCTGATAGATTAAAAAGGGTGGCCATCAAGGGGAATGGCTAGATTGTGAACATGAACACATGGAGATCTCCAAACTATAAATATAGCTCATGTGGTTGCATTGGCTTAATGATGCACCAACGCTTGATGAGTCGGTTCAGCAAATACATGTGTTACAAATTTGCTTAGTGGTTATCTAGAAGGAACTGGTTATGTGAGAGTACAATGCTGATGTCCTAAAGTTGTCTAAGTACTGGCATGTAGAGACAGCATGATGGATCCTATCTGGTGATTCAGCCAAAACAAGATATTGTTTACCAAGAAAAGTCAGAGTGAGATTTTGATACTCTTAGTATCAAGTGCCATGTGTCATGGATATTTCACTTGGAGATGGAATACGGGACATATTTAATACTAGGAGCCTACTCATGCTATAAGAACTAAAATAAAACTTTATTTTTTTTATTTGGACAAACTTCTGTGCCTTTCTATGGAAAAATTCACAAAACTTCAGATAGGTGGGAAGAGTGTTGTTAACAATTACTAACTATACATTGAGGTGCCCTCCTTTTTGAGAAAGGTATATGAGTATCCATAGCTGATTTATTGTATGTTTATATGCTTAAGGACGTGTCAAAAGATATTGGATGATGCGCTGTGAGTTTGATGAACTGAAACTAAGCTTGTGGTGTATAAGCCTGATTCTATATAGACACGATTTAAAAATGCATTTGAGCAACTGACTAGAACTTGATGACGTGTCAATGGAAGACAATATGCCATGCAAACTTGAGTATATGTTGACACTTATCTATACACCCTGGTGACTTGTTTTAGTTTCTTGCACATGGTGCTGGGCATAGATTGTAAACAGATATTACCAAACTTTGGCATTGTCATGATCAATATTAAAGAGCTATGGGTCTGCAATGTGCTGCGGGATTTTCTGTAAAGATAAATAAATTTTTTAGGGCATTTAGGTAAAGTAAATTATAAGTCTCTTTGTTTTAATGGTACAAAAGTACAAGTGGGATGAGACAATTTATTTTAAATTTTGGGATGACTAAGTGCAGAAGCAAGTGGCCTCGGAATCATATGTATTGTTGTTTACAAATATTTAGAAATTGTAGATCATATTTAATGATTTAGATTTTTATTTTGAATCCTCATTTTTATTTTTGAAAATGAACACATTGGAAAACTAAGCAACTTTTATATAGTTTAAGGGTAGAAATCATATATATGCATTAAATATTTGTGCATGCGCACATAAATACATACATTAACTTATAACGAACACACACACACACACCCCATTTTTATACAAATGTATGCATAAATATATATGTGTGCATAAATACACAAGTCTACATGAATATATATTTGTATATTTGTCTGTATGTATGTATATGTATACATACATACATACATTCATATACATACATACATACATACATACATATATATATATATATATATACATATATATATATATATATACATATATATATATATACATATATACATGCATACATATATACATACATATATACGTACATATATACTACATACGTATACACACACACACACACACACACACACATATATATATATACACATACACACATATATATATATGCATACACATGTATATACACGCACACATATATATATCTATATATACATACATCTATATCTATATATATATATCTATAAATATATATATAGATATAGATGTATGTATATATATATATATATATATATATATATATATATATAGATATAGATGTATGTATATATAGATATATATATGTGTGCGTGTATATACATGTGTATGCATATATATAGATGTATGTATGTGTACACGCACACACCACGCCACACACGCACGCGCACACACACACACACATAAAGGTGTAAGAAATTACAAGATTTTCGTTGGTATAAGGATGTATTCCTTACCAAAGTTACACACACACACACACGCATATAAAGGCATAAGAAATCACAAGATTTTCGTTGGTATAAGGATGTATTCCTTACCAAAGTTACACACACACACACACATATAAAGGTGTAAGATATTACAAGATTTTTGTTGGTATAAGGATGTATTCCTTACCAAAGTTACACACACACACACACACATATAAAGGTGTAAGAAATTACAAGATTTTCGTTGGTATAAGGATGTATTCCTTACCAAAGTTACACACACACACACACACACATATAAAGGTGTAAGAAATTACAAGATTTTCGTTGGTATAAGGATGTATTCCTTGCCAAAGTTATGACTAGAGATGATTACAATCAGTCATTCTGAAAGCAGATTTATAGTAGGACTTCTTCAATGAAATCTATTTTACCTGGGGGAGGAGATAGATAATTGTTCTTCGTGGATCTTGATATTTTCAGTTCCATCTGACCAAAGCCGTGCTGCCATTTTTAAGGCCATGTGTTAGGGCCGCTTTTTGGCATAAGTCATTGACAGTCTGGGAACTGAGGACACCAAAATTCATGATGAACTTTTTATCTAGATCTTCTTCTGCTAGCTCCTCTTCGAAAGAAGAGGTTATCAATTGTGAAGGATCTATGGTGGAAAACAGTTAGACAACTGGTCAATACCAAAAATATCAAAAAGGTCCATATACAAAACTAGCAACTATAGGATTATCCTAGAACAAAATGGATGAAAAAACTATATCAATTTCAAATGAACATGAAATCATCCCAATAGTAAGTGAGCAAATGGTAAAAACTCATAAGTCCAAGTATGAATTTATCGATATAGGATTAATCCAAGTTGCAGTTAAACCCTTGATTAGAAAAGGGTTAAACACTGCCATTCTTCTGTGTTTAAAGGGTGGCAGGCTAACCGACTTCCAAGACTCCCTCTTAGGTATGGTGGAAACCAATCTTTATGAGGGGCCAATTTACTTCAATTGTAACATAGACCTGACTGTCAAAATTAAGGATAAAAACATTTTAGGAAGCTTACAATTAGAAGTCAAATTTCATGGGGTTAAGATGATTTCGGGATCATATCCTGCAGCAATCATATATAGGATGTATTACAAAACATTAAACACTTTAGACTATATTGGAGTCATTAACAAAAGGACCTTTGGTAAGACTACTTATTTCCAGACAGATCCAACTAAAGGAAATGTTCATATTCCAAAAACTCCAATATGGGATCAAATAGCTTTGCCAGAGGATTGGCTTTTAAAGAAGACAGTCTCTGCAATTAGACAAGAAACTAGTAAGTTAGAAACCATCACTACTCATCCTGATGGGGATATAATAATTAAGTTCCATAGATCAAAACTTAGAAGCCAAAGTTGTAGAATAAGTAGTCCAATCAGTGTACCCACAATTCCTCATGGAAATAGTTGTTCTACTCCATTAACTTGCCTCAGTGGAATAAACTATGACCAAAAAACTCCTCAAACACAGTATGAAGAAAGTACTAATCAATCTCTACCAATATCCCCTACTTATTCACAAATAACTGAAAATAAGGACTCTAAAATATGTGTTATCTCAAAGAATTATGAAATAAATAAGAACGCATTAAAAGAAGAATTTTACTCAGAAAAGAACAAAGGAAAAGGAAAGAATTTTTCAAGATATATTCAAAACAACAAAGAGATAAAATACAAGAAGAATATTATGAGTTTCTAGAAACTACACAATCTCAAACACTCTTTTTTGAATGGTTTCACACTTACAAAAATGGAACCAAAGAAGTCAATATGTTGAAAAACAAAATTATAATATCCTGGCAAGATGGAAAAGGTCAAGTAATAGAAACAATCCATTCATCCTTGCAAGAAATTAAGATCCCAGTAATAGATACTCAAGTGACGGCCTCACCTTTTAAAATTAAATCAGATCCCCAAGACTCTTCCAATGGAAGAGATATCAAAAACATAATAGAACAAAACAATTTTACTAACCAAAACCTAAAAATCATAGGAGACCAAATAATCAGAGTAGAAGAATTAATTACGGGAGAAAAACAAGAAAATATTAATCAAAAAGAAGAAACTCCTATGTTTAAACCTCATGAAATTTCAAAGAAATATGTACCTCAATTAGCAGAATCAGATATGATAAAAGAAATAAATAAGAGACTACATGCAATGGATATACTTCAAGCTGATATACTTCAAACAGTGCTAGACACACTAGAACAGTCATCAAAAAGAAAGATGATAGCTGTGTGAGGACAAAATAGTGAAGACGAGTTAGAGACAGGAAGTGAAAGTGAATCAAGCATAATAGAGTGAGAAATAAATAAAATTTAAAATAAGAAAAATCCAGAGAAATATTACTACCTTAGAACAACCTTACTTGACATGATAATAGAAGAAAGAAATCAATTTAGACAAAATCAATACTTAGCAAATACCATCTGTGAATGGAATATAGATGGTATGACTCAATATCATATACTAAACTTCTTACAAGAAACGACCATGGTTAGTACGGTTTATAGGATCGAACAAAACACTTCAGATTGTGCAATAGTTCAAGCGTTAGTAGCTGGATTCACTGGATAATTAAAAGGATGGTGGGATCATTGCTTAGATCAATTAGATAGAGCCCGCATTCTCAATGCAGTCAAAAAAACCGTTGAGGGTAACATAATCAAACATGAAGATGAAATGGATGTACAAGATGCGGTTCCCACATTGATCTTTGCGATAGCAAAATACTTTCTTGGTGACCCTTCTAAATTTAAGGATAGAATTTTAGATCCTTACAAACTCAAGGTGTAAGAAATTACAAGATTTCCGTTGGTATAAGAATGTATTCCTTGCCAAAGTTATGATTAGAGATGATTGCAAGGAGAAATTTATAGCAGGACTTCCTATAGTCTTTGCAGAAAAGATAAGAATAAAATTAAGAAACCAAAATCAAGGAAAGATACCTTATGATAAATTAACTTATGGTGATCTAATCAACATTATCAATGAAGAAGATTTATTATTGTGCAATGACCTCAAAATGAAGCAACAAATAAAAAAGAACAAATAACAAGTAAAAGGGAATTAAGAACTTTTTGTCAACAATTTGAGATCCAACCTTTAACTAAAATGGCAAAACAGAAAAAATCAAGTAACACAAACAAGCCCCGTAAAACTTGTACAAAAAAGAAATATTTTAAACAAGAACAAACTAAAAGGAATTTCCCATCGAAAAGAATTACTAGGAACCAAAAGAAACCTACCGACTTGCTATAAATGTGGAAGAATAGGACACTTTAGTAACAAATGCTAGTTAAAATCAAAGATTAATGAATTAGAAATAGATGAATTAAATATCAAAGAATCTATCAAACAACAACTACAATAATTATTACTAGAATCTGATCCTGAAGAAAATAGTTCTGATGGCTCACCATCATCAGAACAATATGATGAAGAAACAAGATCTATTGAAGGAGATGTATGTGTAATAACAAAAGAACAAAACCTGTTATTAGAATTTATTGACAAATGTATGTATGTAGGTATGTGTATATGTGTGTGTTAGATTGGATTTGATTAAGGTGATAGGTTATGATCTCACTTCTCGCTGCCTAAAATCTTGAAACCCCTTAATCATTCATGATATGTTAAATCAATGTGTGAAATGCAAAATAAGAATGCAAGTCTAAGTTAATTGAAATTACAATAAAAAGAAAAAAAAGGGAAGGGAGATAGAGAAAAAGAAGCTTGAACCTGGTGAAGAATATCTAAAGTTCTCAAAGGTAGTACTCCATTAATGGATGGAGGAAAAGAGTGGATTCTTGGGAGAAAAGTTGGGTTCATAGTATGTAGTGGATCATGGATGAGTGTCCCGAGGTTAGGTCCTTATTTATGGATGGAGGTGGACAGGTGAAAGTGGAACATGGCAGAAGAAAATTAGAAACATTTTAAAGAATATGAAATATAAGAACTCAAACAAAAGGAAGAAAATGGAAGGTAATGATGGAAGAACAGTCTAGAAAGGAAGGTTTAAGTCATCCTGTTTTGGGGCTGAAAAGGAAAGGTTTCAATCAGATGCATGTACTAATGTGTGTCCACCTAATCGGACGTATGAATTCTATCCCTGAAGCTGTATCATCTTTGATAGGGAAATGTTAAAAATCAATCAAATAAACCACATACGTCTTTTCAGTCAGAAGCATAAATGCAATAACATCTAATAAATAAGAATTTTAAATTTCAAAATTGGACACATGGACACAATGCTTTTTGCCTAAACAGACACATAGAAAATGCATCACTAAAGAACCTTGGATTTGGAAGAAATACAAAAAAAGAGAGCACATTTAGACCAAAATTTGATAGCCTAAATAAGCCTTTATGGTCCTAGAAGGATAGAAAGCATGTTGTACTCTTATGACACCTAGCTAGCCCCTTAGACTGCTCAAAAGTGGGTTGTCTACTAAGCACCTACCCCACAACCCCCAACCAAAAAAACCCACTCCTTGACTGGCTGCTGCGAAATGGAGGGCCAATCATAGAAAGAAGATAACACATACTTGCAAATGGTGTTCATTTGCAAAGGCATTTCTAGTATCCAATTTTGATGAGCTTTTATGGAATTACACAACATAAATAATGTGAGACGATTATTATCGAGAAAAAATAACTTTGGTGGGAGTCAGTTTGCTCTCTTATGTTTGGTTCCCTTGGCCATGGAAGTTCTGCTGTTAAGGGAGCTTGCTTGAATTTAGCTTGGGATCCCAAGTGTCTGCTGAGTGAAGTTATTAAGAAGGGACTGGTAACAGCCAAACAGGGATGGTTCTTACGAAACTTTGAAATCTAGACTTGTCAAAGCTCTTTGAGAATGAATATTTTGAAATTAAACCATGTTTTAAAAGGAATGCCATGTTTGATTCTTGAAACAAAAGCATTAAATGAAGAATTTAACTTGCTCATGACCTCGTATATGCATATGCATGTAGTTTTCAACAATCAGAGCCTAAAGACAGAAAGAAGCTAAATGGAAAAAAGTTTATCAATGCTTACTCCTGAGCAGCGTTTAATCAAGAGTCTAGTGGAGTCTATCACCTAATCAATGCTTTTTTGTGAGCAGTGTCTGGTCAAGAGTCTAGTAGTGTCTATCATCTTGAAACTTCTGTACTCATTGATGAGCATACACTTTGCATTACCTTGGAGTGTTTTGCTCATATGTTATGTTTACATGCATTTGCTACTTCTATGAGACTGTCGAAAGGGCACTAGAAAAGTATATTTCATGTTCTCTTTATTTTCTTGTTCAGTTTGCTTATTTATTTTTTTATTCAGCTTTTGTTTTGTATGAAATGCATCTTTTGTATGTGTAATTAATCCGACATGTCTGTGTCTGGTTTTTGTGTCCAATTTTTCTGATCACTATTCTCTTGGTTTTGCTGACTTTGGCAATTTTCTCATGTAAAAATAATCTCCCTAACCCTCAATACATATAATCCTTCCCCCTTCTTGTTCACGTTTATCCTAAAAAATTCTTGAGATGGCATTGTCATACATGATCTGAAATAGTTTTGATGAGGTACCACTGCCCTTATTGTACCAAGAAGATCATTATGAGAAAAGGACATTATGCCCAGTTACAACGGCTGGAAAGTAATGTATTGCATCTGCCAAGGCAAGGTGCAAGGCATCCAATGGAAAATCATGTTGATTTTAGGAAATTATTTTTCAATCATGTCCTCTCTCCATCTTAGTTTTCACTTTTCTTTCTTGTGACCTAGGCCTCATGTGCGATGCTCATTCTTTGCTTCTCTCTCCATTTTAGGTCATGACTTCTCAATTTTGCAAAGTGGATGAGAGATTTAAAAAAATCTCTAGAGGGATCCCCCCTTCTGGATATTAGTGCCAGTGGTGTCACATTGCCTCTTTCAATCCTGAAGAGATGGCTCTTGAGGGAGTGGGTTGTTTTCTTGAGATCACTCTCGCCCAAGGAAAAGGTTGTGATGTTGCATAGGAAGGTCATATTGTCAGTAATTTATCAATCTGTTGCCTTGACCATGTCTTTGTTAGGACCGCCGTGCGCCTTCATGGATTTGAGGAGACCAGCAATGGAGCCCTCTGCAAGAGTCCATGGCGATCCGGACTCTTTAAGGGTTGTAAACTTCATGCACTAGGTCGCTGTATACCCTGAACCCTGTGCAATGACCTAGTTTGTGTCTCCCCTTGCTTTCAGGGATTTGGGACGTACCTCCAGATCTGATCTTCTACCTCCAACACCCTAAGAACCAGGGCTTGGGGTGTGGTACCTTGGGGTTATCAGATCTGGACCTAAATCATTGATGAGGAGTCTTTGTTGGACTAGAACTCCTTGGTGGTCTTTCTCCTGCGCGGCCTTTATTTTGTACGACTCATCTCCATCTGTCCTGATCTTCTAGATGATCAATCAAGACATTAAGATCTCCAGATCAAGCCCTCCTTACTGTTTTAACCAGCACACGAACCAAGATCTAGGTGGTGAGGGAGTCTCTGTCCAACAGGGACTCCTAATGCATCAAAACAGCAACCCACCCGTGCGATCTCCTTTCTCCATATTGTGACGCGCCTCTTCCTGGTTTCTCTCTGTGAGAAACCCCTCCACATGTTCCTCTTTTTGCTGTGGAGACTTGAGTGTGAAGAATCTCGCTAGGAGAGAGACTCCCGGGCGAATGGGAGTTTCTCTCCCTCCTAGCACATGCAGCCCTTTCCACCCACGCATGAAGAGAGATGAGATATGGGGCGCCCCTCCTTTTCTCTTCCTAGGAGGCACGCCCCCTAGGGCTCCTTGTTGTGTGAAAGACGAGAGAGGGAGAGAGATGTGGGAGAAAAGTTTTCTTTGATTCAGCCTTTAGGGTTTACAATATACAAGTATATATACCTATTACATGGATCAAAGTCCTAGCCCAAAAACTTTTTTGGTTAACCCGATCCCAAGGCATTCATCCAAACCCATGTACACCCATGGTCTGATCATGCATTCAACCTCATGGACCAAAAGTTGGTCCAAATTTAGATTAGCCCCCATGAGATCCACAAATTAGGGCCTCATGACCGTGGAGGCTAAACCTCCATCTTAAGATCGAACCGGTCTTAGCCCTATGATCCAAACCAGTTCTAGAATCCTGGAGCCAAGTCCATGGCTCCTCTCCTAGCCTCTCAAGACTTACAAGCACCACACATGTGCCAACAACCTCTACCTTGGTGCCCTCAAGTCTTGGCAAATCTCTGCACGATCCATCTGCACGATATTGCTGTCGCTGCACGCCCTGACAGCTTTTTGTGCAAACCTCCATCATCGATGCCAAACCTTTCAGCCTTGGAGCCCCCCTGGAGGCCTTTGAGATGACCACCTCCACCTGGGCTAAAGATTCTTGCTTGTATCTGGGCACCCTCTTGTGTCTTGTCGGTGTCTTCCTTTTCTACACTACACCAATTGTCTCTTCAGCTTCTCGTGGAGGGACTGCAGCTCAAATTCTGTCCAGACTCAGATCCGCCTATCTTATCCGAAGCTCGCCTCAGCCTTCTCATAGATATCCGGGTCCTCTCTTGCTGCAAACAAACCATCTGACACGATCTTCCCAGAGCCACTGTTCTTCGGTGCCCGCACATTCCGCATAGAATCATGCTGTGCATCACTGTCGCTGGTGTTGGAATCTGGCTCTATTCCTACATCCCTTGGCTCTAAACCTATGCCAAACCATCCTCCACCTGTGGAGGCATCTCTGGCCGGTGCTCCACCTGAATGACTTCTCTTGATGCTTCTGCAGAAGATAAAATCAGATCCAAGGTCAACTGCCTAGCACTGTCCTGTTGGACCTCCTACTGAACCTCCATCATCGCTGCTCTCGTTTTAGACCTTCCTCATTCCGCGGACACCTATGAAACCATCAGAGGATCTCCTCTGAACCAGCTGCGACATTGTGGACCAGCCATCTCCATCATCCCGAGGCTCTGCAAATCCATGCTTTGGTCGAATCGCTTAATGCACCTCGACTACTTCCCCGCCTTCCTGCATCTGAAGGCTGTATAGTCGCTTCTTCAGCTCCACCTCGACCATTACCCCTTGGGAATCTCTCCTCAAGCGCGCCATATATGCCAAACACTCATCCACCACACAGCCCCTAACACATGAGCATGCCCTCCTAACCAGTGAACTCCATCGTCTGTCGTTATACGTCCCGGTCTTTCCTCCAAGACCGTATCTAACCAAAGTTGGATCAGCAAAACATGCATCCAAACATTCCACCTCGAAAAACTTTACTTTCCATCAAGCCTCTTAAGCTCCACCATCAACCTGCTGCTTTTGGTTGGCCAAACCACAGCAAAAATAAAGGTAGATTTGAGGCATATCGTAGAATAGGCATGTAGATTTTAATTTTTCATCCGTCTAACGTCTCCTTCGCTTCAACGCTCCACTAGGCTTTGATACCAATTGTTAGGACCACCATGCACCTTCATGGACCTGAGGAGACTAACGATGGAGCCCTCTGTAAAAGTCCATGGCAATCTGGACTCTCTAAGGGCTGCAAACGTCATGCACTAGGTCGCTGCATACCCTGAACCTTGCGCAACGACCTAGTTCGTATCCCCCCTCACTTCTAGGGATCAGGGACGCACCTCCAGATATGATCTTCCACCCTCAACACCTTAAGAATCAGATCTTGGGGCGTAGTATCTTGGGGCTATCAAATCTAGACCTGAATCGTTGATGAGTTCTTGTTGGACTAGAACTCCTTGGCAGCCTTTCTCATGCATAGCCTTTACCTTGTGCAACTCATCTCCACCTATCCCGATCTTCTGGGTGATCAATCAAGATATTAAGGTCTCCAGATCAAGCCCTCCTTATTGTTTTAACCAACACACGAACTGAGATCTAGGTGGTGAGAGTCCCTGTTGTTCCCTGTCCAACAGGGACTCCCAGTGCACCAAAACAGCAACCCACCCGCACGATCTCCCTTCTCCACATTATGACGTGCCTCTTCCTAGTTTCTCTCCGTGAGAAACCCCTCCATGTGTTCCTCTTTTTTCCGTGGAGACCTGGGTGTGAAGAATCTTGCTAGGAGAGAGAGTCCTAGGCGGATGGGAGTCTCTTTCCCCTAGCGCATGCAGCCCCTTCCACTTGCGCGTGAAGAGATATGAGATATGGGGCACGCCTCCTTTTCTCTTCCTAGGAGGCGCACCCCCTAGGGCTTCTTGTTGCTTGAAAGACCAGAGAGAGGGAGAGAGATGTGGGAGAAAAGCTTTCTTTGATTCAGCCTTTAGGGTTTACAATATACAAGTATATATACCTATTACATGGATTAAAGTCCTAGCCCAAAAACTTCCTAGGTTAACCCAATTTGAATGCACTCATCCAAACCTATGTACACCCATGATCTGATCATATGCTCAACTCTATGGATCCAAACCTGGTTCAAACTTAGATTAGCCCCTATAAGACCCACAAACTAGGGCCTCATGACCGTGGAGACTAAACCTTCCCCCTAGGACCAAACCATTCTAGCTTTAGAACCCAAACCAGTCCTGGAATCCTAGAGCCAAGCCCATGGCTCCTCTTTTGGCCTCCCAACGCTTGGGAGCACCACACATGCACCAACAGTCTTATGAAGGCTTAGCTAGAGTTGCTGACATGAGGATCTGATTAAGAATAATGAGCTCAACTTGGAGTCTCTAGCACATGTGCTCGAGTTTGGTGAGGATTGATCCAGCAATCTACAATCAACATCTTTTTATATGGAAAATGAAATATTATACATACATGCATACTTTCATGCATATATAGTATAAAATGTATGTAATATATGTACATATGTATGTATCTATATTTATGCTTGTACGTGTGTGTACTCCAAGCAATGGTTCTCCAAAATAAATGATTTTTGGTTCATAGGTAGTTTAGATGTCATTGGCTTATATCTTCTTTTTGGAACCCTCCAAATTTTACCTATGCAAATCTAGCTTCAAAACTTATTGACCTTATAATAGTCCCTCTCTCTCTCAGACATACATACATACCCATATACATATATGTATGTATGTGAATATATGTGTGTCTGTATATATGAACCGGAAAAATTCACCTACATTACTTTTTGGTGTTTCGTTGGAGGAATACGTGGAGGAATAGGTGTAGGTAATAAGTGGAGAGAATAAGGTGCATTTATAGTACATTGGATTTTGAGATGTTGCGGATTTTATTACAAAGATGAAATTGCCGTTCTACTTGCTTTATGTATTTATAGAGTAGATAAATGCAAAATGGTAATTAGAAGGTACAGGGGCAAGCCTATCCCACTGTATAAGTTTATACTATCAAAATGGTGGAATAGAGTATACCATGTGGGCCCACTTATACCCCTACAGGAGAGAATAAGGTGCATTTATAGTACATTGGATTTTGAGATGTTGCGGATTTTATTAGAAAGATGAAATTGCCGTTCTACTTGCTTTATGTATTTATAGAGTAGATAAATGCAAAATGGTAATTAGAGGGTATAGGGGCAAGCCTATCCCACTGTATAAGTTTATACTATCAAAATGGTGGAATAGAGTATACCATGTGGGCCCACTTATACCCCTACATGATATAAGCCCTTATTTTGTAGCTTTTTTGCTGTTTGGCACGAATATCCTTTCTTGTACTTATTTTGCATCCAAACAGTCCCAAAGAGCATTGTTGACGTAGATTTTTGTCTTGAGATCGGTTCAATTGAAGTTAGACGGCAATGGCAGGTCGACTACGGTCGAATGGCGGCGATAGGACTTGCAAGAAAAGTTTGTAATCGGAGGTGGCTCTGGCAGGGACCCTCCGACACTCAAGTCAGAAATCCGACAACAGAAGGAAAGGAGCGAGCATGTTGGAAGAGAAGCCCTCTTATACCTAGAGGATCTCTTTTATTTATAGATGGAGGTTGAAAAGTCGTGAGAGGAAAGAGAATCGACAGTTAGCCTTGACTTATCTGGAGAGATATGGCTGTTATCCTTCCCTTATCTGGAGAGATTTTATTTGTTATTCTTTCTTATCTGCTCTGTTGCCAATGGTCATTGGAATTTTGAAAGAGGCGCAAGATTTGAGGATCTATGAAGGTCAATCATTATAGGCTTCACGTCTTCAGTCAGGACAATTATCCTCAACAATAGCCCTCCTACTCTCGAGTTCGAATCAGAATTGGATCAGACGAAGGGAGTACTTCAGCGTTGTCAAAGACGTGCTATGTCTATAGCTTTTGATGAGGTGAGGGGTCACATCACCTCAATGTTTGTAATTTTTTAGTCATCGAGATCTTCATTGGCTTTGCTCGTCGAAGAGCGAGGGATATTTGAGGGTCCTTGTAGGTTACCTCTTGTTTATTGACGGAGTTCGCAGGCTGAGGGTCCTTATTTACTAGGCCGGTCAGAGGTCGTCTTTTGTTTCCCAAGACTGAGCCAACCAAAGACCGTCTTTTTGTCTGCTGTGGCCTCAGGGGTCTCAAGCGTCTTTTGAAGGGCATTAGGGATCTGGAGGTCTCCACAGGATCTGGTCCGTTGTGGCCTCGAAGATCTCAAGTGTCTCTCGAAGGGCATCAAGGATCCGGAGGTCTTCATTGGCTCTGCTCGCCGAAAATCAAAGGGCCATCGGAGGTGCTGTTCACCAAAAGGTGAAGGGCCATTGGAGATCCTTGCAGGTTAGTGCCCGCATCCTAGTCATCAAGGTTTTTTGCGCACGTCAACTAGGTCGGTGAGCATTGGGGGTCCTCATAGGTTAGTCTCCACTTCCTGCATGACTAAGATCTTCATGAGCATTGACTCGCTGATAGACGAGTATGGCCTTCGGGGGTCTTTGTAGGTTAGCCTTCGCTTGAGTTATGGATCTACACAAAAAATGAGAGAACTCGTCGGATTGACTTCGGCAAGGACTTTCGATTTTAAGTCAAGTCAAGCTCTGGAGTAAAGAAAATAATGGATGATTAGAGTAGTGTTATCCTATTTTAGCTAGTTTGCTTTACTTCAGCTTCCAGGAGTTCGACTTTAGGAGGTTGACTCTAGGAGCTTAGCTTTGGGAGGTTGACTTTGGGAGGTCGGCGACCTCAGTATGGTCTTCACTTTCAGTTGAGTCTTAACCTTTATCTCGGCTCCACTTTTGGTTTCACCTTGGCCTATCCTTTAGTTTCACTTCGGCTTGAGTGTTCAGAGACTTGTGGTCTTGTAAAAAGGAAGGAGAATAGAATAATAGATGGGAGCTTGAATGCCTCTTACCATGAGATCCTTTTGATTCTGCTCAGCCCTTTTCAGTTCTTTGCTTTGGCTCGGTGTACCCTCTTCTTAGTTCGACCTTGAATTTCAACTTGGCACCATTCTGTTATTTGTCTTAGTTTGAACTAGAGCTTTGCCTCAGTTTGGGCTTATTTTTGCATCGGATTAGCCTAATTTTGAGCTCTGTTTGGTCTGGATCTGGGCTCTGGTCAGCTTGGATCTAAGCTCTGGTCAGCCTTGATTTTTTTCTCTGCTCAGATTTGATTTCTCCTTGGCTCGATCTTGATTTTGGTCTCAGCTCAGACTTGATTTTTTTCGGCTCGGTTTTGATTTTGGCCTCATTGGTATGATCTCACCTTGGATTGGTCTTAATTTCTGGGATTGGCCTTGAGCTTAACCTTGGATTGGTCTTGAGAATCTCGGATTGGCTATGAGCTTGACCTTGAATTGATATGATGATCTCACCTCGGATTGGTATGATCTCACCTTGGATTGGCCTTGAGCTTGACCTCGGATTGGTTTGGGATTTGTATGATCTTCACCTTAGATTTGTATGATCTCACCTTGGATCTGTATGGTCTCACCTCGGATCTACTTTAAGCTTGATCTTAGATGGGTCAAGCTTGAACTCGGATTGACCTTGGATTGGCCTCGGATTTGTATGATCTCCACTTCGGATTTGTATGATCTCACCTTGGATCTGCTTTGAGCTTGACGTTGGATGGGTCTTGAGTTTGATCTCGAATTGGTATGATCTCACCTCAGATCTGCATGATCTCATCTCGGATATGCTTTTAGCTTGACCTTGGATGGGTCTTGAGTCTGACCTCAGATTTGTATGATCTCCACCTCGAATTTTTATGATCTCACGTTGGATCTGCTTTGAGCTTGACCTTAGATGGGTCTTGAGTCTGACCTCGGATTTGTATGATCTTCACCTCGGATTTGCATGATCTCATCTCGGATCTACTTTGAGCTTGACCTTGGATGGGTCTTGAGTTCGACCTCGGATTTGTATGATCTCCACCTCGGATTTTTATGATCTCACCTCAGATCTGCTTTGAGCTTGACCTCGGATGGGTCTTGAGTCTGACCTCGAATTTGTATGATCTCCATCTCGGATTTGCATGATCTCATCTCGGATCTGCTCTGAGCTTGACCTTGGATGGGTCTTGAGTCTGACCTCGGATTTGTATGATCTCCACCTCGGATTTTTATGATCTCACCTCGGATCTGCTCTAAGCTTGACCTCGGATGGGTCTTGAGTCTGACCTCGGATTTGTATGATCTCCATCTCTGATTTTTATAATCTCACCTCGGATCTGCTCTGAGCTTGACCTTGGATGGGTCTTAAGTCTGACCTCGGATTTGTATGATCTCCACCTTGGATCTACTTTGAGCTTGACCTTGGATGGATCTTGATTTTCACCTCGGATTGGTATGATCTCACCTTGGTTTGGCTTTGAGAGGTGGGTTTATAGAGGCCGACTTCGATGCCAACTGTGGTCCATGGATCGCAGGGCTCGTATGGAGATACGGAGGAGGCATCGTCCAATGGAGATTGGGCATGCGTAGAGCAGCTTTGATGCTAAGAGGCCTCTGCACATGGGATGATGTGGATGAAAAGCTTCCGCTAGGTGTCAGACTTGCTCCTGTTCATGAGGTTCTCCAACTGGATCTTGTCTAACACATCGGAGATGTTGAGCTTGCAAAGGAAGAACTCTCCCCTAATTTTGATTCTGCCAAAAATTCAATAGTACAAATGGTAAAACAGGAATCCATTATGACTAAGAGATTTTCATAATTTCATTCCTTATCTAGATCCTGCGACGTCCTTTCTTATTTGGATCATCCTTTTCGGATGTTATGATCTCCTTCCTCATCTGGTCTTCCTTTCCGATTGAGATTTCTTCCTTATTTGATGGTGCCTTGGGTAGTGGTGCCTTGGGCGGCGTTCTGCCGCGGCCGATATGGTCTTCCTTGTTGGAGCTGACGAGGCCCTTCGCACTGGGGTACAAAAGGGCCATCCGGCCTCCCCCCTTGATCTTGATTTTTTTTGGAATTCAAATTTAAATTTTGGACGTGAACAAAGATAAAAAAGTGATCCAAAAAATCAAGAGATTCCAGTAATTTTTTTTTTCTAGAAGTCGTAGTCTCTTTCATTGAGAGCCCCCCGATTTTGAGGCCGGCGAGGATGATCCCAGGAGGGGGGCGTTAGCCGCTTTATAGATGGTTGGACCATCAGGCTGATTTGGAGGTAGATGATCGGATCTCGCCGGCGTCAAAGTAGTACGATGAAACTCCTCCCATCGATTGCTCCTTCCCATAAACGGGCCTAAGCCCTTCCTCTAGCGTCATTTTGTTGATGCAGATTTTCGTCTCGAGATCGGATTAGTTGGAGTTGGGCGACGATGGCAGGTCGACTATGACAGAACCTGTAAGAAAAAATTTCTAACTGGAGGTGGCTTCGGTGGGGATTCTCCGATGCTCAAGTCAGAAACCCGACAACAGAAAGAGAGTGAGCGTGTTGGGAGAGAGACCCTCTTATACTTGGAAGGTTCCTATTTATTTATAGATGGAGGTGAAGAGTCGTGAGAGGAAAGAGAATCAGGTGGTTAGTCTTGACTTATCCGGAGAGATATGGCCGTTATCCTTCCCTTATCTGGAGAGATTTTATTTGTTATTCTTCCTTATCTGCTCTGTTGCCAGTGGTCGTTTAAATTTTAAAAGAGGCACGAGATTCGAGCATCCATGAAGGTCAATCCTTCTTTGTAGGCTTCACATCTTCGGCTAGGACAAAATTACCCCCAACAAGTGTCTTTTTAGTACTTATTCCTCGTTAGCTCAGTGAAAACTACATGGAGGAGATAACTTTATCTGATTTAGGGCCTATTTGGATGTCTAGGATTTATAAATTTAGGATAAAATTCATGATAAAATGTGGGATTTGATCTTATAGGATTATACATAAAATCCTATTGGAAGAAAAATCCTATGTAAACTAATAATCATATCCTATGAAAATTAGGATTTCATACCCCACCCTTCTTTTTCTTCTCCTCTCCCCTCTCCTTTTTTTACTAAAAGAATAAACTTATTATTATCAAAATATCATATTAATTATTATAGTTATAAAATAATTTATATCAAAAAAAAGCTAGCATATCTTTGTGTATCTTTAGAATTTAAAATTAAAACTCGTTCAGATTTGGGACGGATTGGAAATTTATCCCTTAGGTATCCGCTATTCGAATCCAATTATATATATTAATTTTTATAAAAATTTTGATCATGAACCTAATCTGACTTGACCCTATCCGATCCAACCCAACCCGACCTAACCCCTCTTATCCAGTTGACCTGAGTTGAGGCGGATACTTTGCGGATACAGATATGAAATTTTTAGTTGCAAGATGGATATGGATATTGGCCAACTTGATCCATACTTTGTCCTTTGCCATCCTAACTCGTTTAGGAGTAATCTATAAGATCTGGAAAGAGTTTGGGATTTAAAATTAAAATCCTTTCAGGCTTGAGATTTACCCCTTGTGTATTGCTTTCTAAACCTAATTATATATATATATATATATGATAAATGTTTATAAACATGTATAAATAATAAGAGGATATGAGGAATTGAACCGAAATTTTTAGATCTCCTAACCACTACCTTAACCAATAAGCCACGATTTGCATCTATTTTTAAATTGTTTGATAATATATTTATACCTTTTTTTTGGTACAAATATATTTATACTATCTGAACTCTTATACATAAACACCCAACACAAAACCCTAGCCTTTGGCCAAGCTTTCCTGTTGGGTTGCTCCAAGCTGCCCACCCGATTGAAATTCCTGAGGACATAAAAAATAGAGGAAAAACTAAGGGAAAACATAGGAAAAATCAACGAGAACAAAGGAAAGATGGATAAATTGAAAGGTAAGACCTTTTCCCGCATACATTGATTATTTTCTTTTCTTTTTGCTTCTTTTTCTTTTCATTTCATTCTCTTTTTTGGAGATCTGTGGCGAAGGAGAGCGCTTGAGGGAGATCGGGGGTTTCTTAGGTTGGGCGGTGAGGAGGTGGAGGTCGTCGGCCAAGGGGAGGGAGAGGAGGCAGAGAATGTGGAGGAGGGGCAGTTGGAGAGGGGAGGAGGTTGAGGGGGAGGAGATGGCATGGGCGAGAGGGATGGGAGATGTGGGGGTGGGAAAGTAGAGCCTGACAATCGTAGGAAAAAAAATGACTTCAGAAGGTCATTTTTTTTTCCTATAAGATTAGCCACTTTCTTTTATTTATTTTTTATTCCATAATTCAATCCCCCAAACAATAGCTGAGAAAGGAAATGGGATTTTTGTCCGTAGGATCCCCAAATCTTATAGGATTTGGGTCAATCCTATCCTTTCCAAACATGCCCTAAATGAGAACAACTCTCTGAATACATATGTTTATTATTAACATATTTCACTGAATGTTATGCAAGAATGAAAGAAGACTTTACAATTCTCACATTTTCTTCTTTATGCATTGTCTTTTTGCTCTAAAATTAAAAAACCACCATGATCTGGACCTCAGCACTGACCTACCTTTTGGTGCTTCTTTCCTTATCGAAATGACATAGTAAGACTCTATTTGATATCATTGTAGCTTTTGTATTTCAGCTTTTAAAAGTAAAACACGAAAATTGAGATAAAATATTTGTTTGGTGTAGTTTTTGTTTTTGTTATTTTAAAAAATTTAGTATCACTTAGAAAAAAGTGAAAGCCTGAAAGCTATTGTAAGTGTCTTTTTTTTTTTTAAAGAAAAGAGAAACATGTTTTAGTTTACCCCTACTACTATTACCGCAACCATTATCTCTATCACTATTATCGCTACCACCACCACCGTTGCTGTGTTGCCATAGCCATTATTGCTACCACCTTCACCACCCCCATCATTGCCCCAACCATGCCATCTTTGCTGCCACCACTGCCACTGCCACCAGCACCACTACTATTGTCATATTGCTAACATTGTTGCCACCACCATCATCGTTGCTAGTGCCACCATTTAAAGTATATGTTTTTAATAGGGGTGGCAACTCTATCTTGTGGGGTATCTGACCTGATCTGACATGAATAGGGTGTTACCCGACCCACGATGGGTACAAATAAAAATAGAAGTTATCTTGAACCCAATCTAGACATAATTCTTCACAATCCCCCCCCGGGTGCTCTCCAAGCACCATTCTGAGGTATGGGGTGGATAAGGGTAATAGATTACCTGGCCTATATCCCATCTGTTGCCATCCTTAGTTTTTGAAAATAATCAGCTACACTAGCATGTATTTCCCATTAATAGGGTTTGCAATCTTGGTACTGGACCTCATACCAGTACCATCTTGGTATAGTATCAATGTGCTAGTACGGGGGTCGGTTTGATGTATTATGGTACTCTATGGCGGGATGCACCCATACGTACCAATACAACATACCATATTCCATAGTGATGTTACTCTCGTCTCTTGCATATACTTAAAAAAAAAAAAAAAAACAATTGACTATACAAATTGTGTTTATGTTTTTAAAAAATTTAGGGAAAAATAAAAATAAAGTTTCAATTTTTAGGGTAAAAACAAAAATATAAAAGTGGCAGTCATTGCCAAATGCAACATAAATATTTTGTTTTAAGCTTATATTGCCCTTTCACCGCCACTTAGGTTTGAACCTGAGACATCTCACTCAGAGGGAGAGAGATGTCAACCAATTGAGTTCAGGCAACCTAAATGTTTTGTTGGTGAATATGTGGCAATAAGGGTTTGTGTTACCACCGAGAAATATCTATTATCTATGTCATGCACTTTGGCCCCATCATAGGGTCCTTCTAGCAAATTGCAGTTTTGCGGGCGAGAGAAGAGGAATACACCAGATGGTTTTTGTTTTAACCTTTTAGAACTTCAACTTTGGTTGCTAGATAATCTATCTTCTTTTAGTGGTATAATATCATCAGTAATAGTTTGTCTCTTCATCCCATTTGTGGGCCTATGCTGAAATGTTATAATAATTTCTACTTCATTAATTTCCATGTACATGGCTTTTCATGGTTCCAACTCAATAATTACTCAAAAAACAATTTTAAAGTATGAACTAGAGCAATTTGGTTGAAATCTTTTAAGCTTTTCTCCTCATTATCTCAAATAGTTAATATTTCGATAGCCTGGATAGTTTCAGTTTGTTTATGATCATATACCCCTTTTCTCCCAAAAAAAATGTATGTTCATTTTCAGTTGCATCGGCGGTTTAGCCTCCCTTTTTTGTTGATTGGTTACTAAATCACTGTAGGTCAATGTTGCTGATTTTGAATCTCTAACTTACCTCAGTACTCACTATTCTAGTGATCGTGCTAATTTTAGCCGCAGGATTTGTGCTACTCTTTTTTATAGCTGACAATTTCTTGAATGTTTGTTCTTTTGGCTCAGGGCAAGCTTCAAAAAGCTGCAGGAGGTAGAATAGCTGTTCTTTTAGATCTACCATTTGAGATTCGAGTAGGAGCACTGTTAGTAGGGGTTGGGGAGACTCGGGGCAGAGTTCAAATTCCAGTCGTGTGACAGCAAGCATTTAGGATTTTGGAAGACTCAGATGCAAAGCTTCTTCTGGTTTGGTGCATATATTGCTGTACTAAAGGCACTGTGCTTGTTCACAATTGAGATGAGGTTGCCATGGCACCTTCTTTGGAAGTTTCTCACAACGTTTTGGGAGAAACATGTGTTCTTCTCTTCCTGATATGCTAAGCTAATTGGTTTTGGTAGGTCCCCAGCAGCACTGTTCTCTCTCTCACACATTTGCATGTCTCTTTATTTTTTTTGATGCTATAGAAAAGCACCCTGAGGCTGCGTTTGGTTCGGCAATAAGAAAAATGGGAATAGTAAAAGTTAATGCTTATAGGATTAATTATCTTACGAGTAATGTCAATTTTGTCTGGTTACACTTTTGATTAGCAAAAAATATATTTTCTGAAATTACTTTTAATTGAAGATTGTTATTATCTGTAAAAAAAGTAAAAGACAGGTATAAAATTGTCTCGTGTCAAGGAATGTTTTATCATGGCTCCCCCTTAGAATAATTATCCGTGTCACAAGCATTATACTGCAGTCATATAATACGTTAAGTCAAAAGCCGCTACCGCTGTTAGACTTCGTTGTGTGTGATATTTCTGGTTCCGACTTCGTTAAGAATGTAATCGGTTGATGGCTATTCAGCTTTTAGTCATCTTCAGGATTCCTCAGGCCACCCCGGTAGGCCATGTTTCACCATCTACATGAAGAAATTACACCCTATACCAGGTGCATGACAGAAACAATGCAAAACAGGGTAAGAGGGGCGGCAATCTGGGATAAGCCGCATAATGAATAGGGCCTATAAGAATAATGCATCTCATTGGTATGGTGCACGTGGTGTAGGGTGTGATTTCTCATCTATATGGGAGCAATCACAATTTAATGACACAAGGCCATGCCATCATTTACCATCATGATTTCAGAATAAAATAATTCGCTACACTGATTGTCGTAGGTCCACTTATGATTGTCACCCAACTATTACGTGCAAAGCTGTAGACCTAACCTCGTTTGCAGAAATCGGACTTTCAAATTGAACATGGTAGAGATTTGTGTGAAACCTCCACCTCTTTCTGGAACGACTGCTGAATCAGGAACCTCTAGGCCACTTTCTCCCAAGCCTTTGTGATCACTCTCCACCCTGTTGACTCGGTGGCTAGCCTACTAGATTACGGTTACTGATACTCTTAAATTCTCTCCAACTCTGCGCAAAGCAACATTACTAAGCTCACCAGACTTTCTGCAACACTGCACAACATAAGGTTAACTCAGTCGGATGACAATGTGCCGTGTAGGTCCAAAGTGCGACTCCACTATGAATAGTGCTTGCAAGTTCCTGTTAGCTGGTGGATGCCGATCAAGTTCGTTTGAGATGCTATGGAAGCTCGTTAAGATTTTCGTTTGGCTTGGTTTTGCATAACAAAATTCTCACCACTGAAAACCTCAAAAAGAGAAGTTCGAATGCTCCCACTCGTTCTCCTCTTTTTGGTGAGGCAGAGGACCTTTCGGCCATCTGTTTCTAGGTTGTTGCTATTCTAGACGGGCGTGGAGTTTCTTCGTTCAAAAGCTAATCAACCCATCCCTGACATAGAGAATAACGAGGTTTTCCATTTTGAAGCTATCGCTGAAGGATACGGTGGTCCATCCATCAAGGTGTAGCAGTGAATTTTAGGAATTTGTTCATGACAAATCTACACTTAAAACATGTTCAAAGGGTTCAGATATAATTTTATCAAGCTATATTACGGTGATCTTGGAGTTGAATATCTTGTCACAGGAGGACACAAAGATCATGAACGTAGACGATCCTTTGGGCCTTAGTGCCCATACTTGCGCAGGTCTATGTGCACAATTCTAGGAACCAGTATCCACCGAACCCATCCATATTGGGTGCTGTATTGGTCACTGACCAGTATAGTACAGTACCAATTTGATATCTGTGCTGGCACATTGTACAACATGGTGGTCAACCATATATAATTTTTTTTAATTTTTAATCTTTATTATTTTTAATTTTATTTTAATTATTATATTTATTTAATATAGGATTTTGATGTTATTTTGATGTCTTTTTTGTCATCAAATGACAATTCAAACACATATAATATAACAAATAAACTTAAAGTACAAAATAGGTACCAATATCTAAGATTTTATGCAGTATCTATATTGTAAGGTTTGTCTCACTATCTAAGGATGGGCATACTAGAAAACGTGCTTGACAAGTCTCATAGTAAAAGGTAGATTGATACATGGCATATTTACTAGCATTCGAGTAGCCATAAAAAAAGAAAACCGATAAGAAGATAATTTGAATGGTATGAATTCTAGTGCCTTGATCTTCAAAGTTTTTCACTATTGTCACACCATCCATTTGAAGATATATGGATAGAGCAGGAAGAAATTTAGTCAGGGCTATGATGGAAGAAATCTTCCTAACTACTACTACTACTAAGGTACAATGCTACTAATAATTTAAGAGCAAGATAGAGTAAAGCTAATGTAGAGATAATTATAGGACTGATTGATGTATCCAAGGTCCCTCCTTTGTACAGTTCATTTATTTATACTTGGAGACTATAACATGTAACTGCCAACTCTCAATAACAATGAATGTCTAGCCTTCGTCTCTAATGGTCCTAGTATTGATGCCAACTCTTCTCTTACTATTCATGTTCATCAAAATGACCAAACTCTCTATTTATCAGACCAATAATTGAACATGATTGGTCTTGAGCTGTTATTAACCTTCATTTGGCCTATCCCTTAATAGCTTGCTTCGACTGTCTCCTTCTAGTCGATCTATAGCACAGTCTATCACACTTAGGAGTATTCTTTAATTGATTTGGTCAGCTTCTCTTATATGGCACTTATTCAGTTCATTCCATTGAATATTCTTTTTACTAGTCATTTGGATGACTACACAAGCTTTAGGTCTTGGCCTATGACTTAAGAGCCCCATCTGATCCTACTTTAGAGTCGCCACGTATGCAGTGAAACTCAAATAATAGGATATGATGTAGACAATACTTCCCACGTCTTGTTAGATATTGATCAAGAGGATAATAGGAGGTACAAGACACATCACTACAGTAAGCACATCACTCGAAAGTTTGGAATCCTTATGCCTTTCAAAGTTTCCACACATTTAGGACAATTCTATGATCATAACTTGTAGAAATATGTATTCCCTCCTTTTGATGATTATCCACATGTCTTGATGAAATAACTCACCCCTTTGATTAGATTGCTTCTTGAAAGACCAAATTCAAATAGGATCCTTTTAGGATATGATGTTGTATGAAACAAAAATATTTTTTAAGTAGCATAGTGGTTCGTCTCTCACCATCACTCCTAGTCCTAGTAGTTCTTACTCCCTTCATTTTCTTTCATCCTTTATACAAAGATGAGGCAAGATGCTACTTCCCTCCATATTTTTTTCATGAGAAACAAGGAGAGCTAGAGTGCTTTAGGGCTCTGCAATCAATAAGTCCTTTCATACTAATTCAAAATGTCCTTGCCAAATATTATTGACAAGGACAAAACTCCTTGCTAGTTCCTAGCCTATGTGGTCGTTGTCTATTCCTTTAGATGAATGTTGGGTTCCGATGGCGCAGTGGAATGGCTAGGTGTTTAAAATTTTTATTCAAAATACCTGACGCACCGAAATTCTAATGCTCAGAAATCCTTGACTATAACAATCAAAGTACAATTAAATTAAACTTGAATAAGAAAAATACCTATAGTACTCATCCTAATTTTCATGAGGCATCCAAGTATCTGCCCTCCAATGGTGATTCACACAAAAATCAGACCAAAGACATCACTCCTTCTTCACCTTGCTTCAAGAGTTCTAGCCCCTAGAACTCGACTAGCCATCAGTTGATTAGATCTTCCTCCAGACTCGAGTCTTGACCTCTCAAAAACTCTCACTAGATCTGAACACCTTCTTCTAGACCTCTTAAACCCTTAGAGCTATTAGGATTAGACTTATCTTAAAAGAACAAGCTTTTATCCTAAACCCTAAAGTTGTGAGAGAGGGAGAGAGGAATTAAATAGGATGTGTAAGAGTTGAATGATCAACCCTATCTGCCGCTCCCTATTTATAGAACCAGAGGATGTGCCAGTAGAGAAGACATGACTTATGTGGAAAGTCATATCAGGTCCTTGTGTCACTTATCTGAGAGTCTTCAAATAGAAGGACTCATCAGGGTGTGATACGTCGAATCCTTTCCTCTCACACGCGCACGCCCAGAAAGAATTGTTCCTCACATCCATTCCATTTTAGAATAGCATGAAAACTTGCCACGTATTTTCTAATTCAAATGAAAAGGTAATCAGCAAGGGATGCCCCATCTAGATAGGAATTTAAATAATAGAAGGACTCTCAACGGGGAGAGATATGTGAGTCCTTCCTCTGTCGCACGCACGCATGCCCAGTAAAAGGGTGTCAAAGCATCAATTAATTCATATGATAAATTTTTAGAATTATCTCATTGAATCAATATTTAAATCTGATCCTTATCAAGAAAAGATATCAAATAAATATGGTATCTAAGATTCCTTAAAGTAGAAGGAGTCTTCGCATCTCTTCGCGCATCCAAAAACTTCTCGCGCATGCGACTTGGTTCCAAGATAGTTTCTATGCCTATTAAAAAGATTTTTTCATACTTTAAATGGTGTGCAAGAGAGTTTAAGATCTGATCCCATTACCATATGAATCAAAGACCCAAAGCAGAAGGATTCTTGGTCCTTCTACATGTCAAATAGAATGAGCATGTGCGCTCTACAATTTTGCACCAAGAGTCCTTCACAACTTGGACTCTTGGTTTTTGGTGTTAAGAGGACTTTAGATGTCCCACTTTGGGCTACCTCCAGATGGCATGACCCAATTGGGTTGGCTAATTTACAAGGTTTGAGACCAAATTGATCTCCTAAGGGGCTAGGATTTTCACATGTGCTAGCTGTTGCATTTCGAGGTTTGAAGCATGCATATGTATTTCAAAACTTAATTTTCTAAACATCGTAGTGGAGAATAAGATTAAAATAATTTTAATCTAAATTTTACATGCATAAAAATATAAAACTATATAGATCTATTTCATATGCTGAAATTGATATATACTAAAATTTAGATTGTGATCAAATCACATGTTTCACAATCTCTTTCTTCAAAATTAGATCTAGAAGAGATGAGGCTCTCTATTAGTTGCACAAGTATCCGGTCTCTATGAGTATCCACTCAGAATCAGCCTGAAATAGTTCTCTATAATCAAAATTTTGATTCTCCAAAATTCAGCCTGCTGAATCTGAACGAAGTCTGGATCGTAATCAACGCTTGATCTTTTTTCTTGATCTTCTTCTTTTCCTTTTCTCTAGAGTTTCTCTTTGCTATGTACTGCTATCAAATGTTAGAAACCAACAAGAAAGAGGCACCCAAACTCCTTTGGGCATGAAACACTTTGGGACGTGCATCCCAAGGGAAGGGTGTGTAGAACCCCCAAGAGAAGAGAAAAGGGGAGGAAGAGAGGGCGTGGGGAGAGCCTTTGGGTGTGAGGGGCTGCTAGTTTGGATGCTCTAGGGACCTTAGGGGAGGTCTCTTTAAATAGGCATGAGAATTAAATCCTATTCAATCTCATAATATAAGTCCTACTTGTATTAGGATTCCTATTAACTTAAGTTATCCAACTTACATTAGGAAGCCCATTAGGCACAACTATTGGAGCCCTTGCACCCATAATTAGACACTCTCTTTTGTACCCAAGAGACACTTCATATGAGAACTAAAGGTCCTCTAATCAATGGATACGTCCAAATTGAATAATTCAAAGTGGCACCCCATAATAACTATCAAAGAGATTCATAAGAGACTTGCACCCTTAATTTATGTGATCGATAACCTTAGACACCCAACAATTGAAGTCTCATGAATCTTATTCATGTAGGTAATCAGAAGATAATTAAGTTAGAATTAACTTATCAAATAAGAATTAACTTATCAAATAAGTAATCCTAACTAAAAGAGGAATTGGGTCCAACCATGTGCTAGCAAGGTTACCATGAACCCAATAGATTTCTTTAAACCTAATTGACACTTTATAAGCTCAATTACTAATTTTAGATATGATACCTTTGTTGTGTAACCTCATAGATTCAATTCTATCTGATAGTGAGACATACAATGATTTCTATCATTGTATCATTGAAACTCTTTTCAATGGGTTGAAACAATTCCACTCTAACTCAATCAAAGATTGTTGATCCAAAAAAACTTCAGTGAGCTCTCACAATCCATCAGTGATACCTAGCAGTATATAGTGGCAACCCAATAGAACTGAAATGAACCTCTAGGTATAGTTAATGTGTGATTCAGTTCCTCTATCGTGAGTCCCGACTAGATGGTAGGTCATGGATAAATTGTCAAACCTCAACATCAATTATATGATAGATTCGATTAGCTTAAGTCTAGATATGATGTCTATAAAAATTTCTTTCCATCAATCACTCTTCTGTAGCCATAGATTCTTGGACTTAATCTTTCAAATTTCATAGGA
The DNA here is from genome assembly GCF_000442705.2 of Elaeis guineensis. Classification (NCBI taxonomy): domain Eukaryota; kingdom Viridiplantae; phylum Streptophyta; class Magnoliopsida; order Arecales; family Arecaceae; genus Elaeis; species Elaeis guineensis. Next base: position 40,077,236 of record NC_025999.2, read on the forward strand.
CTACTCTCTATCAAGGTTGATAAATCTTATCTTGATGCGCATCCTACTTCTACAGTGGACCAACTGTCGTTAATATCTACTACAAGGGTTTATTGAGACCCATGTTTATATGTTAATCAAACTCCAGCAGCCTCACTATGAGCAATAGTACCATTTCAAGTCAAAAGATCAGTCACACAACTACAGCATCAAGACAATCACTGACGATTGAATAGAAATCCAAGTGATCTCTTGTATGGTCACACTCAGTGCTAATTATTCTCTAATAACCATTTGCATTTGTCATCCTGTGTCTCTACACAGTAGATTAAAGACCTATCTATCTCGAAGAAAGTGATTTGTATGTCAGTCTATCCAGATCTATCATCATCCTCATAATGATTCGATGATCGAGAGCCTTTAAGAATTAAATACATATCTCTAATTTTTAATACATTAAGAATATGTATCAAAACTAATTTCATGGATGATTCAAGGATACATTACACTTGAATGAAAAAGAACTTGCCCCTTTTATTGATCATATCAATATATTAAGTACAAAATTGTGTCCTAGATTAATTATAATGTGTCAGTCATATTGGCTTATAGGACATACATCTAACAATCTTCCACTTGGACTAGAGCCAATTGGTCATAAATCTAAGTCCCATCTTTTCAAGGTGAACTTTCATTTTTGGTTGGCTCAGTTACTTAGTCAGTGGATCTGCCATATTATCCACAGAGTCTACTCTTTGTACTTCGATATGAGGTGGTCGCATACACTGCTGCTCTATGTGTTTGAACTTCTGGTGAGATCTTGGGCTCTTTAGCTAGAGCTGTGGTGCCATTATCTTTGCAGTACTGTGTCAGGATATGACATCCAGTTCTACAACTAACATTAAAATCAAAATTTATCCTACGTATCTATAGCACACTCAGCCTCTATTGATCGATTACTCAGAGTCCTTCTAGTAAATCGAACAAGAATACACCCTCGAATCGCAACTCAGAATCTCCTTCAAAGATGAAGAATAGATCCTTAGTCCTTCTTAAGTACTTAAGGATGTTCTTCATAGCTATCCAGTGCTCATCGTCTGAATTCGACTGATACCTGCTCGTGACACTCACAACAAGGATAATATCAGATCGAGTACATAACATGACGTACATGAAGCTCCCTATCATCGAGGTATAAGAAATCCTACTTGTACGCTGAATCTCCTCAGATGTGGTCGGACACATCATCTTAGAGAGACAATACCATACCTAAGAGGGTAAGAGACCTCTCTTGAAGTTTTTCATGTTGAACCTCTTCAGCACCTTCTCTATGCACGGCTTTTGTGAATGGCCAAGCATCCGTTTAGGTCTATTCCTATATACCTTTATTTCAAGAATATAGGATGCTTTCTCTAGATCTTTCATGGAGAATTCCTTGGACAACCATCTTTTGATCGTGGTTAGCATGGGAATATCATTCCCAATGAGGAGAATATCATCCACGTATAATATGAGAAAGGTGATCGCACTCCCATTGACCCTCTTATATACATAAGATTTTTCTTCATTTTTGATGAAATCAAATGATTTGATGGCCTTATCAAAATGATGATTCCAACTCCAAGAGGCTTGCTTCAATCCGTATATGGACCTTTGTAGCTCGTAAACTCTATGATCACCATCACCAGACATAAAATCTATAGGCTACTCCATATAGATATCTCCTTCAAGATATCCATTCAGGAAGGTAGTTTTCACATCCATGTGCCAAATTTCATAATCGTAATAAGCTAAACGGCAAGCAGAGTATGGATGGATTTCAGTATGACTATGGACGAGAAAATTTTTTGATAGTGAATGCCTTCATGCTGACTATAACTTTTAGCCACAAGCCTAGCTTTATAGATCTCTACCTTACCATCGGTACCTATCTTCTTTTTGTAGATCCATTTATACTCAATAGGTACAATATCCTTAGATAGATCCACTAAAGTCTAGACTTGGTTCAAGTGCATCGAGTCAATTTTTGACTTCATTACATCTAACCACTTCTCAAAATCGATGTCAGATATCACCTCGTCAAAGATATTAGGATCATCAATATGACCCCTATCTCCCATAAAGAATATTTTCTTCACTTTCTCCATAAGCATACCCATGTACCTTTCAAGAGGTCGGAGATCTTGCTAGATCTATGAGATGGTAGAGGAACATCAACTACTTGCTCATAGACTATAGGTTTCTGAGGATTTATAGCTCTAAGCTCTTCAGAGACTTTCTCTTCGAGTTCTATTAATCTCCCACTACTGTCATCTGTCTCTTGACATAGGCGGGACATCCTCAAATCTTGAGATAACTCAGACTTGACTTTTTACTGAACCATATCTCATACAGTGTGGTAGGAACGAACTTTGATGGAACTCTATTTAGTAAGTGAATGGCGGTTAATAGGGCATGTCCCCAAAGAAACAAGGATAGATCAGTGAAGCTCATCATGGATCAGACCATATCCAATAGAGTTCTATCCTCTTTTCGGATACCCCATTGAGCTGAGGTGTTCCAGGAGGGGTCCACTGAGAGACTATGCCGTTGTCCTTAAGATATCTCAAAAATTTTTGATTAAGGTATTCACCTCCTCGATCAGATCGAAGAACCTTAATAGGCTTATTTCATGCCTGAATTCTTTGAACTTTTCAAAGGCCTCAGGCTTGTATTTCATTAGATACACATATCCGTGCCTAGATAATTCATTGATAAAGGTAATGAAATAGGTATAACCACCCCTAGCCTGCACATCAAATGGCCCACACAAGTCGGTGTGCACTAGGGCAAGTATCTCTGTGGCTATTTCCCCATGTCCTACAAAAAGTAACTTAGCCATCTTTCTTCGAAGGCAAGATTCACAAGCTGGATATGAATCTGGGCAAAGAGAGTCAAGCATCCCATCTTTTTTCAGTTTGTTTATCCTGTCCTCTTCAATATGGCCTAGTCTATGGTGCCACAAGTACTTCTAGTTAATTTCATCTCTGGATCTCTTTTGACCTACGGTACTCACTATTTGCTTGTTTAGATTCATATTCGTATCAACATGCAAGTGATAAAGACTGTCAATTAAAAGATCTCGTGCAACCAATTGATTTCGCAAATAAATGAAATAAAAATCTTTATTGAAACTAATTTCAAAACCTTCCTGTGCTAGCACAGATACAAAAATTAAATTCTGACTAGCTACAGGAACATAATAACAGTCTTTCAAATCTAATCTAACACCAGATAGTAATCGAAGAGGGTAAGTACCAACGGCCTCTACAGTAACCTTTGCTTCATTACCGATCCGAAGGATCATGTCACCTTCTCTTAATCTCCTACTTTCTATCAGATCCTATATTGAGGTTCATATATGAGCACTCGAGTTAGAGTCTAATACCCAACTAGAAGTAGAAGAAATCATAAAGTTAGATTCAATTATGAGCATACCTTTAGAAGGTTTATCATCCTTTTTGATCTTTAGGCTCTCCAGGTATTTTGGATAGTTTTTCCTCTAGTGACCTTCAGCATGATAGTGAAAATATTTTTTCTTTGCCTCAGCCACCTTTGGACTATCTTTTGTTGGCTTGCTCTCTTTCTTCTGCTTCTTTACAGATTTAGTCTTCTTCCTTCTAACAGACTATTTCTTGAAAGAAGAAGTCCGCTTCACAGCAAGAACAGAGCCTCTTGAACTCTTCAAGGTACCATCCGTAGTGACCAACATATTGACAAGTTCGAAAATAGTACAGTCAAGTTTGTTTATATAAAAATTCACAATGAATTGACTATAAGAACTGGTAAGGGATTGACAGATCAGATCCATCAATAATTCCTTTTGTATTTCTAGCCTGAGCTTTCCAAGCTCCTCAATATCCTGGATCACTATCATACAATGCTCATGGACAGACTGCCCATCGTGCATCTTTAGGTTAAAGAGTTTTTTGGATACTTCGAAGTGCGTAGTACAGCTCTACTCACCATATAATTCTTGCAGGTGAGTGATCATAGCCCGAGCAGTGGGCATATGCTCGTGTTGGCTTTGCAACTTGTTTGACATGGATGCTAGCACATAACACTTGACTCGATTGTCTTCATCTGTCCACTTCTCAAATGTAGCTCTCTGCTCACCAATAGGACGGTTTGGTAACACAATGGGATCCTGATCGAGAACATGACTTAATTTTTTTGAGGTCAGGATAATCCTGAGGTTTTTGAGTCAGTCTTTGTAATTATTACCGATCAAATGATTGGTTTCAAGGATGCTAGCTAGAGGGTTTGAGGCTAACATGATGGTTTAACTGTAAGAGTAGAGATTCAAGTTAGATTTTTATACTTAATTTTTAATTTACTTCTAGAAACTTTAATATACAAATAATGACTTTCACTAATTTATCGGATCCCTCCACTCCCCAAGAAGAAAATGAAAACCCCAACATGATGAAGGATTCCTTATGGGTACTGCAATCCCACCAATGACATGTACCTCACCTAACAGTTATTGGTAACATGCACATCGATGCTAGGCAACTCCTTGCCCAGATGCTTTACTAAGCATGTTGTAGCAACTTGGTCTCTAAGTCATGTGGGCTCACCTAACAGTTATTGCCCACACTTCTTAGTTAAGCCCGACCCACCATTCACAAGTAGGTGCAAGGCCATCATTGGGTCCCTCACCTAACAGTTATTGGGTCCAACCCCATCCTTATCCTAGAGCAACTCTTTGCTAATAGGGTAGTTGTGTATTTTCGATATAACTAAACCACTGTGATCAGCCAAGAACAATCAATGCCGGTAGCACGCCCATACATCTACAATGGTGGAAGATCTATGGACTTAATATTTATGGAGAGGTTTAGATTTAGGTCTCATCTAATCAGTCATCATATGACTGATCTAACTGGTATGGGCTAAACCAAAATACTAAGCAACCTAATTCAAGATTCAATCTTCCAAATTAGCCAGGTAAGTGAAGAATGGTGGGGCTCCCTTCGTTGCCTTCCTAAGACACCAATAAATTGGACAGGTCGGCTAACGAAACTAATTAAATAACTACATCTCATTAGCTTACCTTAGACACTAATAGGTCGATTGTTCAGAATTGGTTGGCTTAAGTGAATCAGGCTCAAACTAATGAGCCAAATTAGATCCTTAGGCTAATCGATTCTACATATGGGACTCTATTGATTTGATCAACAACAATTGTAACTTAATTGATCTAACTCATTTCAACACTTGACTCGGTTTGATCAATTACTTAATCGAATTAGACCCATATGACTCAAATAAAATTTTTGATGTAATCTTATTACATGACCTAATTTTTAATTTCTCATGACCAAAATCCTCATGCACAAACATAAATTTTAGATTCTAAAATTATATTTGAGATCTAAATTCTTTACATAAAAGTAAATTTTAAAATATAAAAATAATTTTTAAGTTTTAACATATAAACATATATCATATATATGCATGTATAATTAGTCCTAAATAAAATTTCAGATTTAAGCATGATATCATATATCTCATATACTAATCATGGATCAAATTAAAAATAAATTTATGATCTAAATATGCAATCATATATCATATATATGAATTAAAATTCAGATCAAAAAAAAAAATTTTAGGTTTCATGCATGCATCTATATTTTACATGAACATTAACTAGAACTCTTTCTAGATCAAAATTTAGATCTATGCATGCAACAATATATCAACTATATATTTTAAAATTAAATCTAAAATTAAATTTTAGATTTGAAGATCTATCCATACATCTTATGTATCAAAAAAAAATTAATTTTAAAATTTTTTCAAAAATATGTATATCAAAATTCAGCATATGAAAACCCGTAGCTCTGATACCACTATTGGATTTCGGGGTTTGAAGCATACATATGTGTTTCAAAACTTAATTTTCTAAGTACCATAGTAGAGAATAAGATTAAAATAATTTTAATCTAAATTTTATATGTATAAAAATATAAAATCACATGGATCTATTTCATATGCTGAAATTGATATATGCTAAAATTTAGATTGTGATCAAATCATATACTTATTTCGCAATCTCTTTCTTCAAAATTGGATCTGAAAGAGATAAGGTTCTCTGTTATCCGCACAAGAATCCTCTATAAGTATCCACTCAAGATCTACCTAGAATAGCCCTCTATAATCTGAATTTTGATTCTCCAAAATTCAGCCTGCTGAATTTGAACGAAGCCTGGATCGTAATCAATACTTGATCTTTTTCCTTGATCTTCTTCTTCTCCTCTTCTCTAGAGTTTTTTCTTGCTATGTGCTGCTACCAGATGCTAGAAATCAGCAAGAAAGAGGCATCCAAACTCTTTTGGGCATGGAACACCTTGGGACGCGCGTCCCAAGAGAAGGGCATGTAGAATGCCCAAGAGAAGGGCATTTAGAATGCCCAAGAGAAGAGAAAAAGGGAGGAAGAGAGGGCATGGGGAGAGCCTTTGGGTGTGAGGGACTGCTGATTTTTAGGAACCTTAGGAGAGGTTTCTTTAAATAAGTATGAGGATTGAATCCTATTTAATCTCATAATACAAGTCCTACTTGCATTAAGATTCTTATTAACTTAAGTTATTCAACTTACATTACAAAGCTTATTAGGTGTCAACTATTGGAGCCCTTGCACCCATAATTAGACACTCTCTTTTGCACTCAAGAGATATCCCATATGAGAACTAAAGGTCCTCTAATCAATAGACACATCCAAATTGAACAATTCAAAGTGACACCCCATAATAACTATCAAGGAGATTCATAAGGGACTTGCACCCTTAATTTATGTGATCCATAACCTTAGACACCCAACAATTAGAGTCTCATAAATCTTATTCATGGAGGTAATCAGTAGATAATTAAGTTAGAATTAACTTATCAAATAAGTAATCCTAACTGAAAGAGAAATTGAGTCCAACCATGTGCTAGCAAGGTTACCATGAATCCAATGGATTTTTCTAAATCCAATTGACACTTTTTAAGCTCAATTACTAATTCCAGGCATGATCCCTTTGTTGTGTGACCTCATAGATTCAATTTTATCTGATAGTGAGATATACAATGATCTTTATCATTATATCATTGAAACTCTTTTCAATGGATCGAAATAATTTCACTCTAACTCAATCAAAGATTGCCGATCCAAAACAATTCTAGTGAGCTCTCACAATCCACCAGTGACACCTTGCAGTATATAGTGGCAATCCAGTAAAACTGAAATAAACTTCTAAGTATAGTTAACGAATGATTCAGTCCCTCTATCGTGAGTCCCGACTAGATGGCAGGTCATGGATAAATCATCAAACCTCAATATCAGTCATATGATAGATTCGATTAGCTCAAGTCCAGATATGATATCCATGAAAACTTCTTTTCATCAATCACTCTACTGTGGTCACAGATTCTTGGATTTAGCCTCTCAAATCCCATAGGACTACTCTTCTCTATCAAGATTGATAGATCCTATCTTGATGCGCATCCTACTCCTACGGTGGATCAACTGTCGTCAATATCCACTACAAGAGCTCATTGAGACCCATGTTAATATGTCGATCAAATCTCAATAGCCTCATTGTGAGCAGTAGTACCATCTCAAGTTAAAGAATTAGTCACACAACTACAGCATCAAGACCATCACTGATGATTGAATAGAAATCCAAGTGATCTCTCGTATGGTCATGCTTAGTGCTAGTTATTCTCTAACAACCACTTGTACTTGTCATCCTGTCTCTCTCTACACAGTAGATTAGAGATCCATCTATCCTAAAAAAGGTAATTTGTGCACCAATCTATCCAGATCTATCATTGTCCTCATGATGATCCTATGATCGGGAGCTTTTAAGAATTAAATATATGTCTCTAATTCTCAACACCTTGAGAATATGTATCGAAACTAATTTCATGGATGATTCAAGGATACATTACACTTGAATAAAAAAGAACTTACCCCTTTTATTGATCATATCAATATATTAAGTATAAAATTATATCCTAGATTAATTATAATGTGTCAGCTATATTGACTTCTACGACATACATCTAATACCAGCATACTTACCGGAGATCCTGATTGGATCCAAAATCTCAATCAATCTTATCAAAAAGATCCTTAGCCAATTTTCTTATGTGTGTGATCCATTGGGTTCTATATTTAGCCAGCAGTAGGTTCAGATGTAAGTTGATCTAATTTGATTATACTTCTTCTAATCGATTAAGATCCAAAATGAGCTAATTCGAGTTCAGCAATTAGAACCCTTTGTAATTGATGATCAAATTAAACTCTTTAATTCGATCAAATCTATAAATCAAGATTGATATCTAGTAACGTATCATGACTATCCAGAAGATATAAAATTTGATAGAAATATTAAATATATCCTTCAGTGGTAAGTTATCATGTAATTCAATCCTTCGATCATCCTTACATCCCGAATATGTTCATAAGTATAGAATCATGTCAAACTCAAATGCATATTTATATTGATTCTCTAACAATCAATGATGACTCCAATAAGGAAGTATTAGAAACTCTTTCTAATCTCTATGCTGTTTTTGGTCATAAGATTTTTTTTGAGTCATCTAAAGATGAGAATTCACAGGATGCGATTTCTCCTTACTAGGAGTGATCGATTCCATATTGACCGACTCATAACCTTCGTACACACTCCACCATATCTAGAACATCCCATATATGTCTTGATGGTATGTCTGGATATGAACTAAAATATGGATTCATATGCATAAGATTCCATGATGATCTCAAATCTATGGATTACTTCTACAACTCTCATTTAGAGAACCATCTTTTAACATGCAAGTAAAACTTTTATAAGATGTTCTCTATCGATAAGTCAATTCAGTGGACTCATATCTAAATGAGCACTCACATCCTTGTATTTGTTAGAAAATCGGGTAGGATGCTTGCATAGATTTTAAAAATCTTTTCAAGAGCAGCGGAAAAACAATCGGGTTAAATCTTTTAACCCCACATGTATTAGATCTCATCTAATCCTACCCAAGCTCTGGAGTAAAGATATGCATATAATCTAAAAATTAAAATAAGGATGAGATTAAATCTCAATATCTTTGCATAGGTAGAAATCTACCACTATCGATGATCTCAGATTCGAAAATCCTCGAGCTACACACATGTCTGACCTCTACAGGTATCTACTGAGATCAATCTTGAATCCTTCTTCTCATGTTAGATCTTTCTTCTTTAAGAAAGTCTATACATCTTTGAACCTTAATCTGTAAATGATCTAGACTGCAACTTCAACCTTTGAACTGCAGCCTCCTCCTCATTTCTTGTTGTAGAAGAGGATCCTTCTTCTTCTTGACATATGGAATAAGAAAACCCAACCTTGGGCATGGGAAAGAGAAGAGGGAGAGAGGGTGTGGCATGGAGAAGGAGAGAGGAGAGTTTTGATTTGTCAAAATTCTATTCTTCCCAAACCCTAAGAGACTATTTTTTTAAATAGATCCTTGATTCAAATCAAGAACCAATTAACTTAAAAAGGCTAGTTCTTATCTCATAAAGATTTTTATCCTTTTAATTTGATTATTTTTTATTAAAATCAGACTTAATTAGTAGGATATCAACCTCTTTTGCCAAGTATATGGGGCACCCTAGTCAGATAAGGCAGACTGAGTGGGCGCCCCTTGCAATATAGGGCAGGTAGATGGGGCACCAACAATTGATGCCCCTTTAGGGTTTTCATGCATAAGAGAGGGGGCATAGCCCCTCTCTCTCTCCTTCCACACCAATGCAAGAGAGTGGGTGGGGCCCTCTCTCTTCTTGGCGCTCCTTTAGGGTTTTCATGCATAAGAGAGGGAGCATAGCCCCTCTCTCTCTTTCCTTCCACACCAATGCAAGAGAGCGGGTGGGGCTCTCTCTCTTCCTCATGCCAATCCAAGAGATGGCATATAGCCCCTCTCTCTTTTTCCTTCCACACCAATGCAAGAGAGCTGGTGGGGCTCTCTCTCTTCCTCATGCCAATCCAAGAGATGGCATGCTATTGTAATTTTCAAAAGAGATGCATGGCGCCATCTCTTCTTTCCCTTAATTTCACACATAATATCATAAAATAAATAAGGAGATAATGAGAAGATAATGAGGAGATAATGTAGCCAACTCATTGATTTAATCCAATCCTTTTAGGCTCACAATTTGGCACCCAGCTAAACTCTAATGGATTTAGGTTAGGTTCAATGCAATGGACTTGATCCAATCGAAGTTTCGAGAAGAATTAGGTTTAACTATGTGATAGCATGGTTCTCTTAAATCCAATTAAATTTCAATAAATTCTAACTCAATTAGAACTTCATAAGCCTAATTGATAAATTCAAGATTAAATCTCTTAATGTGTGATCCCATAGATTCTATTCTATCTAGTAGTGAGATGTATTGTGATCTCCATCATAATATCATCGAAACTCTTTTCGATGGGTTGAAATATTTTCAATTCTATCCTTCGAGGGTCATCGATATTCATCAAGATGATGTCCGATAAGTCCCATAATCCATCAGTGACACCTAGCAGTATGTAGTGGCAATCCAGTAGAATGAAAGTATGAATCTCTAGGTGCAATTATCGTATGATTCAGTCCTTCTATCGTGAGTCTTGATTTGACGAAGGTCATGAAGAACTCGTCAGACCTCATTGTCAGTCATATACTAGATTGGTTCGATTTGAGTTTATTTGTAAATCTCATGAAAACTCTTTTCTAATATTCACACTTGCTTTGGATAAAGACTTTCTCAACTCAGTTTCACAAATCACATAGGACTTTTTTTTTTCTATCAAGATCGATAGATTCTATCTAGATGCATCCTACATCTAACAGCGAATCTGAACCTACTGTAGCCAATATACACAGCAAAAATATGAATGGTTAGGGATCAAGAGAATATGCAGTCAAGCTCAGTAGCCTCACTATGAATAGCCAATGACACCACAGGTCAAAGAACCACTTACACCACTACAGCATTGAAAAGACCACTGTCGAGTGAGTAGACATCCAAGTGGTTTCTCGTATTGATCACACACAGTGCAAGTTGTTCTCTAACAACTATTAGCACCCTCACCCTAATGTCCCTATATTGCTGACCTGAGACTCATTTGCCCACAAGGGAGGTGAATCATGCACCAATCTTGAATGGATTGATCACTATCCTTCATAACGATCCTTATATCAGATGCATTTAGAAATTAATCACTAATTAATGTATGTCTTAAATTCTCAATACTTTGAAAATATATAAAAATCATCTTTGTTAATTTTTAGGATAAATTATGAATACATAAATATGATTGAAATAAATTTTTTTTTATCGATAATAAAAATATTATTAGTATAATATTAAGTCCTAAAATTATAAAATATATCAGCTAATAATTAGCTTCTAGGGCACAAATCTAACAAACTCCCACTTGACCTAAAGTCAATTGGCCATATACCTTTGGCTCATCTTCTCAAGGTGAGCTTCGATCTTCTGCTGGCTGAGAGGCTTGGTCAGTGGATCCACCACATTTAGCATGGAGTTGACTCTTTGCACCTCGACGAACTTCTTCTCGAGGTATTCATGTATAATGTGAAGCCACCGCTCTATATGCTTGGACTTCTGGTAAGATCTGGACTCCTTAGCAAGGGCTATGGCACCGTTGTTGTCACAGTGCAGTGCAATGGTATTTGATGGCATCACACCTAGCTCTGCAACAAACTTCTTGAACCAAAAGACTTCTTAGCAGCTTCAAAGGCGACGATGTACTCGACTTTCACGATCAAATCTGCAATGATTGATTGTTTGAAACTCTTCCAGCTAACCACACTACTATTACACAAGAAGATACACCTTGATGTAGACTTTCTATCATCGACATCAGTCATGAAGTCTGAATTAGTGTATCCCTCAACTTTCAGTTTCGATCCTCCACCAAAGATCAACAATAAATTCTTAATCCTTCTCAAATACTTAAGAATATTTTTAACAGCAATCTAGTGTTCTTCACCTGGATTCGTCTGATATCTGCTCGTGACAATCACGACAAGGGCTATATCAGGTCGTGTACATAACATGGTGTACATGAGGCTCCCTATTGCCCCAAGCATAAGGGATCTTGGTCATGCACTGGATCTCCTTAGGTGTGTCAGGACACATCTTCTTGGAGAGATGAATGCCATGTCTAAGGGTCAAAAGATCCTTCTTGGACTTTTTCATGCTGAACCTCTTTAGCACCTCTTCTATGTTATTCTTTTCGATCTATTTCTATAGATTTTTATATCAAATATGTAGGAAACTTCTCCTAGGTCTTTCATGGTAAACTCTTTTGACAACCATACTTTGATCGATGTCAGCATGAAAATATCATTCTAAATCAGGAGGATGTCATCCACGTACAATACGAAGAATGTGACAGTGCTCCTATTGACTTTTTTATACATACACTGTTCTTCCTCATTTTTGATGAAATCAAATATTTTGATCACATCATTAAGTGTTTCAACTTCGAGATGCTTGTTTAAGTCTATATATGGACCTTTGCAGCTTGCTGACCTTGTGATCACTATCATTGGATGTGAAACCCAAAGATTGCTTCATATAGATATCTTCCTCAAGATATCTATTTAGGAAGGCAGTTTTCACATCCATCTATCAAATTTTATCATCATAAAAGGCTGCTATCGTAAGCAGAGTACGGATGGATTTCAGCATGGCTACGAACAAAAAGATTTCATGATAGTCAATGCCTTCATGTTGACTATAACCTTTCACAATTAGCCTTGTCTTATAGGTCTTTACCTTACCATCCAATCTATTTTTTTTTATAAATCCATTTACAACCAATAGGTACAATACCTTCAGGTGGATCTACTGAGGAACAAATCTGGTTGGAATGCATGGAGTCAATTTCTGACTTCATCACTTCCATTCATTTCTCAAAGTCTATATCTACATTACCTCATCATAGGTTTTGAGATTATTCCTAATGTTCTTATCTCCCACAGGGATGCTTTCTCTAAATCTTTTGTAAGAATATCTAAGTATCTTTCAAGAGGATAGGAGATTCTACTTGATCTATGAGGTGGAGGAGATATCATATCTACTAGCTTACAACTAGATTCAAATTCTTGGACTCGATGCTCTTCAGAGACTTTCTCTACGAGCTTAATCTTCCTCCCACTGTCTCCATCTTAGATAAACTCTTTTTCTAAGAAGATAGCATGACCTTTCACAATCACATTGTGATTTTTAGGAAGATAGAAGTAGTTTTCTATGATTTTTTTAGGATACCCTATGAAGCAAGTCCTAACGGACTTAGCCTCTAACTTGTCCACCTACTATTGTTTGACATGAGCCAGACATCTTCAAATCTTGAGGTACCTAAGAGTTAGCTTCTTATCATGTCATAACTCATATGGTATGGTAGGAATAGATTTAGAGGGAATCTAATTCAAAAGATAAATTGTAGAAAGCAATGCATGTCTCCGAAGAATGACAGAAAGGTTGTGAAGCTCATCATGGATCAGACCATATCTAATAGGATCTGATTTCTCCTTTTAGATATCCTATTGAGCTGAGGTATCCCTGGAGGTGTTCACTATGAGACTATGCCATTGTTGGGTTCAGATAGCGCATCGAAATAGTGGACTTTAAAAATTTATGATCATAAAATCCATAACACCTGAAACCCTAGATCCAAGATTTCTTAACTAATTGTAATTAATGAACAACTAATAAAGTAATTAAGAAGTAGTTTAGATAAATACCTCTTATGCTAAATTCTCAAATCTCCACAGACACACAAGCGTATGCCCTCCACAGGTGATCCACATGGAAATTGCTCTTGGAACAGGACTCCTTGCACCAAAATCTCATTGATGAGTTTTAATCAATAGAACTCGATTTGACCCAATTTGATCAAACCCGCACCTTGACTTGGATTTGGTCACTCCTTGACTTGGACTTGGACTCCTAAACCCTCTATTCCTTCCTTTATTTTTCTCCTAATTTTTTGTAGGCTCTTATCTTAAAGTGAGGCAGACTTGTCTTAATTTCAAGATAATGTCTTAACAAGACAAAGAAGAGAACTATCGGAAAGAGTTGAAAATGCCTTGAACTACTATGCCGCCACCTATTTATAGTAACGGAAGGGGCATAGAAGGGATCCAAATATGCTCTTTCATGGAGTTATTTAATCAGTATATAAAAAAAATAAGAGTCTTATTTGAGAAGGACTCTTAATTATAAGATACGGTGATTCAGTCTTTTCTCGCATCTCTTGTGCGTATCATTAATTAGGAGATGCCATATGCACCTCAAACCATCTCAAAAAATTTTAATATTTTGCCATGTGGTAGCCACTTGAATCAAGATTCTAATAGCATAAAAATCAAACATGAAAATTCCCCAATCATGAGAAAAAAATATGTGAAGTCATGATTATTTGCGTTTCCAACTGCCACATGCACAGATCTTTGGGGCATCTCACACCCCATCTGGCCATGGCACATTTTAAGCTTTGTGCCATGCAGATAGAGGGTTAAGAGTGCTTTGTCATAGATGTAGAAATTAGATAAGAAGAAGATTTAAAATCTCTTCACCGATCAAAATAATTTCAGCCTTATCATTTTGTGCGCCAGACTTAATGGAGTCCTAACTAACTTGGACTCTATATATGGCAGCCCAAATGGCTAAAAATATCTAATAAAATCCAGATAAATCTGGTCCAAGTCAAAACATAATCCAATTTAATTAATAGTCCAATTGGGTTAGCCAATTCAACAAGATTTTGGCCAAATCAGCTCGATTAATGAGCTAGGGTTTGTGCCACATGTGCTAGTATGTTTCCTAGCAACCCTAGTTGGTTTATTTGGTCCAACCAACCAACCAAAACCTATTCTTGATTAATTTTTTAATGTGTATGATCCTATAGGCTCCACATCTAGCCAGCAGTAAGTCCAGATATATGTTGACTTGATTAGATTAGACTCTATCTAATCAATTTAGGTCAAACCCATGTCAACTCGAGTTATCAAATTAGAACTCTTTCTAATTGACTCATGAATTAATCACTTCAATTCATGAAAACTCATAAGACATGATTGACATTTAGCAATGTGTCATACCCACCTGAAGGATGTAGAATTTAGTAAAAATTATCAAAATATCCTTCAGTGGTAAGTTACTATACAATTTAATCCTTCGATCATCCTGTATCTCGAATATGTTCATGAGTATGAAATTATGTCAAACACAAATACATATTCCTATTGACTTATCATCAATCAATCATGATAACTCTAATGAAGGATTAGAAATCTTTTCTAATCTTCATACTTCTTTGGTCAAAGACTTCTTGAGTTATCTAGAGATGAGAATACATGGGATGTCATCTCCTCTTACTTGGAGTAATCGATTTCTTGTTGATCTACTCATAACTTTCATACATAATCCACCATATCTAGAACACTCCGTTCATGACTTTAGTCATGATTGAGTATGAACCAAAATATAGATTCATGTGCACAAGATTCTATGGTGATCTCAAGTCTATGGATCACTCGCATGTTCTTTTGGTGGATTAAATCAGTGTACTCATATCCAAATGAGCACCCATATCCTTGTATTAGTATTCCTACATAAGTGGTTGTGAGATCACCCACCCTCTTCATCGAGCATACATAGGATATGCTAGTCTTTTCAGATTCATTGATCTCCTGACTCAATGATCTAATGACTAGGATTATTTTAGATTAGGATTCTAGGATTTTAGGTCTCACTGATATGAACCCTTCATACCCATAAAATTATTGTCCTAATCTATGGGATTCATCATAATCTTAAAAACTGTTAAGACATAGTGAATGATGAATCATAAAAATATCTCTTTATTATTGATTAATAATAAATATCATACATGAGTTGGAAGTAATTACAAAAAAGATCCTATCACATATCAAATGCGATTGGCTTGTAGGGCATAATTTTTTCAATCTTTCACTTGCACTAAAGCCAATCATCCTTGTATTTAACACCCATACAATTAAGGTGGCAATCAAGTTATTATTCAGGAAGTGCTTTAGTGAATGGGTCTGTTATGTTGTTCTTTGTATCTACTCGTTCGATGACTACGTCTTGTCTTTCAACAATCTCACAAATGAGATGGAAGTACCTTAGGATGTGTTTGAACTTTTGGTGAGACCTCAGTTTCTTAGCCTATGCCACAGCTCTAGTGTTATCACAAAATAGTGGCACTAAATGTTGAATCTCAAGAACTACAGCCAATTTGATGATGAATTTCTTCATCTAGATAGCTTCCTAAGCTGCTTTACTAACAGCAATATATTCTGCCTCAGTGACAGAGTTAGCTACAGTATATTGTTTGGTATTTTTTCAACTCACGCACCATCATTCAGAGTAAATACATATCCTGATATGGATTTACAATTATTTGGATCTGATTGAAAATTAGAGTCAGTAAAGCCTTCTAGTTTCAACTCCGATCCTCCATAAACTAGAAAAATATCTTTAGTTCTTCTAAGATACTTAAGAATATTTTTCACAGCTTTTCAATGATCATCTCTCGGATCAGTCTGAAACCTACTGACTATGCCTATGGCATAAGTAATATCAGGCATGGTATATAACATGACATACATGATTGATCTTACAGCCAAAGCATAAAGAATTTTACTTATCTTTTCTCTCTCTTTAGGTGTCTTAGGAGATATCTTCTTAGAGAGATGTATGCCTTGACTCATAGATAAGTAACCACTTTTACTTACCTCCATGTTGAATCTTTTCAACATTAAGTTAATATACCTAGATTGGGATAAGCCAAGCATCCTCTTAGATCTATCTCTATAGATTTTTATACCTAGTATATGAAGGAACTAGATCTAAGATTTCAGGGTTAGATCTTGAAATTTTTTCAAGATCAGGCAGTGGAAGACTAAAATAAATCAAAATTTATCTTATAAAATCAGAGAATCTCTAGATCTAAGATTCTATTATATGATTATTACATGATATTAAATTAAAAATTAAAATATAAAGAGCAAGAACTACATGTTGATCATATCAACATGTTTCTATACTACATCTAATTTATGTAAAATATAATAGATCAGATCTATTACCTTGCAAGTTAGATGTTCTAACTTTGCTGATCCAGACTTGAGGATGATGTTGTGAGCCGCACATGCATCCGACCTCTAGGAGTCATCCACATGAGCCCACGAATCACGATCAGAAGTCCTGGTCCAGGAAATCAGCACAGTATGCTGGTACTGTGCTGATCCTTCTTCGATGGTCGATCAGATACCTCCTTCTTCTTGATTTGGACTCTTCCAAAGATAAGAAGTAGGAGGAGTTTTAGATATGAGACACTCTTAGAAAACTCACAGATGGAGGAAGGAAAGAGGTGATCTCAGAAATCCTAGAAGAAGACCCTCTTCTTCTTCTCTTTGCTCTAACCCAGACACTTAGTTTTGTGTCTATTATATCTCCATGCCCCAACATACTTTCTCCCTGATTTTCATATGCCCCAAAGGTCTCTCAATGTTCTATAATCCACAAAAGAATCAAGAAAAAATTTATTTTAAATAATGAGATATGAAGAATCCTTGTCTAGGTCAAATACCTAGTCAAGAAAAATTCAAACAGGGCAAGACAAGTGGCGCCCAACTCTTGGGTGCCTCCTCCTTTTTCTATCATGGACCACCAGCAAAGGGTGCACGATATGTGCCATAAAAGTCACAAAAATCTCAAAAAAAATCTGAGTAAAATCAGTGCCATAAGAAAAAAATTTTGATTTCCTAAAATTCTATCTCATAGAATTTAAAATCCAAACTAATTCCTACATTGACTTGGTCCACAACCACATTCCATGTAAGAGAGAAAGAAAGGAAAGCTTTGGGCATGCATGAAGGCCTGAGAGAGAAGATTTTATCATACAAAATAAGAGAGAGTGGGCGTGGGGGGCTAAGGTGGCGCAAGATGGAATCCTACTCTTACTAGGATTCAATCTATGACTTGTTCAAATTTGATTTCTCAAACCAAATCAAACCAAAATCAAATCAATTCAATTAAAATAGATCTTAACCTAATTAAAAATCTAATTTAATCATATTAAATTAGATTTAAATTTAATTTAATTTTTTAATCAAATTAGAAATTAGGTTGATCCAAGTCTTAATTGGACTAGGACTAGTTTTTCTTTGCACTTGGCTTATCCAATAAACCAATTGGACTTGATCCAATCAAGCCCAAACTAAATCTAATTAAATCATATTCAATTAGACTTAATCTTAGTCCATTGGCTTAATCAAATTAAGCCAATTAGTAATTGAATTGCTAGTCAATCCTCCTGCAACACTTGCACTAGGTTAAATGTCAATCGTATTGATCGTTTAACTCTAGAATGATTCTCAATCGTTGATCAACTATCTGATCGGATCGTGAACTCTAATGTGTGTGACCTCATAGGTTCGAACCTAAGTGGTAGTATAGAAATAAATTTTTATACTAATCAAAATGACCATCTAGCAATGGTACTCAATGGCCGGATAGGTCTAATGTGTAGAACCACATCCTTAGAACCCATGTGGATATAGTTTCCATATTATTCATCCCCTTGACCAAAATGCTCATAGGACACCTCAGAGTTCAATTGTCAACTCTGATCAGGTTGTCCATATTATATTTTAAAATATCAAATCCATCTGATAGATTATCCTAGCCAAGATTTTGCTAAATTGAAATACAACGACTCATTCTTCTCCAACTCTTGGAGTGGTCAATCCCATCTTGATCACACTCTGACTTTGTAAGTACTTGACTGTGCCCAGAAGCCTTTCATCACTGAATTAAAAATTCAGTTAGTCCAGTACCAAAGTACAGTGAGTTGCTTGTGCGTCACTGAGGTGATCTCAGGTCTAAGGGACACTTATACCAATATCCCATCAGAGACATTCTCGACAGTAGAATGCTCTGGAGTTGATCACGTTCAATGATGATGTACCTTTATATCTCACCTGTATGCCATACCACTATCTCCATACTCCTTGATTAAGAGGACAACCAACCCATATGGCCTACAGTGACCTATGCTCGATAGAAGCTGTCGTCCTTATTAACAGCCTATTATTTGGTCGTGAACAGTTTTAAGGACTAATCGATAAATATTCTCTTTATCGAATCTAAATAGTCCTAAGAACTTCATCACAACAACGGAGTTCATTAGAAGATGAAAACTTATGATAAAAATACCAAAAAATATATTTTAGTTATTAACAAATCAATTACAATATAAGGTTGCTCAACCATCAACAGATTGACGATTGTCTTTTGGGATATATTTTCCAACAACTTCTACTTGTCCTAAAGCCACTCAGCACAGTATCTAATACCCATCTTCGACTTGTGATTGTCGAACTCCTTTATCGTCAGGGCTTTAGTGAAGGGGTCGGCCAGATTCTTCTTTCTGTCAATCTTCTGAAGGTCGATGTCACCTCGATCCACGTTCTTCCAGACCAGGTGGAAGCAGCGCAAAATGTGCTTCGTCTGTTGTGTGCTTTGGATTTTTTCGCCTGAGCAATGGCACCAGTGCTGTCGCAGTAGAGCAGGACCGGACCATCGATGAAGGGTGCTACTCTGAGCTCGGTGATGAATTTCCTCAGCCACACAGCTTTCTTCGCGGTATCTGATGCTGCGATATACTCTGTCTCACAAACAGAGTCTGCCACAGTATGCTGCTTGAAACTCTTCCAGCAGATAGCTCCACCATTCAGAGTAAAGATATAATCCGACACGCTTCTGCTGTTATCATGGTCAGATTGAAAGTTAGAGTCTGTGAATCTCATAAGTTTCAGATCGACTCGCCATAAACCAACCATTGGTCCTTAGTATTTCTCAAATACTTAAGGATGGCTTTAACCACTTTTCAGTGGTTTTCTCCAGGATCAGATTGGTATCTACTCACTTCTCCTAGTTAGTATGCCCCATCTGACCTTATACATATCATGACGTACATGATAGATCCCACGATCGAAGCATATGGGACTCTACTCATACGCTCTCTCTCTTCAGGAGTTGTCAGACAATCCTTCTTAGAGAGAGAAATTTCATGGCCTATTAGTAGATAGCCCTTCTTGAAATTCTTTATGCTGAACCTCTTCAGTACAGTATCTATGTACGTGGACTGGGATAACCCAAGCATCCTTTTAGATTTATCCCTATAGATCTTCATCTCTAGGATGTAGGATACTTCACCCAAGTCCTTCATAGAGAACTGTGATGACAACCAAATTTTTATTTCCTGTAGTGTGGGGATGTCATTCCTGATTAAGAAAATATCATCCACGTACAAGACAAGGTATACCATAACTGGACCATTTGCCCATTTATAGATGCAGGGCTCTTCTTCGTTCTTAATGAAGCCATACATTTTGATCACCTTATCAAAATGCATGTTCTAACTCCGAGAAGCTTGCTTCAATCCATAAATGAATCTTTGAAGTTTGTACACCTTGGACTCATCTGTGGATGTAAACCCCTTAGGTTGTATCATATACACCTCTTCGGTTAGCTCTCCATTCAGGAAAGCTGTTTTTACATCCATCTGTCAGATCTCATAATCCAGATGGGCAGCTATTGCAAGCATTATCTGAATGAAATTGAGCATTGCCACAAGAGAGAACGTCTTGTTATAGTCAATATCATAATGTTGACGATTTTCCTTGGCAACCAGATGGGCTTTATAGGTCTCCACCTTTCCGTCTACGCCCCACTTTCTTTTGAAGACCCATTTACACCCAATGGGTTTAATCCCTTCAGGTGGGTCAACCAATGTCCGTACATCATTGACCTTCATAGACTCCATTTCAGATTTTATGGCTTCAAGCTATTTTTTGGAATCAGATCTCTGCATTGCATCCATATAGGTGATCGGTTCCTCATCATTCTCATCGAGTTTGATGGGATCATCATTTCGGACCAAGAAATCATAGTATCTGTCCGGCTGACGCGATACTCTATCGGATTGCCTTAATGGTGCAGGTACATAGGGCTCCAGATCTGATCTAATCAAATCTGACTTCGATTTAGCTATTGGTGTCGGTCCTTCTACCTATTGAACTTCATTAAGTTCAACCTTAGAGGCAACGGTTCTTTCACCAAGAAACTCCTTTTCTAAAAAGGTTACCTTAAGGCTGACAAACACCTTTTGTTCATCAGCATGGTAGAAAAAATATCTTTTGGTCTCCTTGGGGTACCCTATGAATATGAATTTGTCAGACCTAGGTCCAAGTTTATCTGTAACTAACCATTTGACATAGACTGGGCACCCCCAGATCCTAAGGTGTGAAAGTGCAGGCTTACGCCCTGTCCATATCTCATATGGAGTCTTAATTACATACTTACTTGGAACCCTATTTAACAGATAATAGGCCGATTTGAGTGCATATCCCCAGAAAGATATCGACAAGCTGGCAAAATCCATCATGGATCGGACCATGTCTAACAGAGTCTGATTTTTCCTTTCAGACACACCATTATACGGTGGTGTTCTTGGAGGAGTCCATTGGAAGAGAATCCTATTCTCTTCTAGATATGTGAGAAACTCATCAGAAAGATATTTCCCTCCTCGATCAGACCGAAGAGTTTTAATACTCTTCCCAGTTTGTTTTTCTACTTCACTTCAGAATCGTTTGAACATTTCAAATGAATCTGATTTATGTTTCATTAGATAGACATATCCATATCTGGATAGATCATCCGTGAAAGTGATGAAGTAGAAATATCCACCTCTAAAACTTGTGCTCATGGGCCCGCATACATCAGTATGTACTAGGCCCAAGAGCTCAGTAGCTCTCTCACCTTTTTCAGTAAAAAGTGACTTGATCATTTTGTCAAGAAGACAGGACTCATAGGTTGGAAGTGATTCACAATCACTGACTTCGAAGATTCCCTCTTGAGTCAACCTGTTTATTCTGTCTTATTTATATGACCTAGCCTATAGTGCCATAAGTAGATATCTTATACACTATCTAATCTAGGGTGCTTACCAGTAGAATAGACTATGTTAATAGGTTGTGATAACATATACACACCATTGTTCAAATATCCACAAAAAATAGTAACACCATTCATAATGATATTACCAACTTGTTTCTTTATTAAAATTTCATAATCATTTTTGGCCAGAAGGCCTACAGAAATAACATTTAAAAAGAAATTGAGACAAAAATGACAATCATTAAGAACAATGGAATGGGACTCAAATACAAGTTTCAAGATTTCTAATGCTAGAACTGGAACTGATCTTCCATCTCCAACATTTAGGAACCTCTCGCCTTGCTCGAATCTCCTATTGACCTGCAACCCCTGCAACGAATTACAAATATGGTAAGGGCTACCGGTATCTAATACCCAGTCAGTTATATCACAAATAGAGTAATTGCAAGGAGTTATCATATAAATACCTTGCCCAGCAACAGCTTGCTTCTTTTTCTGCCTGTTCGGGTCTAGGGAGGCAATGTACTGAGGATAGTTTCTCTTTCAGTACCCTCGTTTCTTGCAAAAGAAGCATTCAGCTTGACTCTTATCGGGCTTGATCTTTTTGGTCTAGCCCTGCACTGATGTCCCAGTCTGAACTTGCACCTTCTTCACTTTCTTCTTCTTGTTCTTCTTCCCTTTCTCAAAGGATCGAGAACCAGAAGATGAACCTTCCACTAAGTTTACCAACTCCTTGTGGAGTTGGTGATCCTTCTCAAAGTTCTGAAGCAACCCCAGTAATCCATGGTAGTTTACTTCAGGCTTTGTCATTCTATAATGAGTGAGAAATGGGAGATAAGAATTGGGCAGCGAGTTCAGTATTGCATCTTTCGCAAGCTGCTCATGCAAGGAAAAGCCGAGCATGCTCAAACACTCCATTAGCTCGATCATGTACAATACATGATCAGTGATAGAGGCACCATCCCGTATTTTAGCATTGAAGATGGCACAACTAGTTTTGTGTCTCTCCATGTCATCGGGTGTGCCAAAGGCATCCTCAAACATTTGAAGCAAGTCTTTTGGCTGAGCCATCTCAAATCTACGATTGAACTCATCGCTCATGGCAGCCAGCATGATGCAGCGCACTGTGATCCGGTCACTGAGCCACTTCTGATAAGTATCTTTGATTGTTCCATGTGCATTGGCAGCTGGCTCCTCAGGTGCAGGATCCGTTATCACATATAGGATCTGTTTATGCTCCAGGACTATTTTCAACTTTTGGTACCAGCTACCGAAGTTGGATCCCACCAACTTATCATTGTCCAATAATGATCGAAGCGATAGGGAAGTGGCCATATCTGCACAAAGAAAAATCATAGCCTAATTAGTAATTGATTCATTAAACCTAAAGATTTATACTTTAATCAAAAATTTCTTCCACTATTTTATTCAAATTTATAGCCTCTACTTTCAATTCAAAAAATTATCCTAATTTCTTAGTGGGTACTAGAATCTACTTAGACTGCACACAAGCCCAACTTTGGTTGGCCAACCCATGTTCATCTAAAGGTAGGTTTATAACTAATTATTTTTTTAAATAATTTTTAATAATTTTAATTTTGCCCCAGTCCCTAATCAGTAGGCTTTGGCCTCCACTGAAAAGGTCTGGTTAGATCCAACCATTAACATGACCATACTTGGTCCATCTAGCCAATGAATGATTAGGTCCAACTTTGGTTGGCTAACCTAACCACTGTTTGAAAGATGCTGTCAAGAAATCATGTTATGAATGACAATTCCATCAGTCGATAAGCACCAGGCCTTTGGGCCTCCAATGATTATCCAACTGATGGACCCATTATCATCCACTTAATGGGAGGCTATGATCTAGTTATCACCATAACTATTTTATTTTAAGGACCTAATAATTTTAAAAGATTTAATTGATTTAGAGGAGAAGGTCAGATGAACTAGCTTATCATGATCCTCCTACCGGCTTCACCAAGTCTGCTTAAGAGAGATCATTAAAAGGGCTGGTCTACGAGTACCTAAATCAGTCACACTGATTTACCTAGCTGACATGGGTCAGCTCAAATAGTCAAGTGATCCGATCAAAATATAATTTCACCAAGAGGCCAGGTAAGTTCGATCAGTAGGAAGGTCTGCCAAAGCTTGCCTTAGACACCATCAGAAATGGCCAGGTAAGCGGGCTCCCAATTAAAAACCACCAGTCTGGTTACCTTAGACACCAACTGGTTTAATTAGTTTCGATTAGATCAATCTAACAGTTCGTGCTAGACCGCTTAGCCAAGAATCAAGTCTATTTGGTTCTCGTTAAAGACATGGACTTGACCAACTACAACTATTGTAATTGATCTAGAGAATCCTTGACCTAATCTAAGACAACAATTGATTAGATTTAGTCAATTCTCTAATTAAGTCCATCTTTAATCTAACCATAGGTCTAACTCAATTAATGGACCTAATTCCCACTAACCCATTAACCCAATGTGTTATGATTTGTGTCTTAGGTTCTTCAATTCACAATCCTAGAACCTAATCAAACAACTTCTTAATTCTTAATTAAGTTTTGGGCTGAGGGTTGGGTTCGGCTTTTCAAAAATAATTTTTATGTTTGTAAAATATTTTTATAACGTGGTTCTACCAACCAAGTTGTATGTTTGATTCATAATCAAAATACAAGTGAAATAAGCATGAAACTACTTTAGATCTAATCTAAATAGGTTCATGTAATTGAAATAATTTCAACTTTAAACTGTGTAAATTTTTTAGATAAATATATGATGGTTCTTTGCGCAAAAATTATTAACAAAGAGATTTTATTTTAGATTTAACTTTTTTTAAATTCAATAAATTATAAATTTAATCTAGATCACATCTAACAAATTTATAATTAAAGATAGATCTACACGAACTAGGACAACCTTTGCACTGTAAGGGGTAAACCTTACAGCTGGACAACCTACAGTTCGTGATTGATCTAAAAATTTTAATTTCAGATTTAGCAATCAGATTATAAATTAGATCTAATCTAAAAAATAATCTAAGCATGTATAAATAATCATGTAATAAATAATCTAGGCTCTTATACCAATTGAAGGAACCAGATCTATGGTTTCAGGGTTAGATCTTGAAACTTTTTTAAGATCAGGCAGCGGAAGACTAAAATAAATCAAAATTTATCTTATAAAATTAGAAAATTTTTAGATCTAAGATCCTATTACATGATTATTACATGGTATTAAATCAAAAATTAAAATATAAAGAGCAAGAACTACATGTTGATCATATCAATATGTTTCTATACTACATCTAATGTATTAAAATATAATAGATCAGATCTATTACCTTGCAAGTTAGATGTTATAACTTTGCTGATCCGAGCTTGAGGATGATGTTGTAAGCCGCACATGCATCCGACCTCTAGGAGTCATCCACACGAGCCCACGAATCACGATCAAAAGTTCTGGTCTAAAAAATCAGCACAGTATGCTAGTACTGTGCTGATCCTTCTTCGATGGTCGATCAGATGCCTCCTTCTTCTTAATTTGGACTCTTTCAAAGATGAGAAGTAGGAGAAGAGTTTTTAGATATGAGACACTCTCAGAAAACTCATAGATGGAGGAAGGAAAGAGGTGATCTCAGCAACCCTAGAAGAAGACCCTCTTCTTCTTCTCTTTGCTCTAACCCAAACACTTAGTTTTGTGTCTCTTATATCTCCATGCGCCAACACTCTTTCTCATTGATTTTCACACATAAAAAAGGTCTCTCAATACTCTATAATTCACAAAATTCTCAAAAAAAATTTATTTTAAATAATGAGATATGAAGAATCCTTGTCTAGGTCAAATACCTAGTCAAGAAAAATCCAAACAGGGCAAGACAAATGGCGCCCAACTCTTGGGTGCCTCCTCCTTCTTTTTCTGCCATGGTCACCAGAAAAGGGTGCATGATATGTGCCATAAAAGCCATAAAAATGTTAGAAAATATCTGGATAAAATCAGTGCCACAAAGAAAGAGTTTTGGTTTCTTAAAATTTTATCTCATAGAATTTGAAATCCAAACTAATTCCTACTTTGACTTGGTCCACAACCACATTCCATGTAAGAGAGAAAGAGAGAAAAGCTTTGGGCATGCATGAAGGCCTGGGAGAGAAGATTTTATCGCACAAAATAAGAAAGAGTGGGCATAGGGGGCTAAGGTGGTGCAAGGTGGAATCCTAGTCTTACTAGGATTCAATCTATGACTTGTTCAAATTTGGTTTCTCAAACCAAATCAAACCAAAACCAAATAAACCAAATTAAAATAGATCTTAACCCAATTAAAAATCTAATTTAATTTAATTTAATTTAATTTAAATTTAATTTAATTTTTTAATCAAATTAAAAATTAGGTTGATCCAAGTCCTAAATGGATTAGGACTAGTTTTTTCTTGCACTTGGCTTATCCAATAAACCAATTGAACTTGATCCAATCAAGCCCAAACTAAATCTAATTAAATTATATTCAATTAGACTTAATCTCAGACCATTGGCTTAATCAAATTAAGCCAATTAGCAATCAAATTGCTAATCGATCCTCCTACAACACTTGTACTAGGTTAAATGTCAATCGTATTGATCGTTTAACCCTAGAACGATTCTCAATCATTGATCAACTATCTGATCGAATCATGAACTCTAATGTGTATGACCTCATAGGTCTGAATCTAAGTTGATAGTATAGAAATAAATTTTTGTACCAATCGAAGTGACCATCTAGCAATGGTACCCGAGGGCCGGATAGGTCGAATGTGTAGAACAACATCCTTAGAACCCATGCGGATATAGTTTCTATATAATTCATCCTCTTGACCAAAATGCTCATAGGATACCTCAGAGTTCAACTGTCAACTCTGATCAGGTTGTCCATATTGTATTTCAAAATATCAAATCCATCTGATGGATTATCCTGGCCAAGATTTTGCTAAATTGAAATACAGCGACTCATTCTTCTCCAACTCTTAGAGTGGTCAATCCCATCTTGATCACACTCTGATTTTACAAGTACTTGATTATGCCCAGAAGCCTTCCATCACTGAATTAAAAATTTGGTTAGTCCAGTACCAAAGCACAGTGAGTTGCTTGCAAGTCACTGAGGTGATCTCAGATCTAAGGGACACTTATACCTATATCCCATCAGAGACATTCTCGATAACAGAATGCTCTGAAGTTGGTCATGTTCAATGATGATGTATCTTTATATCTTATCTGTATGTCATATCAGTGTCTCCACACTCCTTGGTTAAGAGGATAACCAACCCATATGGCCTACAACGACCTATGCTCGATAGAAGCTGTCATCTTTATTAACAGCCTATCATTTGGTCGTGAACAGTTTTAAGGACTAATCGATAAATCCTCTCTTTATTGAACCTAAATAGTCCTAAGGACTTCATCATAACAATGGAGTTCATTAGAAGATGAAAACTTATGATGAAAATGCTAAAAAATATATTTTATTTATTAACAAATCAATTACAATACAAGGTTGCTCAACCGTCAACAGATTGACGATTGGCTTTTGGGACATATTTTTCAATAGTATATAGGATGCTTCTCCTAAATATTTCATGAAAAACTTTTTAGATAGCCAAGCTTTGACCGATTGTGACATTGGGATATCATTTCCAATGATAAGTATATCATCAACATACAAGACTAAGAAGACTATGGCATTGCCACTTATCTTCTTATACACAAATGGCTCATTAATATTTTTGATAAAATCAAACTCCTTTACAGTTTCATCAAAGTAGATATTCCAACTCCTCGAGGCTTGCTTTAATTCATAAATGGATCTTATTGGCTTGCATACTTGATTTGATCTCTCACTTGAGACAAATCTCTCTGACTGTGATATATAAACTTCTTCCTTAAGATTTTCATTAAGAAAAATAATTTTTACATCTATTTGTTAGATTTTATAATCATAATATGCAGCTATAGCAAGCATAATTTGAATGAACTTGAGCATTACTACTGATGAAAAGATTTCATTTTAATCAATTTCTTGTCTTTGCTTAAAACTTTTTGCCACTAGCCTAGCCTTGTAGGTTTTTACTTGGCCATCTGCTCCAATCTTCTTCTTAAAGATCTATTTACACCCTATTGGAATTATACCCTCAAGTGGATCAATCAAAGTCCATACTTTGTTGGAGTACAGGAAATCCATCTCAGATTTTATAGCTTTACGCCATTTATCAGAGTTTCTACTCTGAATAGCTTATGTATAGGTCATAGGATCATCATCCTGAATGATATAGATTTCATTGTAATTCTCAATGATAAAATCATATCTTAGAGATACATTCCGTACTCTTTCTGACCTTTGGATAGGAGGCATGTGTTGTGGATGTTCCTAATCAACAGGTTCAATTGGTTTTGGAATTTCATATTGAGGATAAGATGAGGTAGATTGTAGGTTTTGAACTTCACTTAGTTCAATCATCCTTCCACATCTCTTTTCTTGGATAATTTTTTTTTTAAAAAAATAGTATGCCTACTGACAAAAATCTTTTGTTCAATAGGATGATAAAAGAGATATCCAATACCTTCTTGAGGATAATCTATAAATTTATATTTGTCAGCTCTAGCACTTAACTTATATCCAAAAGTATTTTTGACATAAGTAGGACATCCTCAAATCTTAAAATATTTATGATTTGGCTTTTTTACTTTCCATAACTCATATGGAGTGCTGGTTACTGACTTAGATGGTACCCTATTCAAGATGTAAGCAGCTATTTCTAGGGCATATCCCCAGAAAGATATGAAAAGATTTGTGACACACATCATAGACCACATCATATCTAATAGAGTGTGATTTCTTCTTTTTTCTACACCATTTAACTATGGCATATAAAGAGGTATCCATTTAGAGAGAATTTCATATCCTTTAAGATGATCAAGAATTCATTGGACAAGAATTCATGATCTCGATCAAATCGAAGCACTTTAATATTTTTTTCAGTTTGATTTTCGATCATCTTTTGATATTTCTTAAACTTATCAAAGGCATCGAATTTGTGTTTCATGAGATACATATATCCATATCTTGATAAGTCATCTGTAAAAGTTATAAAATAGGAATATCCATCTTTGGCATGAGTTGTCATAGATCCACAAATATCTAAATGTATAAGACCTAACAATTCATTTGCCCTTTCTCCATGTCCTATGAATGGAGACTTGGTCATCTTACCCATGAGACAGGATTCATAAGTTTTAAATGATTCAAAATTATTAGAATCAAAATTTTTTTTTTGTACAACTTGTGTAATCTTGACTTACTAATATGATCAAGTCAGCAATGCTAGAGATATGAGTTATTCTCATCATCTCTCTTTCTTTTTCTATTGTTATCAATAAGAAAAATATTATCGTTGAGCAAAAGAGTAAAAAGACTATTATCCACATATGTATTACCCAAAAATTCATTGGAATAAAAAATAGAGCAACAATTGCTCTTAGCCTTTATTTCATATCCATGTTCCAATAATAAGGGTATAGAAATAATATTTCTAATGACATTGGGCATATAATAATAGTCTTGTGACTCCAATGTCTTGCCAGATGGCAATGACAATATACAGGCTTTAGATTTATGCCCTAGAAGCTAATTATTGGCAGACACATTTTATAATTTCAGGACTTAACCTTGTACTTATAATATTTTTATTATCAATGAAGGGCTTTTTCATTTCAATCATGTTTATGTGTTTATGATTTGTCTTAAAAATTAATAAAGATAATTTTTGTATATTCTCAAAGTGTTGAGAATTTGAGATATACATTAATTAGTGATTAATTTTTAAATACTCTCGATCAAAGGATCATCACGGAGGATAGTGATCACTCTATTCGAGATTGGTATACAGTCACCTCCCTTATGGGCAGATGAGTCTCGAATCTGTAGTGTAGGGATACTGGGGTGAGGGTGTGGATAGTTGTTAGAGAACAACTTGCACTGAGCGTGACCAACATGAGAAACCACATGGATGTCTCCTCACTCGTTAGTGATCTTTTCGATACTACAGTGGTGTGAGTAGTCCTTTGACCTGTGGTGTCATTGGCTATTCACAGCAAGGCTACTAAGTTTGACTGTACATTCTCTTGATCCCTAGCCATTCAGGTCCTTGCTGTGTACGTTAGTTTTGGTAGGTTCAGGTTCACTATTTGGAGTAGGATGTACCAAGATAAAATCTATCGATCTTGGTAAAAAAGAAGAAGTCCTATGTGATTTATAAGATAGAGTTCAGAAAGTCTTTAGCTAAAGCAAGTGTGAGTACTGAAAAAATTTTTTATGAGATTCATAAATGAACTCGAGTTGAGCTAATCTAACATATGACTGGCAATGGGATCTGACGAGTTCTCCATAACCTCCGTCAAGTTAGAACATATGATAGAAGGACTGAATCATATGATAACTGTACCAAGAGGTTCATACTTTCATTCTATTGGGTTGTCACTACATACTGCTAGGTGTCACAGATGGATTGTGGGACTCATCAGGCATCGTCTTGATGATTGATGATCGTCGAAAGATAGAATTGAAAATGTTCCAACCCATTGAAAAGAGTTTCGATGATATTGTGATGGAGATCACAATATATCTCACTACCAGATAGAATAAAATTTATGGGGTCACATATTAAGAGATTTAATCTTGAATTTGCCAATTGGAGTTATGAAGTTCTAATTGGGTTAGGATTTATTGAAATCTTATTAGGTTTAAGAAAATCATGCTAGCACATAGTTAAATCAATTCTTCTTGAGATTTTGATTGGATCAAGTTCATTGCCTTGAACCTAACCTAAATCCATATAAGTTTAGTTGGGTGCCTAATTGTGAGCTCAAGAGGATTGAATTAAGTCAATGAGTTAGCTAAATTATCTCCTCATTATCTTCTCATTATTTCTTCATAATGTGTGTGGAATTATCGGAAAGAAGGGATGGTGTAATCCTCCATTTTTGGTAGGACCAAGGGGCGCCAACCCCCTGGATAATGTAAGAGGGGCCCGCCCCCTCTTATGGCTAGGCATGGAAGGGGAGAAAGAGAGGAGCTACGCCCCCTCTCTTGTGTATGTAAACCCCAAGGGGGTGCCAAGTGTTGGCGCCTCATCTACCTGCCTTATATTGCATGGGGTGTCCACTCAGATTGCTTTATCTAATTGGACACCCCATATGCTTACCAAAAGAGACTGATATCCTACTAATTAAGTCTGATTTTAATAGAAAAAAATTAGATTAAAAAGATAGAAATTCTTATGAGATAAGAACATGCCTTTTTAAGTTAATTGGTTTCTAATTTGGATCAAGGAAGGATCTATTTACAAAGATAGTCTCTTAGGATTTGGATGAATAGAATTTTATGAAACAAAAATTTCTCTCTCTCCTTCTCCATGCCACACCCTCTCTCTCTTCCCTTTCCATGCCCAAGGGTTGGGCATCCATCCTTCTACACATCAAGAGTTAAGGAGGTTTTCTTCTACAGTGAGGAACGAAGAGAAAAAGACTGCAGTTCAAGAGTTGAGTTCGTAGTCAAGATCAAAGAGTTGATCAAAGTTCTAAAGAACTGAGATTATACTTGAAGAAAAAAGATCTATCACAAGAAGAAAGATTCAAGGTTCATTTCGATGGATACCTGTAGAGGTCGGACACATGTGTAGCTTGAGGACCTTCAAATATGAGATTATCTATTATGGTGAATTACTACCCATGCAAAGGTATTGAGATTTGATCTCATTCTTATTTTATTTTTTAGATTATATGTATTTCTTTACTTTTGAGCTTTGGTAGGATTAGATGAGATTTAATGCATGTGAGGTTAAAGGGTTTAACCCGATTGTTTTTCCACTGTGATTGAAAAATTTTTGAAATCTATACATGCATCCTACCCAATTTTCTAATAGTGGTATTAGAGCCACTGATTTTTAAAGACATATATGATCTAGTTTTTATCTTGAATCTAAAAGTTTTGATGATTTAAAATTAATCTTGTGCTGGTATAAAGTTGTCCTGATATACAGTTTATCCCTTATATTGAAAAGGTTGTCCTAGCACAAGATAGATCGATTTTGAAAATTATTTTCAAAATAATTAAATTAATTTTTTAGATCTAAAAATTAGTATATGTGATATATCTTATTTCATATTTAGATCTGAAATTAGAATGATTAAAAGTTCACATCAAACTGGAATAAGGTTGTCCTGGTATATGGTTTACTCTCTATATTGAAAAAGTTATCATAGTTTGATGTGAATCAATTTTTTAAAAAATATTTTTAAAATATTTTAATCATTATTTTAGATCTAATTATACATATATTTGATATATATATTTTTAGTCTTAGATCTGAAATTTGATGTATATGTGATACATATTTTAGTTTAGATCTAAAACTACATATATGTGATATATGACATTAGGTTTAGATCTGAAACTATTTCAAGATCATAAGCCACTAATGCATGCAATAAAATATAATCTAAAAATTATTTTTAGATCTAAAATTATGTTATTGCATGTGAAGAAAAAGTAAGGCAGTACTATGCATATAATTTTAAAATTTTTAACAGTAGATTTATTAGATTAAATATTTTAATTTATTTTACATGCATAAGATCTAATCTAGACTATCATTTCAAAAATTAAGATATGATTTAATATGAATATAAGATTTAAAAATAAAAATCTACATCGATCTAATCAATGTTGCAGACTCGATCTAACCATTAGATCTATCAAAACTAGTGTAACAAGTTGAAAACTCATTACCAGATTATGGATTGCTAATCTCCACAAATATCTTGTATAGGAGAGGGTCCCTTCAAGTTGCTCGCAACCATATGAAGATGTCTGGCCTCTTTAGATTATCCATACAAAGATCGGTGCAGATCCTCCTTGGAAGTGCTAGCTTGCAAGGATCTTTGAAGGCTGAACTCTTCTTCTTCTTTTGATATCTTGAATGCTCCAAAGGAGAAGAAGAATTAGAGGAGGAAGAGGAGAGAAGAGAGAGCTCTGGAGAAAAATAAAATCAGCAAAGGAACATAACATATGGCTTTCAATAATTGGAACCTCCCTTTATATAGATGGACTTTAGGGTTTGGGTCAAGAGGAGGGGCGCCAATATCTCCACGTCAATCAAATATTGGCATCCCAAAATTTTCAAAATTGAGTGTTTGGTGTGAGGAGGAGATTTGGTGTCCCTGATTTGATCAGGGGTTAGGTTTAGTTAATTTCTGATTTGATTAGAATTTTATTAAACCTAATTAAGCCTAATTATGTTGGGTTTAATTTGGTCTAATTGTGCTCAACCTATTTTAAACTAGGTTGGCTCAATTTGAATCAAACCACCTTGTTTTAAATTCCCTGCGTCACCCAACTTCCTTGCACCCATTTGAATTCACGAGAAGAAACTTCTCATGAAATTTTTCTCATGTAAAACCCTTCCCCACGTCCTCATTTGTGCACCATATGGATGGATAAATTAATTAGTTAGCCATTCAAATTCAAAGCATGTTTGAATTTGAATGGATAACTTATCACTTGCCCTTTCATCCTTATCCATTTTGTGTGCCACATTACTTACACGAGAAAAGGTTTCTCGTGAAATTTTTCACGCACAAAGAGCCACGCCCCTTCTCTTCTCATGCCCAAAAGGATAGGGATAAGTTAGTTTTCGTTTGAATTCAAATTTGATTTGAATTCAAATATGTAACCTCTTGTCTTTATCCTCTCACGCGGATAAGACACGTTCGACGTTGTTTTAAAAAGAGGAGAAAGGTGGGACGTGCGTAGAAAAATTAGGAGAGAAACTTTGGGGCGTGAGGAAGGCTTCTGCGCACGTGAAGGTCCAAAACCTTCTGAGAGAAAAAGAAAGAAAAGAGAGAAAATTGGGCGCAGGGTTTTTGGTGTGTACCCTAGGGTTTCTACCTAGGGTTCGGGAAGTGAGATTGGTGTGCCACGAGTGTCGTGAGTCCACCAAATTTCAGAGAGAGATCCATCAGCCTCTCAAGTAACTGTGCAGATGATCCGGAGTATCGGAGAAGTCGGCACACATCGATCGAAGGAGTTCGATCAACATCTGCCATCAAAAGGGTGAAATCACGAACTAGCATTCGTGAGGAGCTGATCAGATGGGAGCTTCGTGTGGATGATCCGTAGAGGCCAGACAATTGGGTGGCTACGACGTGACGATCAGAGCCCTCCGACGGTGATCAGATTACGGTGATCGACTACCCGCAAAAGGTGATGTGTTCTGAACACAGTACTGTAAAACGTTTACTGATTCAAATTTGAATTTCAAATTTAAATGCATGCTGTTGTATCATATTTAGATCCTAGTGTAGGGTTAATTAGTATTAATTAATAAGATTAATTAATAATTCCACTGTAAAATAGTAATTTTGAAAAAGTTTTAAAATTACCATTTTGCCCCTGCACTAAATTTTCGCTTCAATTGGTATCAGAGCAGGTTCTAGAATATGATATACATATGCATGCGTAGATTAAGGTGTAATCTATAAGTTTAAATTTGAAATTCAAAATTCAAATTCTAAATTCAAAAAGATTTGAAATTTAAAATTTGAAATTTGTTAGAAGTTTCAAATTTGAAATTCAAAATTTGAAATTTGAAATTTGGTTGAAATCTCAAATTTGAAATTTAAATTTGAAATTCGAAATTCGAAATTTGAAATTTGAAATTCAAAATTCGAAATTTGAAATTTGGTTGAAATCTCAAATTTGAAATTTGAAATTTGAAATTTGAAATTTAAAATTTGAAATTCAAAATTCAAAATTTAAAATTCAAAGATTGAAAATTCGAAATTTGAAATTTGGTTGAAATCTCAAATTTGAAATTTAAAAAATTTGAAATTTGAAATTCAAAATTTAAATTTTGAAATTTGTATATTTAGATATACATGATCCAAGTAGCAAGTAATCTAATTGGGTTGGTTGCCATGACCGTTCGGTCATAGGAGAAAAGTAGGGTTTAAAGGCCCTCTCTTCCCATTCGATGGGGTCTCCTATGGCGGTAGGGGTGCCGATGCAATTATATCCCATGCCGATGAAGCAGCGAAAGAACTTAATTAAGAAATTTATCATGAATGTGTTAGATTAGATCTAAAAGAAAATTTATGATTTATTTTGAGTTATTTTCTGTTATGAAATGAGCAATAGAATTGCTGTTTATGAAATGTGCTGACCCGTTTGTGAAATGAGTTAACACATTTGGTGAATAGAAAAATAAAATCTTTCAAATTTGAAAATTATTTTCGAAATGCCAAACCCTGACCCATCAGCCCAAGTACTTAATTAAAAGAATTAAGTGTTGTCTAGTAGGTCTAGAATTGTGAATTAAGACCTAAGACAATTGCATAAACTTTTGAGTCAATGGGTTAGATGAATTAGGTCCATAATTGGGTTAGACCTAAGGTTAGTTTAAAAAAATGGACTAATTGGAGTAATTGGTCAAATCTAATCAAAAGTTGAATTAGATTAGGTCAAGGATACTCTAGACTCAACTTCAATAGTTGTAGTTGAATGGGTCCATGTCTTTAACAAGACCAAGATGGACTTAATTCATGGCTACGCGGTGGAGCTCTATTTACTAAGTTGATCAAAATTAAAACTAATGAACCGGTTGGTGTCTAAGGTAAGTTCGGCAGTTTTGACCAGTGGTTTTTAAGTGGGAGCTACTCGCATTGATTCGATCATTGACGAGTTAATGGCAAATCCCCACCACTGATCTCACTTACCTGGCCAATCTGGTAAGTTAGATTTTGATTAGATCACTTGGTGATTAGAGCTCACCCATGTCATTAGGTAAATCAGTATGACTGATTTAGGTGCTCCTAATGCCAGCTTTAATTAAATCTTTTTTTAATCTGACTTGGTGAAGTCAGTGGGAGGATTAAAATTGGCTGGATGATTTCTTCTCTACTATTCTTTAATAAAATCCTCAAAATTATTAGGTCCCTAAAATGATTAAGTTATAATGATAACTAAGTCATAGCCTCCCATTAAG
The DNA here is from genome assembly GCF_000442705.2 of Elaeis guineensis. Lineage (NCBI taxonomy): Eukaryota > Viridiplantae > Streptophyta > Magnoliopsida > Arecales > Arecaceae > Elaeis > Elaeis guineensis. The sequence continues at coordinate 40,113,358 of NC_025999.2, forward strand.
TGAATGATAATGAGTCCATTAGTTCAATGATCATTGGAGGCCCAAAGGCCTGATGCTCATTGGCTAATGGAATTATTATTCATAATATGATAATTTGATTGAGTCTTTCTGATGGTGGTTAGGTTGGCCGGCCAAAGTCGGGCCTGATCATTTATTGGTTCGATTCACTAAATTAAGTCATGTTAATGGTTGGACCTAACCAGATCTTTTCAGTGGAGGCCAAAGCCTACTGATTAGGTTCTGGGGCAAAATAAATTACTAGAAGTTGTTTAGAGAAACAACTGGTTAAGAACCTACCCATAGATGCACATGGGTTGACCAACCAAAGTTGGGCTCGTGTGTAGTCTGTGTGGATTCTAGTACCCATTAAGGAATTAAAGTAATTTCTCGAATTGGAGGATGAGGCTACCAGTTCGTAAAATATTGGGAAAAACTTTAGACTAAAGTCCAAGTCTTTAGTATTAATTTATGTACTAATAGAGGTCTCATTTTTCTTTAAGCAGCTATGGCCACTACCCTGTCGCTCCGATCATTATTAGATAATGACAAGCTCATGGGACCCAATTTCGATAGCTGGTATCGAAAATTGAAAATCGTCCTTGAGCATGAGCGGATCCTTTATGTAGTAACGGATCCAGCACCTGAGGAGCTAGCTCCGAACGCTAGTAAGGCGATCCGAGACACTTACTTGAAGTGGCTCAATGATCGCACCACCGTTCGATGTATTATGCTGGCAGCAATGAATGACGAGTTTAGCCGAAGGTTTGAGAACGCCCAGCCACAGGAGATGCTTCAAATGTTGAACGACTCTTTTGGCACGCCTGACGACGTTGAAAGGCACAAAACTAGTTGTGCTATTTTCAATGCTCGGATGAGGGATGGGGCCTCAGTCACTGATCATGTACTGTATATGATCGAGATGATTGAGCGCCTAAGCAAATTGGGCTTTCCTCTGCACGAGCAGCTCGGTAAGGATGCGATCCTTAATTCCTTTCCCAAGTCCTTCCTCCCATTCCTTACTCATTTTCGAATGACAAAGCCTGCAGTAAACTACCACGGATTGTTGGGGTTGCTGCAGAACTTTGAGAAGGATCACCAACTCCATAAGGAGTCAGTGAATGTAGTGGGAGGGTCTTCTTCTCGTCGTCAACCCTTTGGGAAGGGGAAGAAGAACAAGAAGAAGAAAAATAAGAAGGTGCAATCTAATGCTGGGACAGTAGCACGGGGTCAGACCAAGAAGCGTAAGCATGACCAGAGCCAGGCGGAGTGCTTCTTTTGCAAGAAGCACAGGCATTGGAAGAGGAACTGTCCTCAATACATTGCCTCCCTGGACCCGAACAGGCCAAAGAAGAAGCAAGGTAATTATATGATAACTCCTTGCAACTTTTCGATTTGTGATACTACTGCCTGGGTATTGGATACCGGAAGCCCTTATCATATTTGTAATTCGATGCAGGGTCTGCAGGTCAGTAGGAGATTTGATGAAGGCGAGAGGTTCCTGAATGTTGGAGATGGAAGCAAAGTTCCAATTCTAGCTTTAGGAATCATGAGTCTTGTAATCAATTCTCGTAATGTAATTCTGAGTGAATGTCACTATTGTCCAAGTTTTTTGTTAAATATTATTTCTGTAGGCCTTTTGGCCATGTACGGTTATGATTTTTTAATAAAAAAAATATTTGCAATATCATTTTGAATGGTGTTACAATATTTGTTGGACAATTAAATAATGGAATTTACTTACTATCACAGCCTGTTAATGTGGTTCAAAAATTCGGTAAACGCTCTAGAATAGATAATGTGTCAGAAGTCTACCTTTGGCACTGTAGGCTAGGTCATATCAATAAGAACAGGATAAACAGGTTGGCTCAAGAAGGAATTCTTGAAGTTAGTGATTGTGAATCACTTCCAACCTGTGAGTCCTGTCTTCTTGGAAAGATGACCAAGTCACCTTTTACTGGAAAAGGTGAGCGAGCCAGTGAACTCTTAGGTCTGGTACATTCTGATATATATGGACCCATGAGCTTAAGTGCAAGAGGTGGATTTTTCTACTTCATAACCTTCACAGACGACCTATCTAGGTATGGGTATGTCTATTTAATGAAGCATAAGTCGGAATCATTTGAAATGTTCAAACTATTCCGAAATGAGGTAGAAAAATAAACTGGGAAGTGTATTAAAACTCTTCGATCTGATCGAGGAGGTGAATACCTTTCCAATGAGTTTCTGACGTATCTAGAGGAGAATGGGATTCTCTCTCAGTGGACTCCTCCTGGAACACCACAGCATAATGGTGTGTCTGAAAGGAGGAATCGGACCCTGTTAGACATGGTTCGATCCATGATGGGGTTTGCTGGTCTACCGATCTCCCTCTGGGGATATGCACTCGAATCAGCTTGTTACCTTCTAAATAGAGTTCCGAGTAAGTCTGTAGCCAAAACGCCATATGAGATATGGATAGGACGTAAGCCAGTACTCTCGCACCTTAGGGTTTGGGGGTGTCCGGCTTATGTTAAACGTTTAATTACAGACAAGCTTGGACCTAGGTCTGACAAGTGTAATTTTATAGGGTACCCAAAAGAGACCAAAGGGTATTATTTCTACCTTGCTGATGAGCAAAAGGTGTTTGTCAGCCTTAAGGCAATCTTTTTAGAAAAAGAGTTCCTTAGTGAAGGAACTGTTGCCTCTAAAGTCGAACTTGACGAAGTTCGACAGGTGGAAAAACCGACACATGTTACTGAACCTGAACCGGATTTGATTAGATCAGATCCGGAGCCCATTGATTATGCACCCTTAAGGCGGTCTGGTAGAGTACCACATCAACTGAACAGATACTATGGTTTCTTGGTCCGGGATGGTGATCCCATCGAACTTGATGAAAACGATGAGGATCCGATCACCTACATGGATGCAATGCAGAGACCTGACTCTGAGAAATGGCTAGAGGCCATGAAATCCGAAATGGAGTCCATGAAGGTCAACGATGTGTGGACATTGGTTGACCCACCCGAAGGAGTAAAACCCATAGGGTGTAAGTGGGTCTTCAAAAGGAAGAGGGGTGCAGACGGAAAGGTGGAGACCTATAAAGCCCGTCTGGTTGCCAAGGGATATCGTCAACGTTATGGTATAGACTATGACGAGATGTTTTCTCCTGTGGCAATGCTCAAATCCATTCGGATTATGCTTGCGATAGCTGCCCATCTGGACTATGAAATCTGGCAGATGGATGTGAAGACAGCTTTCCTAAACGGAGAGCTGGACGAAGAGGTGTATATGATACAACCTGAAGGGTTCACATCCACAGATGAGTCTAAGGTGTGCAAGCTACAGAGGTCCATTTATGGACTTAAGCAGGCATCTCGGAGTTGGAACATACGTTTTGATAGGACGATCAAAACGTATGGCTTCGTTAAGAACGGAGAAGAACCCTGCATTTATAAGTGGGCTAATGGTCCAGCAGTAGTATTTCTTGTATTGTATGTGGATGACATTCTCTTAATCGGAAATGATGTCCCTGCATTACAGGGAATAAAGATTTGGCTATCGTCACAGTTCTCCATGAAGGATCTGGGAGAAGCTTCCTACATCTTAGGGATGAGGATCTATAGGGATAGATCCAAAAAGTTGCTTGACTTATCCCAGTCCACGTACATTGATACTATGCTGAAAAGGTTCAGCATGGAAAATTTCAAGAAAGGCTATCTACTGATAGGCCATGGAATTTCTCTCTCGAAGAGGGATTGTCCGACAACACCTCAAGAGAGAGAGCGTATGGGTAGAATTCCATATGCTTCGGCAGTGGGATCTATCATGTACGCCATGACATGTACACGACCAGATGTGGCATACTCACTAGGGGTAGTGAGTAGATACCAATCTGATCCAGGAGAGAATCACTGGAAGGTTGTTAAAACCATCCTGAAGTATTTGAAAAATACTAAGGACCAGTGGCTTATATATGGTGAATCGGACTTGAGACTTATAGGGTTTACAGACTTTAGTTTCTAGTCTGATCGAGATGATAGCAAGAGTGTGTCAGGATTTATTTTTACCCTTAATGGTGGGGCTGTCTGCTGGAAGAGTTCCAAGCAGTACACTGTGGCTGATTCAGTATGCGAGGCGGAGTATATTGCTGCATCAGATGCTGCCAAAGAAGCGATGTGGCTGAGGAAATTCATCACCGAGCTCGGAGTAGCACCCTCCTTGTTGGTCCAGTTTTGCTCTACTGCGACAGCTCTGGAGCCATTGCTCAGGCGAAGGAACCAAAGGCACACCAGCGGACGAAGCATATTCTGCGCCGCTACCATCTCATCCGGGAGATCGTGGATCGAGGTGACGTCGACCTTCAGAAGATCGACGGGAAGGAGAACCTGGCCGACCCATTCACTAAAGCCATTGCGGTGAAGGAGTTCAACGACTACAAGTCGAAGATGGGTATTAGATACTGCACCGATAGGCTTTAGACCAAGTGGGAGATTGTTGGGAATAGTGTCCCAAAGTCAATCGTCAGCCTATTGACGGTTGTGCTCCTTTTGTATTAGTACATGAATTATAAATAAATAAAAGTTATTTTGATATTTTTTCATCACAAATGTTTCATCTTCTAATGAACTCCTGTGTTGTGGTGAAGTCCTTAGGACTATTTAGACTCGACAAAGGAGGATTTATCGTTTAGTCCTTAAACATGTTCGCGACCAAATGATACGTTGTTACCAAGGACAACAATATTTATCGAGCATAGGTCGTTGTGTGCCATATGGGTTGGTTGTCCTCATAACCAAAGAGTGTGGAGACACTGGTATGGCATACAGGTGAGATGTAATGGTACATCTGCACTGAACGTGACCAACTCCGGAGCTATTTCTGCTGTCAAGATTTGCTCCGATGGGATATGGGTATAAATGTCCCTCCGACCTGAGACCGCCACGGTGACTTGCAAGCAACTCACTGCACTTAGGCACTGGACTACCTGAATTTCTAATTCAGTGACGGAAGGTTGCTGGGTGTAGTCAAGTACTTGACTTGTCGGTGCGTGTGTCAAGATGGGATTGACCACTCCAGTGTAGGAGCTGTGTACAGTCGTGTTTCAATTTAGCAAAACCTTGGCCAGGGTAGTCCTAGTGAGGAGTCACAGGACTAATTGAGTTGAGCACGATTCGGATGATATCATCAGGGTTGACAGTTTAACCCTGAGTCATCCTAAACACAGGGGTCAAAAGGGATGAATTATACGGTAACCATATTCACGTAGGTTCTGAATGTTGTGATTGCGATTATTCGACCTATCCGGTCGTCGGGTACCATTGCTAGATGGTCACTTCGATTAGTACAGAAATTGGTTCCTGTGCTACCGGCTTAGGTTCGAACCTGCGGGGTCACACACATTAGAGGTTCCTTTCTGATCTGATGGCTGATTATGAGTCTTATCTATCTGGAACTCTATGATTGAGATTAGGATTCTCTAATCATGAGTTCCACACATTTTGGGTACCGGGGTCAAAATTTTGAATTTCGAATTTTGAATTTGAAATTTGAACTCTTTGATCAGGGTTTCATATCGATGGTCTCTGATGCCTGATTGCCCATCGAATTTGGACTCAATATTTATGAGAGGTTTAATTATTGATTTAATCACTAATTAACTCAATTTGATTGAGTAATTATTTTTGGATCAAGTCCAATTAAATTGGATTCAGTTTGGATTGACCCGATTAGGTTAAATGTTGACCTAATCGCTAAGGTGGTTTAGTCCCTGATTTGATCAGGGGTTAGGTTTAGTTAATTCCTGATTTGATTAGAATTTTATTAAGCCTAATTGAGCCTAATTATGTTGGGTTTAATTTGATCTAATTGTGCTCAACCTATTTTAAACTAGGTTGGCTCAATTTGAATCAAACCACCTTGTTTTAAATTCCCTGCGTCACCCAACTTCCTTGCACCCATTTGAATTCACGAGAAGAAACTTCTCGTGAAATTTTCTCATGTAAAACCCTTCCCCACATCCTCATTTGTGCACCATATGGATGGATAAATTAATTAGTTAGCCATTCAAATTCAAAGCATGTTTGAATTTGAATGGATAACTTATCACTTGTCCTTTCATCCTTATCCATTTAGTGCGCCACATTACTTACCGAGAAAAGGTTTCTTGTGAAACTTTTTCATGCAAAGAGCCACGCCCCTTCTCTTCTCACGCCCAAAAGGATAGGGATAAGTTAGTTTTGTTTGAATTCAAATTGATTTGAATTCAAATGGTAACCTTTGTCTTTATCCTCTCACGCGGATAAGACACGTTCGACGTTGTTTTAAAAAGAGGAGAAAGGTGGACGTGCGTAGAAAATTAGGAGAGAAACTTTGGGCGTGAGGAAGCTTCTGTGCAAGGTGAAGGTCCAAAACCTTCTGAGAGAAAAGAAAGAAAAGAGAAAAATTGGGCGCAGGGTTTTTTGGTGTGTACCCTAGGTTTCTACTTAGGGTTCGGGAAGTGAGATTGGTGTGCCACGAGTGTCGTGAGTCCACCAAATTTCAGAGAGAGATCCATCAGCCTCTCAATAATTGTGTAGATGATCTGGAGCATCCAGAAGTCGCACACATCGATCGAAGGAGTTCGATCAACATCTGCATCAAAAGGGTGAAATCACGAACTAGCATTCGTGAGGA